>NC_086323.1:171956990-172288552 GCF_036172605.1 Pelobates fuscus
AACAAACTGACTTTTTAAAGAATGGAATTTACAGGTTTTGTAGAAACTATATAATACTTGTGCAATTCTCTAAAATCTGAGTACTGGGCAAAAACAGAATGACGTGAGATGGCTTACAGGTTTAATAACTTGACTTCAATAACACTCTTGCTGGTGTCTAATTGGCACCAATAAGGGACTAAAATACGGACTTGAAATTGGAGTCTTATTCATGATACATGTGGCATATATTGATTTGTTTTTATTGTTTTGATGTCACCTGACAATTTCTAATCTCTCACAGAGCCTTGAGAAAATTCTGTCTAAAGGACAAAAAAGTCCTTGTGTAATACGTAATACATTGGCTTTTCTACTATATCACATATATCTTCTAACCAGTGGCGTACTTAGGGGGAGGCGGGGGGGGGCGGTCTGCCCCGGGTGCCACTCACTAGGGGGGTGCCCAGGGCAGACTACAATTCCCCTCCTGCGCCCATCGCCGAGACCGGTGGTCTGCAGCTCCGTAACTGCAGACCATGTGTCTCGCGAGCACTGCCCAATCAGAGCGTTGCCGCAGGTTACCACGGCAACGCTCTGATTGGGTCTCGCGAGATCCATGGTCTGCAGCTATGCGGAGCTGCAGACCGGAAATGAGGGCCACTGGACCACCAGGGATTTAAGGTAATTTTTTAGTCACCCCCCTCTCCTCATCACCCCCCTCCCTCTTACAATCCCCCCCTCTACTCATCAACTCCCTCCCTCTCACAATCATCCCCCTTCCATTTCCTCATCACCCCCCTCCCTCTCACAATCACCCCCCTCCCTCTCCTCATCACCCCCTCCCTCTCACAATCACCCCCCTCCCTCTCCTCATCACCCCCCTCCCTCTCACAATCACCCCCTCCCTCTCCTCATCACCCCCCCTCCCTCTCTCAATCACCCCCTCCCTTTCCTCATCACCCCATCCCTCTCATCACCCCCTCCCTCTCTAAAACTGGGAAAACTTATTGACTCGAGTATAAGACTAGGGTGGGAAATGCAGCAGCTACTGGTACATTTCTAAATAAAATTAGATCCTAAAAAAATTATATTAATTGAATATTTATTTACAGTGTGTGTATATAATGAATGCATTGTGTGTGTATATGAATGCAGTGTGTGTATATGAGTGCAGTGTGTGTATGAGTGCAGTGTGTGTATGAATGCAGTGTGTGTGTATGAGTGCAGTGTGTATGAGTGCAGTGTGTATGACTGCAGTGTGTGTGTGTATGAGTGCAGTGTGTATGTATGAATGCAGTGTGTGTGTATGAGTGCAGTGTGTGTTTGAATGCAGTGTGTATATGAATGCAGTGTGTGTATGAGTGCAGTGTGTATGACTGCAGTGTGTGTATGACTGCAGTGTGTGTGTATGAGTGCAGTGGCTCTCGCGAGACTTACAGTGTGAGCTGACAGAAGAGCTGACCGGACGGCGCGGAGGAGGAGAGAGCTGACAGGAGCTGCAGGAGAGGTAAGTTACAGCTCTGACAGCCCCCCTCTCCCCCCCACTGAACTGCCAATGCCACTGGACCACCGGGGAGTAAGATCCCCCCTCCCTGGCCATCTAGCAAGCAGGGAGGGGGGACGAAAATAATAATACAAATATCAATAATAATAATAAAAAAATAATAAAAGTATTAATAATAATATTAATGAAAAATTATTAAAAAAATAATAAAAAAATAATAATAATTAAAAAAAGTTAATATAACGAAAAACAATTCGTATTAAAATAATTAAAAAAATTATAAAAATGCCCACCCCCACCAAGCCTCTGCAAACACTGCACTCATACACACTGCACTCATACACACACACTGCACTCATACACACACACTGCACTCATACACACACACTGCACTAATACACACACACTGCACTCATACACACACACTGCACTCATACACACACACTGTAAATAAATATTCAATTAATATAATTTTTTTAGGATCTAATTTTATTTAGAGATTTACCAGTAGCTGCTGCATTTCCCACCCTAGTCTTATACTCGAGTCAATAAGTTTTCCCAGTTTTTGGGGGTAAAATTAGGGGCCTCGGCTTATATTCGGGTCGGCTTATACTCGAGTATATACGGTACATAATTAAAAAAAGACTCTTGCTCATATTTTCAAGAAATCATTTGTTGTTGGTAGTGTGTATCTGAGAAGGTCTACATAAAGATTGACTGTCACGTTACATTACTGAGATAACCAGTTTTATATAGAAAGGACTGACATGGGCCTGAGCTGGTTATACATAGTCTACAATAATTTATTTGGTTCGGAGTAATGTATTTCAAGTAGCACAAGTCTGTGTTCTGACAGTGTTGGGGTGATTATGAATTTGCAACTGAATCTATATGATTTCACTCGTTACACATCAATAATTTGCAATGGTGAGAAGCAATCATTTGGAAGTTCTTAGAAGAGTATCTTTTTACATTTGTGAAATGCCTTCAAGAAAGAAAATTGAATTTATTCATCCCATCTGTTATAAAATTTGTCACTTGAATCTTCTGAGGCTACATCTTTTATAGAAATAGGATTTTTTTTAAAAATCACCTTTGGGTCATCCCAATCCATAATCATCAAATTAGAACTTCAGATACCCGTTCAAACAGATAATGCACAATCTTTACAGCAAATGTGTCTTGAATTACATTATTTACCGCAGTGAATTTAGTGTACATTTTATTTATGGGTTCTGAGCAATATTTCAAGAATTGTTGGTGCCATTACACAAGTGTAGCTTAATACCATATAATATGACACTAATTTAATGACTAAGTGATTATAGGAACCACACTCAATCCCAGCAGCCACCGGTGCTCCGGAGCAGGACCAGCAATACCATCACGGATCTTGAATAACACCCCGTAGTTAGAGTTGAGCGAACCCGGACTGTAAAGTTCGGGTTCGTACCGAACATTACGTTTTTTGGACTCCGGACCTAAACACGGACATATCACTGTATGTTCGGGTTGGAGTTCGGTGTTCAGCGATTTAATGGCGCGTTTTGAAAGGCTGCAGGGCAGTCAATCAACAAGCGTTTGACTTGTGTGCCCTTAGAAGCCATCACAGCCATGCCTACTAATGGCATGGCTGTGATTGGCCAGTGCAGCATGTGACCTAGGCTCTATATATAAGCGGGAGTCGTGTAGCGCTGCACGCACATGAGCTTATTAGTGTAGGGAGAGAATGCTGCCACTTTCAGGGAAAGATTAGGAAAGAATTCTGCAAACTAGTACATTAGTGGGGTGCACTTCATATCTGAGAGTCAAATAGAAGCGTCAAATACTGCTGTCACATTGCAGTTTTAAAACTTACATCTTTTTGGATGCTAAAAAGTACATTAGAGTCACACCCTGTCGGCCACTGAAGACCACACAAAGTTCCTAAACGGACTCCTTATGCAAGCACCGACCCCCTCGGAGCAGCCCACCACAGGGGTCCAGAACTCGGTGAACACCAACGCGAAGCAGAACCGGGGAAGCAGAACCGTGAGAGACACGCACCTGAAAGGGAGGGAGGACCCCACATAAAGAGACTCTCTGGCCCACACGACCCATGCTTTACCGAGGCTTCGGAGCCCCGCAAGGCCGCAGGAAGGCACAGAGGTCTAACCGGGACAATATAAGTTCTCCAGCTACCGAAACCGCATGTTGATTTTTCTATTCTTGCTACCTTTTATTTTCCTTTTTGGTTATGTTGAACTTTCCCCAATAGTGACTCTAACAAGCCCTATCAATGGGTCGATGCTGAATTACCTGCTGAATTACCAGTTGTGCTACAGCCAAGGTGTTGCTATTCACCCCACAGGGATCACTGACACAAATAGTCACTCAGCTTAGCCTCACCTAATGACACTCACTCACGCACCTCGCTGAAAACGAGCTAAGCATTTGTACATACACTGTACTTTATCACACACATAATTGCCTACTGCTCACTCAGGCATAGCTTATACAACTTAACAGACATCCTGATCTACAGGCAGATATAAATGGGCAGATTTTTCCTATTTCCTTATGTTAGTTTACTATTTTATTATATTTTACCTAAAGACAAGTAACTGATTTGACCCATTGAGATGTCTCTTGCATGTCCACCTTAACATACACAACTTTGTATTCTCATATATCGCATACTTTAAAAATGTGCATTGCGTTATCATGCCATGTCTTGGTAAATCGCTGTTTACTGTTAAATTGGGAACATATGCTCTTGGGGCATGATGATCTCACATGTAAATGCTTTACCTATATGCACTTCAAAATAAAGAATTAAAAAAAAAAAAAAAAAAAGTACATTAGTGGGGTGCACTTCATATCTGAGAGTCAAATAGAAGCGTCAAATACTGCGGTTACAGCACAATTGTAAACATTCTTATTTACTGGGTGCTAATCTGCTAAATAGTAAATTTGGGCCCTACACTTCATATCTGAGAGAAATAGAAGCATCAAATACTGCGGTTACAGCGCACTTGTAAAAATTCTAATTGTTTTGGTGCTAAACTGCTAAATAGTGATGTCGCAAACATAAAATTTTCGCTTCGCGAACCGCGAACGCGAATTTCGGCAAATGTTCGCGAACCGGGTGAACCGGGCGAACCGCCATAGACTTCAATAGGCAGGCACATTTTAAAACCCACAGGGACTCTTTCTGGCCACAATAGTGATTGAAGGGGGGGGGGGATCTACTCTCCTTCCCCCCCCGGCCCCCACCCCTGTGCGGCGGGTGGGGGCCATAAAGTTAATGAGGGGGGGGGACCTACTGTCCTCCCCCTAGGCCCCCACCCCTGTGCGGCAGGTGGGGGCCATAATGATAATGAGGGGGGGGACCTACTGTCCTCCCCCCGGGCCCCCACCCCTGGGCGGTGGGTGGGGGCCATAAAGATAATGAGGGGGTGACCTACTGTCCTCCCCCTCTCCGGCCCCCACCCCTGGGCGGCAGGTGGGGGCCATAATGATAAGTAGGTCAACCCCTTATTGTTTTTTTTAGGTCTCCCACCCACCGCTCAGGGGTGGGGGCCGGGGGGGGGGACAGTATTTCCCCCCTTATTGTTTTTTTTTAGAGCCCTCACACACAGCTCAATTTTCTAAATACTTTCATTAGTCCCTGGCCTTGTCTCATAGTTAAGATAGCCTTATGCCTATCCCACGCATGCTTAAACTCCTTTACTGTGTTAACCTCTACCACTTCAGCTGGAAGGCTATTCCATGCATCCACTACCCTCTCAGTAAAGTAATACTTCCTGATATTATTTTAAACCTTTGTCCCTCTAATTTAAGACTATGTCCTCTTCTTGTGGTAGTTTTTCTTCTTTTAAATATAGTCTCCTCCTTTACTGTGTTGATTCCCTTTATGTATTTATATCATATCACCCCTGTCTCAGCTTTCCTCCAAGCTATACATGTTAAGATCCTTTAACCTTTCCTGGTAAGTTTTATCCTGCAATCCATGGACCAGTTTAGTAGCCCTTCTCTGAACTCTCTCTAAGGTATCAATATCCTTCCAGTAATGCGTAAAATACTCCAAGTGAGGTCTCACCAGTGTTCTGTACAATGGCATGAGCACTTCCTTCTTTCTAATGCTAATACCTCTCCCTATACAACCAAGCATTCTGCTAGCATTCCCTGCTGCTCTATTACATTGTCTGCCTACCTTTAAGTCATCAGAAATACCGTATATACTCGAGTATAAGCCGACCCGAATATAAGCCGAGGCCCCTAATTTTACCCCAAAAAACTGGGAAAACTTATTGACTCGAGTATAAGACTAGGGTGGGAAATGCAGCAGCTACTGGTAAATTTCTAAATAAAATTAGATCCTAAAAAAATTATATTAATTGAATATTTATTTACAGTGTGTGTATATAATGAATGCAGTGTGTGCGTATGAATGCAGTGCGTGTATGAATGCAGTGTGTGTATGAGTGCAGTGTGTGTGTATGAGTGCAGTGTGTGTGTATGAGTGCAGTGTGAGTGCAGTGTGTGTGTGTGTATGAGTGCAGTGTGTGTGCGTATATATTAATTAAATATTTATTTCCAGTGTGTGTATATAATGAATGCAGTGTGTGTGTATGAGTGCAGTGTGTATGAGTGCAGTGCATGTATGTATGAGTGCAGTGTGTGTGTATGAGTGCAGTGTGTGTGTATGAGTGCAGTGTGTGTGTATGAGTGCAGTGTGTGTGTATGAGTGCAGTGTGTGTATGAGTGCAGTGTGTGTGAGTGCAGTGTGTGTGTATGAGTGCAGTGTGTGTGTATGAGTGCAGTGTGTGTATGAGTGCAGTGTGTGGGTATGAGTGCAGTGTGTGTGTATGAATGCAGTGTGTGTATGAATGCAGTGTGTGTGTATGAATGCAGTGTGTGTGAGTGCAGTGTGTGTGTATATGAATGAAGTGTGAGTGTTTGTGATGCAGTGTGTGTTTGTGTATGTGTTGGTGGGGGTGGGCATTTTGATATATTATTAATTATTTTATTAATTATTATTTATTTTTTTATTTTTTAATATTATTATATTTTTTAATTATTATTATTTATTATTTAACTGAATTATTAATTTTTATTTTTTTTATTATATATTTTTTCGTCCCCCCTCCCTGCTTGATACATAGCAGGGAGGGGGGCTCCTTCCCTGGTGGTCCAGTGTCATTGGTAGTTCAGTGGGGGGGAGAGGGGGGCTGGCAGAGCTGTACTTACCTGTCCTGCAGCTCCTGTCAGCTCTCTCCTCCTCTGCGCGGTCTGTGCAGCTCCCTCTGTCAGCTCCCAGTGTAAGTCTCGCGAGAGCCGCGGCTCTCGCGAGACTTACACTGGGAGCTGACCGAGGTGCTGAACGGACGGCGCGGAGGAGGAGAGAGTTGACAGGAGCTGCAGGACAGGTAAGTACAGCTCTGCCAGCCCCCCTCTCCCCCGGTCTGTATTATGGCAATGCAAATTGCCATAATACAGACTCTGACTCGAGTATAAGCCGAGTTGGGTTTTTTCAGCACAAAAAATGTGCTGAAAAACTCGGCTTATACTCGAGTATATACGGTAATCACCCCTAAATCCCTTTCCTCAGATGTTGAGGTTAGGACTCTATCAAATATTCTGTACTCTGCCCTTGGGTTTTTACGTCCAAGATGCATTATCTTGCACTTATCCACATTAAATGTCAGTTGAACAACTCTGACCATTTTTCTAGTTTACCTAAATATTTGCCATTTGGCTTATTCCTACTGGAACATCAACCCTGTTACATATCTTAGTATCATCAGCAAAAAGACATACCTTACCATCAAGACCTTCTGCAATATCACTAATAAAAATATTAAAGAGAATGGGTCCAAGTACAGATCCCTGAGGTACCCCACTGGTGACAAGCCCAAGCTTCGAATATACTCCATTGACTACAACCCTCTGTTGCCTGTCACTCAGCCACTGCCTTACCCATTCAACAATATAGGAATCCAAACTTAAAGATTGCAGTTTATTGATAAGCCTTCTATGTGCAACAGTGTCAAAAGCCTTACTGAAATCTAGGTAAGCAATGTCTACTGCACCACCCTGATCTATAATTTTAGTTACCCGATCAAAAAAATCAATAAGATTAGTTTGGCATGATCTCCCTGAAGTAAACCCATGTTGTCTCTGATCTTGAAATCCATGTGTTTTTAGATGTTCAACAATCCTATCCTTTAACATGGTTTCCATCACTTTCCCCACTACTGAAGTAAGGCTTACTGGCCTATAGTTGCCCAACTCCTCCCTATTACCTTTCTTGTGAATGGGCACAACATTCGCCAACTTCCAATCTTCTGGGACTACTCCTGTTATCAATGATTGGTTAAATAAATCTGTTAATGGTTTTGCTAGTACACCACAAAGCTCTTTTAATAGCTTTGGGTGTATTCCATCAGGTCCCATTGACTTATTTGTCTTTACTTTTGACAGTTGAAATAGAACTTCTTCCTCTGTGAACTCACGTGTAATAAATTACTAATTTATCCTTTTTCTTAACTGAGGTCCCTTTTCTTCATTTTCATCTGTAAATACCGAACAAAAATATTAATTGAGGCAGTCAGCTAGACCTTTATCCTCTTCTACATACCTTCCCTCTTTTGTTTTTAATCTAACTAATCCTTGTTTTACTTTTCTTTTCTCATTTATGTATCTAAAAAAAGTTTTGTCCCCTTTTTTTATTGACTGTGCTATTTTCTCTTCTGTGTGTGATTTGGAAGCTCTTATAACTTGCTTAGCCTCTTTCTGCCTAATCTTGTAGATCATTCTGTCTTCCTCACTCTGGGTTTTCTAATAATTACTAAATGCTAACTTTTTGTTTTTTACTATTTTGGCCATATCTGCGAAGTACCACAGTGGTTTCTTGAATTTTGCTTTTACTGACAAGCCTAATGCAATTTTCTGTTGCCTTCAGTAGTGCAACTTTTAAATAATCCCATTTCTCTTGAACTCAATTTAAATTGCTCCAGTCTTATAATGACTCCCTTACACATATTCTAATTTTAGAAAAGTCTGTTTTTATAAAGTCTAAAACTTTTGTTTTTGTGTGGTGTGACTCAGTCACTGTTCTTATATTAAACCACACTGAATGATGATCACTGGATCCTAAACTTTCACCTACAGTAATATCGGATACCAAATCTCCATTTGTTAACACTAAATCTAGTATGGCCTCTTTACGAGTTGGCTCCTCAACGACTTGTTTTAGAGACAATCCCAGTAGGGAGTTTAGAATATGTGTGCTCCTGGCACAAGCAGCTATTTTTGTTTTCAATTTACATAAGGAAGATTAAAGTCACCCATGATGAAAACTTCCCCCGTCATTGTCATTTTAGCTATTTCCTCAACTAGTAGATTATCTAACTCTTCCATTTGTCCTGGGGGCCTATAAATCACACCTACACGAGTTACTGTGTGATTACCAAATTCTAACGTAACCCAAATGGACTCTATGTTCACCTCACTAACTTTTATTAGGCTAGATTTTATGCTATCCTTCACATACAGAGCCATCCCTTCCCCTTTCCTGCCTTCCCTGTCTTTTCTATATAAAGAGTACCCTGGTATTGCTATGTCCCAGTCATTTTTCTCATTATACCATGTCTCAGTAACAGCGACTAAATCTACACTATCAGTTGCCATTATTGCCACAAGTTCATGGATCTTATTTCCTAAACTGCAAGCATTTGTAGACATGACTCTAAGCCAGGGCCGGATTGGGAAAAAAATTAGGCTCGGGCATTTTTCAAACAGAGCAGCCCCCTAAAGGGGCGGGGCCAGAGAGGGTGTGTTTTGTCATCACTAATTACAAGCACGCCCCCTCTCAAAGTGAGCATGTCGGTTCAATGCGCAGAGCCGCGCTGAAGAGCTCTGGCATTAGAAAAAGGCCCTGAATTTGTTCTGCACAGCGCAAGCAAATTTAATAACATGCTTGCGCTGTGTTTGCTTTTAAATTGTCTCTGGTGTCTCCACAAGTGGGGTACCAGAGGACAAAAGGGCCAGGAAAGTGTATGGTGCATGTGTTTGGAGCCTGCTTGAGGGATTGCGTGTGTGTACAGTGTGGTGTGGTATTGTGTAAATAGGTCAATTTAATTTGTGTTTGTGGTGTAATATGGTGGTGTAATATGCAGTGTGAGGGGTGCTGTAGTGTGTGTATATATATATATATATATTTGGACGTATTGTATGTGTGAGGGGCGCAGTGTGTGTGTATGTAAGAGGGGTGCTGTATGTGAGGGTGTTTTTATCTGCCGTCACATTCTAGGTTTCTAATTTTCTTTGTTAACTCACTGAGGGTTATTTTATATATATATATATATATATATATATATATATATATATATAAATTTTCTTTGTTAACTCACTGAGGGTTATTTTATATATATATATATATATATATATATATATATATATATATATATATATATATACATATATATATATATATATATGTATATATATATATATATATGTGTGATATATATATATATGTGTGTGGGAGTGTGCTGTGTGTATGAGCGAGGGTGCTGTGTTTGAGGGTGCGCTGTGTGTGTCTGAGGGTGCTGTGTGTGTCTGGGTGCTGTGTGTGTGAATGGGGGTGCTGTGTGCGTCTGGGGGTGCTGTGTGCGTCTGGGTGCTGTGTGTGTGTCTGGGTGCTGTGTGTGTCTGGGGGTGCTGTGTGTGTCTGAGGGTGCTGTGTGTCTGAGGGTGCTGTGTGCGTTTGGGTGCTCTGTGTGTCTGGGGGTGCTGTGTGTGTGTCTGGGTGCTGTGTGTGTCTGGGTGTTGTGTGTGTCTGGATGCTGTGTGTGTGTCTGGGTGCTGTGTGTGTGTCTGGGTGATGTGTGTGTGTCTGGGTGCTGTGTGTGTCTGGGTGTGCTGTGTGTGTCTGGGGGTGCTGTGTGTGTCTGAGGGTGCTGGGTGCGTCTGGGGGTGCTGGGTGCGTCTGGAGGTGCTGTGTGCGTCTGGGTGCTGTGTGTGCATCTGGGTGCTGTGTGTGCATCTGGGTGCTTTGTGTGTCTGGGGGTGCTGTGTGTGTCTGGCTGCTGTGTGTGTCTGGGTGTGCTGTGTGTGTTTGGGTGCTATGTGTGTTTGGGTGCTTTGTGTGTCTGAGGGTGCTGTGTGTGTCTGGGGGTGATGTGTGTGTCTGGGGGTGCTCTGTGTGTGTCTGGTGGTGCTGTGTGTGTTTGGGTGCTTTGTGTGTCTGGGGGTGCTGTGTGTGTCTGAGGGTGCTGTGGGTGTTGTGTGTGTCTGGGGGTGCTCTGTGTGTGTCTGGTGGTGCTGTGTGTGTTTGGGTGCTTTGTGTGTCTGGGGGTAATATGTGTGTCTGGGGGTGCTGTGTGTGTCTGGGGGTGCTGGGTGCATCTGGGTGCTGTGTGTGTGTCTGGGGGTGCTGTGTGTGTTTGGGTGCTGTGTGTGTCTGAGGGTGCTGTGTGTGTCTGGGGCTGCTGTGTGTGTTTGGGTGCTTTGTGTGTCTGGGGGTGCTGTGTGTGTTTGGGTGCTTTGTGTGTTTGGGTGCTTTGTGTGTCTGGGGGTGCTGTGTGTGTCTGGGGGTGCTGTGGGTGTTGTGTGTGTCTGGGGGTGCTGTTTGTGTTTGGGGGTTGTGTGTGTGTGTGTGTGTGAATGCCAGCGGCCGCATGTCAGTGCCTGTGGCCGGTGAGGGAGATCTTTGATCTCCACACTGGCCCACTGAGGCACACAGTGGGGCTGGCGCTCGGGTAGCGCTGGCCCTGCATGGGCCGGCCGGGGAGATCCTGTGATCTCCCCTGCCGGCCTCGGCCCCACGGCCATCGCGGCCCACCGGGCATTTGCCCGGTGTGCCCGATGGCCAGTCCGGGCCTGCTCTAAGCTTATCATTTTTTAACACACTTGCTACAGGCACCTTCTGTCCTTGTTTTGGGGGACAATTGGATTGATGTTTTATCACCCTTTTGCCCCCCCCCCACTAGTTTAAATACATCCTAGCAAAACCTCTGAACTGATCATTGAGAACATTTGTTCCCTTTTGAGAAAGATGCAAACCATCTTTTTTGTACAGTTTATTTCCATTCCAAACAGAGCTACCATGAGAAATAAAGCCAAATCCTTGCTCCCGACACCATTCACCAAGCCACAATCCGCCTGTCGTTCTGAGTGTTATGCACAGGCAGAACTTCAGAGAATGACAGTGTGGAAGCAACCTGCCGTATATCATTGGCAAAAACAGTAAAAACTTCCTTAACCTCTGAAACCTCATTGCAAGCCAAGTAATTTGTCCCTAGATGGACAAGTACATCCAATTCCCCTTCCTGCTTTGCTCGCTTAACAATATTACAGATACGTCTCTTGTCTCTGTGAGCAGTATCTCCGGGAAGACACCTCACAAGACCACCATTGTCCATCTCCACACCTCTTATGATGGAATCCCCCAACAACAACTGATTTCTATTAGGCCTCACCATAGTCTCCAAGCCTGTCTCCACAACACCACTAGCCTCAGTGCCTCTATCCACAACACCACTAGCCTCAGTGCCTCTCTCCACAACACCACTAGCCTCAGTGCCTGTCTCCACAACACCACTAGCCTCAGTGCCTGTCGCCATAACACCATTACACTCTGAAAGTGCAGAAAATTTATTATGTAGAGCAACAGACTGTGCAATATGCCTTTTATCCACAACTCTAAATCTACCAGATCCTACAGTGATCCATCTGCCATTCCTAGTATGTCTCTGCGGCAGTGGCTTTACAGCAGTTCCAGCCTGAGTTTGTTTACCAGATAATTTACAAATCTCAGACTTCAAAAATACAATCTCCTGCTGCAAGAAAGAGAACTGTCTACAGATTAGACAACAACCAAACCTCCAAAAAGTGGAATGTGAAACAAATGCATAGCAACTATTGATACCGGAGAAACTGACGGAAGCCAAGCACAGAGAAGTGGACACAGGTTTCTTCAGGAAGGAAGAGATTCTTTATTCGATTCACCGACCGGGGCTCAGAGGGACTAATGTCACCAAAAAACAGCAAAGTCTGAGCCCAGAACTGACTGTGTAAATGCATGATATAGACATATAGCTCCTCCTATAGTTAACTCTACCCACATATACTCTTTACCCAATCAGCTGAACAAAGCCTAACTTCCCTTACCTGTTAGACCACATGGCTCACCCAGAACAATGGAGGAGGGGAAGTGTTTTCAGTTCTTGCATTCCTGCATTGCTCAGTACACTGTTGATTGTATCTTAGCTACGTGTAACTGACTAACTGATACACCAACATACACATATGCCACGTGGAAATCTACTAAATTTAATTTCTACCGAGCTTCCACCACATTCCCCCCTTTGATGCTTCTGATATATACAATAATTCCAGATGCATCACCTAATCATCGCTTACTTACACCTCAAGTTGCCATGAATCAGAACAGACCTCGTAAGCATCTTAGCATCATTACAAATTCCTTCAGCACTCCTCATTCTGAATATATTCTCTCTGGGCTAAGGGTTCATACTTGCAAACAGCTATTACATGCGCAGCTGTTTTCCTTTCTGTCGTGCTCTCTATGACACTCTGTATGGACCTAATTACCAATGGAACCAAACATGGTAGAAAGAGACACAACACTATAATCAACACGACTCCTCCTACCAATGTCTTGATCCCTCCAAGCTGCTCGTACCTACTTCCAAACCAACTACTAGAATTGTACCCGTTCCAGGCTTAAGTCGGTACATGCGTCAGTTTAGCCATGTGGCTTGTGAGATCAGCCACTGCCTGCCCTTCATCATCTATGTGCAGATAACAGTTGCTGAGATTGAACTTTCCACATACACCTCCTTCTATTTGCACTGGAAGTGAATGGAGGACTTTATCAACAGCCCAACTGGTTTACCTGGTAAGAAAGCTATGTGCTTTACAGAGGAATCCATAATTGCCTAATGGTAGCATGAGGCTTGAATCCCTGTATTAGAATACAATAACACTTCATGGGCATACAGTTTGGCTGTTAACCAGTTCCCTCACATATTACATCCCTCCTATTGGCAATGAAGCGCGCTAAGGTAGCCAGTGCCACTCATTATCTTCCCAGCTACCTACATTCAAGGATGCTAGCTTCTTTTTATGATTCACATCATAAACCTTAATTCCCAAGGTCTCTCCTGTTTCAATTGGCAACAAGAAGAAGGATGGTCTGAGCATACCTAATACACATGCCCCTTCCCAGTCCTGTGGTAACTCCGAATAGGCTTTCTTACCACAGATCCAGTACAAATTTGCTGGGGCTTTCCAACTAGATGTAGCAGATAGGTCAAACCACACATCCTTTAAATTGGTATAAATTGCAAACGGATTAGGTGGTTCTGAGACATTTGAAGCTGACCACCAAGTTGTATCTTTTGTACTATCATTATAAGCTTTTTGCCCTAGACAAGTCAATTCTCCTACAGATGTATTAAACATTATTCCTTTCCTTGCTATGCAAACATAACCTATAATGGAGGTCTTTAATCGACACTCAGATTTACCTCTAACACTCACTTGATAATCAGTTTGAGAAGATATTAACTGTTCAACTGTCTCAGAACCGGAATACATTACCTCCTTTGCTTCCCATGGCCATTGGTCTCCCATGTTAGTACCTCAACACACATAGCAGTTGGTTACATTAAGACTACCAGCAATGCTTTCGGCTAGATCTATAAATAAGTTTTTCGCATTATGGGGGATCTTATTTTCCACACTCATCTCCTCATAGAAGGAATGGAAAACCTGATGAGTTTGGGTGGCCACAGTATCGGTCTCTATCCCTATAAATAATATTGTCCCAGGATCCAACCCTGTTCCATGTATCTGGAACCCAAATAAATTTCCAAACCTATTTATAAATAGTTCTGGGTCATTGATAAGTATATGGACTGGGTTACACTCCATAGACTTACAATATGGCTTGGTAGGCAACTTAGTAACAATCATATCCTTATCTACTGTCTGTCCCCAGGTTGCCCATCCTACACAGGACCAATACGGACAATAATGATATCTTTATTTGGGCACTTTGGATCCATATATTTGTACTTACTACTGGGGCAAATATATTTATCATTAGACCAATACGTTCTTTCCCATTTAAGATCACCACATACATTCCACGGTTTTCTACCACTTGATATCGCCTTACATGCATCAAATAGCAGAATACCTAAAGAATGTACGGTTTCTAGTATGGTCTTATTTATCAGGGTCCCCTGTGAGTCTCCATTCCAAATAGTCAACCAAATTGTATGGGGTTGATACTCTGGACTAAAACACCTAGGTTCTCCTGCTCTTAGATGGCATACACTATAATCTATACTCAAGTATCTACACTTAGATACATGTCCTTTACACTCATATTGTGAATGCCAAATAACGGTCTGGGAAATATGATTGCCTGTTTTCGTAGCCTTAATGCAAACCTCACAGCCTGGTGTGTCGGTACCTCTACCTTCCTGAATAATTAAAAACACAAATATACACATTATCAAACACATCACTCCTGACATCTTTGTCCTGACTCTTCGACCGTGCGATGGCACCTCAGCTTCCAGGATGTGAGGGCTGCAGGGAATGGAGTCCTTCCTGATCCTCACTTTTCTTCACAGAGGTTTTTCCTGTGGCTTAACGTTGGTAGGTGGTCAGGCTTTATTGTGGCCGTCAAAACACATACTTGTAGATCTTTGTTGATGTTCCCTTTTAACAATATTCTCTTCGCAAAAAACACTTTTAATCCAACTGGGTCACACGCTTTAACCGGATCTTGCAAGGATTCTCTGGATCTATGGTAGCTTGTCAGGAATCTGCCGCTGGTTTTTACCCTAGAGTGATGAATCCACTGAGTCACTTCTACAACCTTTACAACTGTTGGGGTAGATAAAAGAACAACATAGGGACCTCTCCACTTGGAACCTAATGGAACAGTGTTCCATTCTTTTATCCACACTTGATCCCCTGGATGGTAAGAATGAACAGGTGGATACATGTTCACAGGTAACCTATCTTGCACCTATTTCTGTACCTTCATCATAGTTTTACTCAACTCAGCCACCTACAGCCGAGTAATTCCATTATCAAACTGACATAAATCTCCTCCTAAATTACTGAGTATAGAGGGTGGATGCCCATACATAATTTTTCAGCAGTAACCCAGAAACAAAAGAAAGCATCTTTGAGGTCTAGGAAGGTATAGTAGGTTGCCCCACCTGGTATTAAAGCAAGCAGATTATAGGGGATGGGTACCACTGGGTGTATATTGACTACTGCATTATTAACTGCTTTTAGATCTTGTACAGGATGATACTCATCTGATCCCGGCTTCTGAACAGGTAATAATGGAGTGTTCCAAGGGGAGGTACAGAATTTTAGGATGTCATACTTTACACACTTATCCACATAGGTTTGTATATTTTTCTTAGCCCTCTATAATATATGATACTAACTAAGGCTAACAGGATACGTTCCAAGCTTTAATTCAATGTGTATTGGTGGAATATTGCGAGCAAGTCCTGGAGGATTATTCTGTGTCCATATTCTTGAAATGTCAAATAAGGATTCATCACTCTTAGGGTCTGTATTTGTTATTATAGAGTAGAAGTGCCATTCTTCTTCCCTTTGCACCGATACTGATATTATGCCTGGTGATCTATTAAACTTCAGAGACGTTGATCCGTTGGGTTTAAAAGTTATCTGGGCTTGAAGCTTTGATAATAGATCTCACCCTAGAAGCTGAACTGGACACTCCAGCATATATAGGAACTGGTGCTTAACAAAATGGCCTTCTAGAATACAAGTATGACTCCTGAGAATTGGTCTAGCAGCACTTTTCCCAGTAGCTCCTATCATAGTTATAGTCTTCCTGAAGGAGGAGCAACTAGGTTAGTTACCACAGAGTACTCAGCACCAGTGTTAATCATGAAAGAGCTCCTCTTTCCCTCTATTGATACATCGACCATAGGCTGCACTCGGCTAAAGGGGGATGGAGCCCAGTCGGTATCAATAGTCTTCCATGACAGTGTCAGCCAGACCGGCAAAATCTCTATCTTCTCTATCCCTTAATTTCTGGGTAGGGGAATAGTATCTACTTCCCTGAACACCTCCTCTGTTACTACTGTCATTCCCTCCAAGACTTTCTCTATAGCCACCTCTGTAACCATCTCGTAACCTTCTCTCTTGTCTTATCTATAACTTGCTTTATATTCCCTCTGTGGGCAGTCACTTTTCCTATATCCTTCCTCTCTACAATACTTCCTCCCTTACTCAGCCTATTCTCAACTCCTCTATTCACCTCCCTTCCCTGTCTCTCTACACTTATGATAGCTACAGCTAGCATATCTGCCTTCATCCTCATTTTACGTTCTTCCTCCTGCTTTGTTTCAATCTCCCTGTTCATATACACCTGACTTGCAATTTCCATTAACTGTAATATGGACATTCCTACAAATCCCTTTAACTTTAGCAATTTTCTTTTGATATCCCCTTGGGTCTGGCTGACAAATGCTGAGTTGTTCATTCGAGAGTTCTCAGGGACCTCTGGATTAAAAGGAGTATATAATCTATATGACTCCAGCAATCTCTCATAGAAAGCACTAGGCGACTCGTCGGCTTTCGTAAAGGAATTATGGGTCTTCCAATTAAACAGATCAGTCATGGTGAAAGGGACATAAACAAATACAGGGTCTGCCAACTGTAATGGACCATTAATATCAATGTGTGGTGGACCAAGGGGTAAGCTGCAGTGGCATTTGTAAATGTCAAAGTTGGAGGGCACCGGTCATTTGTCAGGTTAGGGTGGGACTTAGATAGGGTTGTTTAGTCATAGGTTCCGGTCGGGAAGTGGTGAGGTAGGTGGAAATGGCTAAATTAATTTTACTGGTCAGTAACTCGGTTAACAAAATGTTTCGGACAGGGCTAGGAGGAGCCTGATCAGTAACCAAAAATGGTAAAAGTGTATTCCAGCGTCCTATACCATTGACCATTTCATCCAGTTGTATTTCAAAACTAATTTACTGTTACTAAAGGCACACAAGGATCAGTAATTATAGTGTTATGTCAGTGGTTATGGTGTTTTCAGTGATTATGGTATTGTCAGTGGTTATAGTATAGTCAATGGTTATGGTATTGTGTAATTGCTGAGAATTATCTGATTCAGTGGACTCAGTTACTGTTATTAAGAATTCTCCTCACAATTTTGACTGCTAATAATAAAACTGAACAATAATAAAAAAAAACACTAAAATACCCTTCCACCAAAAAGGGCCTCAGGGTACAAAGAACCAGTTGGGGGGGTAGGTAGGCACAGAAATAGGAGGGCTTAAAGCAAGGGGACAGGCATCTGAGAGCCAGGGACAATAGAGCACAGGTGGACATACTAGCTGCACCAGTTCTTGCTAAAGAATTGAGTTGAGGGATGGTCAGATCGGTAAGATTCCATTGGGGATGGACAAACCAGTTTTGGTAACCATCTAGTAACACAAACTGTTTAAACAGTCAAAATATGGAAACTGGTCATAGAATTCAAGCATAATAGATACAGCCACATGTACACGCTGCACTAGATTTAAATCAAGACAGATTACCACAGAGGCCATTCTCTACTACATAAGGTAGTCAGGTGATTTGGAGCCAATTTAACCCCAAAATCACACACATTATATCCCTTTTTAAAATTATTTAGCATACATTCTAAGGGATTATTAATCTTTGAATCCGACGCACCCATACTTAACAACGGAGCGTCGTCTCCAACAGAAGCAAAACAAACACACTTCCAACGTTCACACCCGTTCCCCTTGGCAACAGCACCACGTGGTACAGTTACTAAGTGAAACGCACACAACAAAACACTCAGGTAATTCCCGTACACACACAGCTGTTACACCAGTCACTAAATAACTATTACTGCGCCTCTTGGCGAAACTATACAGTCACCCACGCTATAATTCCCTATATCTGAATTACCCGTCTATAACATACCCCAGTAACATCGTCTTTACAAACAGTAGTTATAGTATGGTTAGCATTGGTTAGAGTACAATTTAAAGTCACAGTTCAATTAGTAGTGATTATGGTGTTAAACATACAACATAGACGACAGTTATTAGTAGTTATTTACAGTATCAGTAATTATACATGGTTATGGTACCGTGCGCTATAATACAGTTACACACTATTCACACTCTCGCTAGACGGCAGAGCTCACGCTATCTAGCAAGATATACACGCTACTACAACAATCTTTAACACATTTACAATTCCCAACTAATCTATTGGCCAGTACCTCGATGGACTACCTAAAACTATTTACATCCGTTTTGGTTAGCCACGCTGCCCAAGCACCACATATAGCGAACTAGAGGGCAGAATTTACAACAGCACCTTCTTAGTCTATATACTCTATCAAAAATCTAGTGGGTTCCAAATTTACACGCCTTCCCACTTAGCCAAGATAGGTTGAGATCTAGCGGACCGAATTTACACAGACGCCGCTTAGTCTCCCGGTCCCTCCGACCTAGCGAACGTAATATACACCCTAGAACGCTAGTCTAGACAAGACACCGGTGTCCTGCTTGGGCTATTTACACAGAACCCAGCCTGACTCCAAACCAAAATTAAACGGGCTGACTACAGGGCGTTTAATTACGAGCGGTGCGCCTTCGCTTCTTCCCTCCACTGGAGGGGGC
Source organism: Pelobates fuscus (assembly GCF_036172605.1). NCBI lineage: Eukaryota > Metazoa > Chordata > Amphibia > Anura > Pelobatidae > Pelobates > Pelobates fuscus. The sequence continues at coordinate 171,976,203 of NC_086323.1, forward strand.
AGATTCCATACACAAATAACCCCTTATGGGCCTACCGCACAATCGGTATCCAATACCCCTAGTGGGTCCACCGTCTAAAACAGTGGTCGTCTTACCTCCTCGTTCCTGAACCTGGGTTCACACTCATCAACGGGGGCATCCCAGCACTTACTACGTAGAGGCCGATGATCTCCTGGACAACAGACCAGTGGCGCCGAGACGAAAGGAGGTCCACGCAGAAGTTCAGGGGTGCAGCTGTAGGGAGCGTGGGCAAAGATAGACCGTCTCACGCCTCTGCTTCTCAGCTACCGTTGAACGATGAGCTTCCCGGCCAATGGCACCAAATGATACCGGAGAAACTGACGAAAGCCAAGCACAGAGAAGTGGACACAGGTTTCTTCAGGAAGGAAGAGATTCTTTATTCGACCAAAAAGCAGCAAAGTCTGAGCCCAGAACTGACTGTGTAAATGCATGATATAGACATATAGCTCCTCCTATAGTTAACTCTACCCACATATACATAGTTACATAGTTAGATAGCTGAAAAGAGACTTGCGTCCATCAAGTTCAGCCTTCCTCACACCTGTTTTTTGCTGTTGATCCAAAAGAGAAAAAAAAAAAAAAAAAAAAAAAAAACCCCAGTTTGAAGCACAATTTTGCAACAAGCTAGGACAAAAAATTCCTTATTGACCCCAGAATGGCAGTCAGATTTATCCTTGAATCAAGCAGTTATTACCCTACATTGAAAGATTATATCCTTGAATATTCTGTCTTTGCAAGTATGCATCTAGTAGCTGTTTGAACATCTGTATGGACTCTGATAAAACCACTTCTTCAGGCAGAGAATTCCACATCCTGATTGTTCTTACAGTAAAAAAACCTTTCCTTTGCCTTAGACGAAATCTTCTTTCTTCCAGTCTAAACGCATGGCCTCGTGTCCTATGTAAAGTCCGGTTTGTGAATAGATTTCCACACAATGGTTTGTATTGGCCCTGAATATATTTGTATAATGTTATCATATCCCCTCTCAGGCGACGTTTTTCTAAACTAAATAGGTTTAAATTTGTTAACCTTTCTTCATAGCTGATATGTTCCATTCCTTTTATTAATTTTGTAGCCCGCCTCTGCACTTTTTCTAGTGCCATGATATCCTTCTTTAGAACAGGTGCCCAAAATTGCACAGCATATTCAATATGTGGTCTTACCAGTGATTTATAGAGAGGCAAAATGATATTCTCGTCCCGAGAATGAATGCCCTTTTTCATGCATGACAATACCTTACTGGCCTTGGCCACTGCTGATTGACATTGCACATTGTTGCATAGCTTGTTGTCTATAACAATTCCCAAGTCCTTTTCGTGTGTTGTTATCCCTAATTCGCTTCCATTAAGGGTATACGTTGCTTGTGTATTCTTTACGCCGAAGTGCATAACTTTGCATTTTTCAACATTAAATTTCATCTGCCATTTGAGTGCCCAGTCCTCCAGTCTATCTAAATCCTTCTGCAGCAAAGTAATATCTTGCTCACATTGTATTATTTTACAAAGTTTTGTGTCATCTGCAAACACTGAAACATGACTTTCAATGCTGTCTTCAAGATCATTTATAAAAATGTTAAATAGAAGGGGTCCCAGAACAGACCCCTGAGGGACACCACTTGCCACCTCTGTCCAGCTTGAAAATTTACCATTAACGACAACTCTTTGTATTCTGTTTTTAAGCCAATGTTCTACCCAAGAACAAGCATTTTCATCGAGACCGATTTCCTTGAGTTTGAACACTAATCTTTTGTGTGGAACTGTATCAAATGCCTTGGCAAAATCCAAATAGATCACATCCACTGCAAAACCCTGATCTATACTTCTACTTACTTCTTCGTAGAACGCAATCAAGTTAGTTTGACATGACCTGTGCTTCATAAAACCGTGCTGATTTTTGCTGATAACCATATTCTTCTCAAGGAATTCTTGAATATTATCCCTTAATAACCTTTCAAATATTTTACCAGCCACAGAAGTTAAGCTCACAGGTCTATAATTTCCAGGCAAGGATTTTGAACCCTTTTTGAATATAGGAACCACATCTGCCTTCCTCCAATCCTCCGGAACACTTCCTGAAAGAAAAGAATCTTGAAAGATTAAAGACAGAGGTTCACTTATTTCTACACTTAGTTCCTTAAGTACACGTGGATGGATACCGTCAGGCCCTGGAGCTTTGTTTATATTAACTTTCTTTAGTTGCTGCAGCACATTGTCTTGAGTTAACCAATTACAATTATTCTGCAAGTTTTTAGTAGCAATCATTTGCACATCTATTGCCATGGGTTCTTCTTTAATATATACGGAGGAGAAATAGTTATTTAGAATTCCTGCCTTTTCTTGGTCTTCATTAACTAACACCCCTGTTTCAGTTTTAAGTGTACCTATACTTTCATTTTTGGGTTTTTTGGAATTTATGTACTTAAAAAATGCTTTGGGGTTGGTTTTGCTCTCTTTAGCTATCATTTTTTCATTTTGAAGTTTAGCAAGTTTAATTGCCTTTTTGCACGCATTATTTGCTTTCTTATATCTTTTATAAGATGCATCTGATTTGTCTGATTTAAATGCTTTAAATGCCCTTTTCTTATTTTTAATCTCTTGTTTTACTTCTCTACTAAGCCACATTGGTTTTAATTTGTTTCTTTTATACTTATTTCCCAATGGTACATACTGAGAAATGTACCTTTCTAATATTTGTTGGAAGATGATCCATTTATCCTCAGTGTTCTTTTCACTAAAGAGTTTATGCCAGTCAATATATTGTAAAGCTTCCCTTATCTTATTGAAATTGGCCTTTTTAAAATTATATGTTTTAGTATACCCCATGTGCTTTTGTTTTTTTGAGTTTATTTCAAAGGACACTATATTGTGATCACTATTTCCCAAGTGCTCACCTACTTGAATGTTGGTCAAAAGATCAACGTTGTTTGTTAACACCAGGTCCAGACAAGCGTCCATTCTAGTTGGTGCTTGTACAAGTTGTGACATGAAGTTGTCATTTAACAAGTTTAAAAACCTAATTCCCTTTGCTGAGCTACTAGTCCCTATGTCCCAATTTATGTCTGGGTAATTAAAATCTCCAATAATTAAAGTGTTACCAAGATTTGCAGCTTTCTCAATTTGCTCAAACAGCTGTTGTTCCTCGTCAATATTAACACGTCAATATACTCTTTACCCAATCAGCTGAACAAAGCCTAACTTCCCTTACCTGTTAGACCACATGGCTCACCCAGAACAATGGAGGAGGGGAAGTGTTTTCAGTTCTTGCATTCCTGCATTGCTCAGTACACTGTTGATTGTGTCTTAGCTACGTGTAACTGACTAACTGATACACCAACATACACATATGCCACGTGGAAATCTCGGCCTACTAAATTTAATTTCTACCGAGCTTCCACCACACTATTACACTGAACTAAGTCTGCCATTCCAATGAGATGAATAATTTAAATCGAACAAATCTTAACTTTTTGTTTATCCTCCTGAATACCTCAGATTACCTCCAGTTTATCTCCAGAATATCTCCAACCACACACTTAGAAGCAACACTCTCCAGAATATATCCAACCACACACTTAGAAGCAACACTTACATGAAGCAACTAAGCTATATTAGCCAAGCTAATGACAACAACCCTTTTATAACTCCTAAAAGCACCACCCACTTGGAATGTTTAACACCTGGGTAGGCCTCTGCTTATTTGCAAACAATAGCTAATTTAAACAGCAATCAATAGCAAGTAGCTAACTAATCAAATCAAATGCCTTATAATTATCAACAGGAAATCAAACCTTGTGCAATCAGTAACCTTTTCCTACAGATGAATCTTACCTGTAACAGTAAAAAAGAAAACTCTTAGCACAAATCTTAGATAGTTGAAGCCTCTGTAAAACTCTCCAGAATATCTCCAACCACACACTTAGAAGCAACACTTAGATGAAGCAACCAAGCTATATGTCCTGCTGACAATCTCCTCTGAGGGTGGCTCTTGGTGATGTACCAGGCGCCGTTCCACCTCCTTGCGCACTTCTGCCTCATCTCCAGCCCCTGGCTGGCATTCGTTGCCTCACTGCGTGCCTGGTCGTCCTCCATGAGCGCAGCAGTCAATTAGGCCTTGTTACGCCCACCAGGTGTTATTCCTCTGGCTTCACACAAGTCCTGCAGTGTAGGTCGCTTTAGAGCATTGTAGTCCATGGGTTTGTTGGCAGGGACATGGGATCCCGCCGCTTGCCACCAATTGTAGCGGTACCTGGGTAACCGATGGTTATCCCCTTTGATTAGAATAGGTCAGACCCATTTCCCCAGTAACCGGATGGGACACAGTTCCAGGATACAACGTTTGACAATCTTTATTTGGGTTCACAGCTTTGCCTCCTGTTTCCTCCTCCTCCTACTCAGCTTCTTCCTCCTCCTCCTCCTCCACCACCTCCTTATCCGGTCAGCGTAACACCTTCACCACCAACTTCAGCACAGCCAGGGGGAAACGACAGCAGGCTGTTTTCAAACTCATATATTTGGGGGGAAAAACTCACACCGCGCAGGAGCTGTGGACAGGCATGGAACAACAGACTGATGAGTGGTTGTTGCCACTGAGCCTCAAGCCCGGCCTGGTGGTGGTGTGCGATAATGGGCGAAATCTCGTATCAGCTCTGGGCCTAGCTGGTTTGACGCACATCCCTTGCCTGGCTCATGTGCTGCATTTGGTGGTGCTGAAATTTCTGAAAAACTACCCAGATATATCAGAGCTTTTGCAGAAAGTGCGGGCCGTCTGTGCGCACTTTTGGCGTTCTCACCCTGCTGCTGCTCGCCTGTCTGCGTTGCAGCATAACTTCGGCCTTCCCGCTCACCGCCTCATGAGATTGTGCGAGCAGCAGCAGGCGAAAACCCCTTTAGCCACTTATCTTTACCCAGCGCCCGGCTCCCTCGGCACTGGTGAACTCTCCTCCCCCTCCGACGTCAGCTCCCGAGTGGAGCCGAATGCGCATGCGCGGCCAGAGCTGCACGCACATTAAAAATGCCCATAGGAAAGCATTTCTCTGAAACTGCTATGTTTACATCTGAAGGGTTAAACCCTGGGGGACCTGGCACCCAGACCAACTGCTATGTTTACATCTGAAGGTTTAAACCCTGGGGGACCTGGCACCCAGACCACTTCGGTGAACTGAAGTGGTCTGGGTGACTATAGTGGTCCTTTAATGATAGTGGAAATCTCTCAGGTGAGAACCGTGACAAAATCATGACATCTACACAATAGAATCAGATGTTTTGTCTTCAGTGTAAAAACCCTTGTTGCTTGATATCAGCTAGTCTAGATTGTAGGAAGTTATGTTGGAAGAAAAGAAATTCGCAAAAAAATAGATTTAGACCATCCTAAATTGAAATCCAGCACTTGCCAAAGTCTCTGTATGAGATCAGGTATTTATTGAATAGAATAGGTAGATTTATTCTGAGATGACACAAGTTATGTGTTTCTGTTCATGAATGGTCAATGTGTTGTTTTTAGATCAAAACAGATTTGTATATATATTTTTTTATGAAGAATTTAATTTTTATAATTTATCATGGGGACTTTAGTTCTATATGACCTCTCTTATATATTGTACATGTCTATCGTTTTGCATCACAATAAATTGAGCTTTCAGAGACATTTCTTATATAAACACTGCCAGAAGAATAATTTAGTTTGAAAAAAAGAAGTGTGAGGATTTACTATATTAATATCCACACCAATTAATAATAATTTCTATGACAAATTTAAAGGGACTGTTTAATCACAAACATTTATCTTTTTTTAAAGTCTGTTGCCTGAGATATGATTGGATTGCATCCACTTATTAACCAATATATATCAAATTGGCGCTTTGATACTAGTATTCTATATGTTTATCAATTTCGCCTGCGTGCATGCAAGACTCTGCTCAGACGGTCAATCTGACTATTTACCCATGATCCTCAACCACTCAAGTTCTTGAACATCATAGGAGTGATGGGAAACAGGAGCTTGAGCGGTGATGGTTGCACTACTAATTCGCATTGCATGTATTGCATATCACATTCATTTTTGCGATAAACATGTTTATTTCAAACAAACACACCTCTGATATAATGTCTGCATTTTCACAAATGTGCATTAAAATCAAATCCTTCTGACAATGAACCTCGTTTTGAGAAAGCTTTTTTTTTTTTTTTTGCGAGACCTTTTGTAAAGTGGATCTTTTGTCGGATATTGTGTTTAAAGCGTAGTTATCTCACTCTGATGTGAATAGCCTAGATTAGTCTCCTAGCAACCAGACTTTACCTTTCTCTGCTGTGTTATATATTCCTAGTAAAAATTTCATACCACTGCCGCAGCAGAGGTACCAAGGCAATTTCCACTTATCTTATATGTACCACTGGGGGCAAGTATCTTAGATTTAAATCTAAATCAAATTTTGAAAGGGTCAAAACATATTAATCTGTAATGGAATGCTGCAACACAATTTTTACAATGTACACATCCATTAAAAATCTTTGACATGCAGTATGAATCCTGTGGATACCTCCAAATCAGTGTTTTACCAGCACGCCTTAAAAACTAACCTAAAGCCAAGAATAACAATGCTGAATGACAATATATATATGTATGTATTTTATTTTTGCTGTTTGGTATCTATATGGGGTTGGTAATGTTTTCAATACTATTCTTATTTAAGTATTATGTCTCAACATATGGATTTATAATTTGCAGCCATAGTATTTCTTTTAATACATTTTGGTTATGTAACACAAAGCATTAAATAATTAGCTAGTGATGGTTGATGCCTGTTTTTTTTAAAAAAAAAAAAACATTTGAATTTCACACTCATTTCTAAGAGCTGAAAAAAACTCTCTTTCTTAATTTTGTTTTCTACATATTTAAAAAAAAAAAAACATGAAAAAAAAATCAGGGTTATTCACCAAACTTCACATTTTCGTGAATTCAATCTGAACAAAAAAATTTACATATGAAATAGTTTCTGCACGTTTTACAAAACAACAAATTCAAAACATTTCTTTCTCAAATCATTTTTCTCCAATAAATTTAAAAGAAAAATAATCTTAGATGATCCTTTTTGATCAAAGTATTTTCTTTACCTCTAATTTTTAGTGTGGAAATATAGCAGAAGAATTGGTCTCCCATTAGTAACATGTAATTTGGCAAATATTGCTGCTATTGTTGCATTCTATGTCAGCGGAAGTATAGGTCAGTGTTTTGTAGTGAAGGTAATCTACTTGATGCGGTTCTTCAATTTGGATGAAAGTGGAGTCCCTCGGGGGTTTGTTCTGTGTGCACATTTTAATCTATTTATTAATGACTTTGCAACGAACCTATGTCAGTGTTTGCTGATAACACAAATCTAGATAAAGCAATAGTGTATAGTGTGGAGTATTGATCATTATTTAATGTGTAGTTTGCAATATATATGTGTATTATATGGTATGGTGCATATATATATCTAATATGAATGTACATTTAGCTGTATAAAATAGGTGTATGAAATATTGCAGGCCTTTTTGCTTAGATTTGAAAAAGTTACATTTTCAATGACATTTCCACAAGGTTAACAGCTAAAAGGTTGAAGTTAAATTAGAACAAACACATGTGTTGTCAGTCAAATGTATACAAAACACTTCACTTAATTTTGAAGCTAACTATAGGCAGAGCCATCTATGGAATATCCCAAACTTAGATATGCAATACATTACATCATGTAACAAGTTAGAAAACCTTTTTGGGAAAATCACACAGGTGGGGGCTGCTTTATAGAGGACAAAATGACTATTTAAGTAAAGGAGAAAGGATAGGATGTTGTCATTCAGCCATTCTCCATTCTCACTTGCACACGGACACCATACACAAGGACATATGCTGTAGCCACTAATACTTTGGTAAGATTGATTATTTACTGACTATTTTTGCATTCTGTAACATTCATTCAATACACTTTTATCTTATATTTATTTGAGTCATTGTTTCATTTATTACAATATTTTTACAGTGCCTTTTGGGTCTTCAGACACTGGATTATTTTAGTGATAGTCAAGTTATCATCTAGAATGGTTAAGGAAAACAGTATTTATAAGTAATTTGGGTACGGAAGGGTCTACTCTGTATACAGCTATAGATTGCATAAAGACACGCTAAGCTTAGAATGACCCGGAGTGACCTTTTGTCGATAAAGGTCCACATCATACCTGAAGCGAGCCATAACTATCAAAATTGAAGTATCACCGAAACCGACAGATAGTACTTCTCAATTGAGGGATTTGGACACATTCATGGACTAGCCTGTCAGGTAGCAGATGACGTATACTATATATACATGTGAAATTAGGTGAGATGAGTAATTCACAGACAACCTAGACTCCAAATAGTATGGGAAAAAACGTGAGGAGGACTTACGAATAGACTAGGCAACAATATACAATGTCAATGCAGCAATTGGTAAAGCCAGCAAGCAGCAAGGTAAAATCATGCATAAATAGTGGTATTAATTTGTGAAACAGAAATAGAATATAGACTCTTTGTAAATCAATGAACCTTAATAAGTGGTGCAATTTTAGGCATGTTAGAAGATTTTAGTTATGAAGAAAGACTAGAACATATAAACCTGTGTATTTTGAGAAAAAGATATGATAACATTATACACTCTCTCTCTCTCTCGGAGAGAAAGGGTTGAATGGTTCCCAACTTGGGATCCAGACCTGTCTCGCTATGTTGTATGTTCCTCCAGGCTTCAGGAACACCATTCGTCTTCCAGGCAGGACTCAATCCCTCTGCCCAAACTCTCTCTCTTCCTGCTCCAGTCACTCCAGCAGAACTATACTTCTGCTTGATCTGACACTATCTTTAAAAAGCTTTTGGCTCTGAGACCTACTTCTCTTATGAATCTCAAGCTGATCCCAAACGGCAAGAAGACAGGCACCTAGACTATGTCACTGTGTTCCTGGAAAGGGCAATGCTCAGACACTGTTGCAAAAGGAACTGTCTCAAGTAGTGATGTCCCGAACGGTTCCTGGCGAATAGTACCAGGCGAACATAGCGTGTTCGCGTTCACCACGGACGGTGAACATCTGCGATGTTTGGTCCGCCCCCTATTTTTTTTTTGTGGTCTTTCAGCCAAATTTACTAATACTAAGTAAAAATTACTTAGTATTAGTAAATTGTGCCCTATTCGCAATACCGCGAGTAGGGGCATGTCTATTAAACAGTGAGCAGCCTATGGCTATTTAGGGCCCTAAATACCAATAGGGGGGACCTATTGTCCTCTTCCCTGGCCCCCACCCCTGAGCAGCGGGTGGGGGCCCTAAATACCAATAGGGGGGGGCCTATTGTCCTCTTCCCTGGCCCCCACCCCGGAGCGGCTGGTGGGGGCCCTAAATACCAATAGGGGGGACCTATTGTCCTCCTCCCGGCCCCCACCCCTGAGCGGTGGGTGGGGGCCCTAAATACTAATAAGGGGGGACCTAATGTCCTCCCCCCTGGCCCCCACCCCTGAGTGGCGGGTGGGGGCCCTAAATACAAATGGGGGGACCCTATTCACCCACTCCCCCCCTCAAAAAAATATCCCCCTACCTACCCCCCTCACCCTAAAAATAATGAGGAGGAGACCTTTAACTAAAAACCTGTAAAAAAAATTAGATAAATACGACTTACCATTCAATGTTTTCTTTCTTCTAAAATCTTATTTTTTCAGCCCCAAAAAAGGCCAAATAAAAAACCATAATAACCGACGCAATTTAAAAAAAAAAAACGGCACTGGCACCCATGGTCAAAGACACGACCACGTGGAAATCACGCTGACAATAAACCTATCGTGTTCAAATAGACCCTGGTCATGGCGACTAAATTCTACCCTCCTACACAACACAGAGATCTGACAAACAATTGCCCGAGCCATAACAGAATACTTCAACCTAAATAAGGACTCAGTGACCTCCAAAGGAACTTTATGGGCAGCCCATAAGGCAGTCATACGGGGCGCCATAATCAATAAGGCAACGATACATAAAAAAAACAAACAGATAGCCCACCTTGAACAAACACTGACGACACTCAGGACCCTAGAGACCAAACATAAAATTGACCCAACGACAGAACTGAACGAACAAATTAAAAAATGTCAGGCGGACGTAAAAGAATACATGGCAAAAGACTCGACCAAAGCCCTCCTGTGGTCCAAAAAAATTTCTACGACAAAGCTAACAAAGCCGACACACTACTAGCACGCAGACTTAAACAACGAACCGTGCAAAAACAGATCGACAAAATATCCACGCCAGAGGGAACCCTTACAGAAGACCCAGAGACAATCGCTAGAGTGTTCCAAAAATAATTTGAGGCCCTATACGACCACAACATGGACGAAAAGCACTTATAGACCACTATTTAGCCCAGGTCCCATTACTCTCCCTGCCCACAGAAACAGAACAAGCACTATCCAACCCAATCACTCCAGAGGAACTCGCAGGGACAATAAAAGTGCTCAAACCCAATAAAAGTCCGGGACCGGATGGGTTTACTGGACTATATTATAAAACGTACGCCCCCACGTTAATCCCATACCTCTGTAACCTATACAACTCCATACTTAACGGCGACCAATTACCACGAGACATGCTACAGGCCAACGTATGCCTTCTCCCCAAGCCCAACAAAACACACTTAGAACCTGGTCATTACCGACCAATCACACTCCTTAACGTAGACATCAAAATATTTACCAAAATTCTGGCCAACCGGCTAAGCCCCCTTCTACCCCAGCTAATACACCCGGACCAGGTAGGATTCATACCTACGAGACAGACCAGTGACAACACAAGACGGACATACGACCTCATCTGGACCACCCACATAAGATGCATCCCAACCTTCTTACTCTCACTAGATGTCGAAAAGGCCTTCGACACACTGCTATGGCCCTTCCTGTTCGCAACCCTAGAAAAATTTGTATTCCCGCCCGGGCTTCAAGAATGCTTTACAAGTATTGTACGCCACAACACATGCACACTTACTGCTCCCACTTACCCAACCACCCTCCTTCACGATACATAACGGCACGCACCAGGGATGCCCCCTATCCCTAGTCCTATTCGCATTATCCCTGGAACAACTCCTACAAACCCTCAGGCTTAACACAGACATAAAGGGCCATAAAATACGTGAGGAAGAATACTAAATGGCAGCATACACAGATGACTTACTCATAACAATCACAGAACTAGCAACCTCGTTACCACCACTCCTACTCGCCCTAGAAGAATACGCCAGTCAGGGGCGGGCTGGGCCGGGGGGCAGGGAGGCAATTGCCCCCCAGGCCGCCCGAAATTCTTTTAGGACCGGCCGCGGCGGGCCGGCCCTTTAAATGCTGCAGCCGCCGAGCGCTCTGTAAAGAGCGCTCAGGCGGCTGCAGAACAGATTCTCCCCTCCCTCCCCTCCCCTGTAGGTGGCCGAGCTGGTCTCCGGTCCGCGGTCCCGGCCGGAGTGATAGGAAAGTGCACTGAGTGTGCACTTCCTGTCAGTCCGGCCGGGTACAGGAAACAGAAACCCCTGTTCCGCGCGGAACAGGAGTTTCTGTTTCCTGTACCCGGCCGGACTGACAGGAAGGTGCACACTGAGCACCTTCCTGTCACTCCGGCCGGGACCGCGGACTGGAGTGCAGCTCGGCCACCTACAGGGGAGGGGGTAAGAAGAAGGGGGGGAGAGTAAGAAGAGGGGAGGGGGGGGAGAGTAAGAAGAGGGGAGGGGGGAGAGTAAGAAGAGGGGAGGGGGGAAGAGTAAAAAGAGGGGAGGGGGGGAGAGTATAAAGAGGGGAGGGGGGAGAGTAAAAAGAGGGGAGGGGGGAGAGTAAAAAGAGGGGAGGGGGGGAGTAAGAAAAGGGGAGGGGGGAGAGTAAGAAAAGGGGAGGGGGAGAGTAAGAAGAGGGGAGGGGGAGAGTAAAAAGAGGGGAGGGGGAGAGTATAAAGAGGGGAGGGGGGAGAGTAAAAAGAGGGAAGGGGGGAGAGTAAGAAGAGGGGAGGGGGGAGAGTAAAAAGAGGGGAGGGGGCAGAGTATAAAGAGGGGAGGGGGGGAGAGTATAAAGAGGGGAGGGGGAGAGTAAAAAGAGGGGAGGGGGGAGAGTAAAAAGAGGGGAGGAGGGGAGAGTAAAAAGAGGGGGGGGGGAGAGTAAGAAAAGGGGAGGGGGAGAGTAAGAAAAGGGGAGGGGGGAGAGTAAGAAGAGGGGGGAGTAAGAAGAGGGGAGGGGGGAGTAAGAAGAGGGGAGGGGGAGTAAGAGGGGCGGGGGGAGTAAGAAGAGGGGAGGGGGATAATAACAGGGGGGAGTAAGAAGAAGGGGAGATAAGAAAAAGAGGGGGGTAAGAAGAAGAAGGGGGGAGTAAGAACAAGAGTGGGGAGTAATTAGAAGAAGGGGGTAAGAAGAAGAGGGGGTAAGAAGAAGAAGGGGGAGTAAGAAGAAGAGGGGGGAGTAAAAAGAAGAAGGGGGTAAGAAGAAGAGGGGGGAGTAAGAAGAAGAAGGGGGTAAGAAGAAGAGGGGGGAGTAAGAAGAAGAGGGGGGAGTAAAAAGAAGAAGGGGGTAAGAAGAAGAAGGGGGGTAAGAAGAAGAAGAAGGGGGTAAGAAGAAGAAGGGGGGTAAGAAGAAGAAGGAAGGGGTAAGAAGAAGAAGGAAGGGGTAAGAAGAAGAAGGAAGGGGTAAGAAGAGGGAGGAGGGTAAGAAGAAGGGGTAAGAAGAACAAGGGGGGGAGTAAGAAGAACACAGGGAGGAGGGGGGTTAGAAGAACACGGGGGGTGAGAACACACAGAGGGAGGAGTGAGAAGAACACAGGGAGGGTGGAGGGGGGATGAGAAGAGCACAGGGAGGGTGGGTGAGTGTGAGAAGAGACCGCTAGGGGAGGGTGGGGGAGAGGAGAGACCACTAAGGGGCAGAGGAGAGCTCTAAGGGACAGAAGGGACAGCTCTATAGGACAGGGGGCAAGACAGGGAGCTCTTTAACACTACGCGCACACACACACACACACACACACACAATGCATCCCTATACATACACAGAAACACAATGCATCCCTATACATACACAGAAACACACAATGCATCCCTATACATACACAGAAACAGAACATGCTTCCCTTACACACAGAGAAACACACAATGCATCCATTACACACACACACAATGCAACCCTTACACACAAAGACAATGCATCATTTGCACACATACACAGAAACATACAATGCAAACCCTTACACACACATGCAAACACACACACTGTTTTTCTTACATACACACAGAAACACAATGCATCTCTTACACTCAATGCACACACATACAGACACACACCTTGCATCCCTTATGCATACAAACACAGATTCACACAATGCATCCCTCACACACAACCAGAAACACATAATACATCCCTTATACACAAATACACACTGCTTCCACTACACACAAACACACTGCATCACCTGCACAAACTGGTATCCCTATACACTACATACCATAAGCACACATATTAGATAACACATAACACATCCCCTACACACTCCACTCCCTGTGAGCGAGCTCATGGGTGGGTGGAACATACAAGTGGACTTATGAGTGGGCCTTATGGGCATACTCACCGTCAGGCACTGGAGCCCAGACCTTGAGATGTGTAAGAGGCCCCCAAAAAATGGAGCTGCTTCCAATTCTCCCAGAACGTTGAATTTTGTGACCACAGTTGCAAACAGCCTCCAGAGGTCCTGTTCTACACCAGACCAGTGGAGCCAAACTGCAGCCCATCATCATCCTCATCTAATTGTAAGTAGGCAATCTAGTATATTATTAGTGACACTAATCTATAATTTACCTCACATTAAAGGGACACTATAGCTTAATGAAGTGGTTCTGGTGTCTATAGCTGGTCCCTGCAGGCTTTTTAATGTAAACACACACTGTGTGCAGCACTGGCGTTAGTTCATATGGCAGATCATACGGGTGGGGCATTGTGATGTCACATGGGGGGGGGCGGCAAATTTATATTTTGTCTAGGGCGGCAAAAATCCTTGCACCGGCTCTGATCCTGGGCAGGTGCACCAGTCTACTGGTGACCCACAGGAGGGGAGTGCACTGATTGCACTGCACTCTCCTCCTGCCCAGACCCGTCTTGACCGCAGTGCAAGTGCCCTCTGCCCCTAATTTACAGTGGCTCACACTCACAACAAGCAGTGCCTGGAGCCCTTTGCAGAGACGGAAACAAAGAGGTTCTGCGGCAGCTGGCCGTCCTGCAAGCATTACATTAAACAGCTGTTCCCCATGCAGCCACAGGTGGCATTGTGCTGGGAGACTGTGATTACTCTTCATTTCCTCCCAGCCTACAGAGCAGCGCATGGGGGAGAGAGGAGGAGGCATGATTTAATCTTGAATAAATCCTCTAAGCAAACCTTTATAAATTTGGGGGGGATCAGCTCTAGTTTCCACAGTTTATTTGTGTTTACTCTCATCTCTGTATTAATATTGAGGGATGTCTAAGTAGTAACATCAGTGTGTGTCAGCAGGGCCAGCCGTTGGGGTGGGCAAGCTGTGCGGTCACTCAGGGTGCCATGACCACAGAGGCGCCCGGCGGCCAACACAGCTCACAAGTTGGGTACACCAGCATATTTAATTTAAACGATTCGCTGGTGGTCCACTGGTGCGCACCAGCAGTAGGTGCAGTCAGATCATATCCTCTCCCTCGTGGTTCCGGCGCTCAGTTACTGAGTCAGAGCACAGGCTCAGAGATTCTCAGCCTGTGCTCTGACAACATTGAAAGTCAGAGCCGTGAAGGAGCGGGTATGGCAAAGAGCTACTGATTAGCATTACATCAATATCCGTTATAAAACCAGAAAAAGGTGGGCATGGATGGTGAACTGATTTGGTGGCGCAATGGGCCACTTGACTGGTTTTGCCCCCCAGGCCTAAGGCTGCCAGCCCTCCCCTGACGCCAGTGTATCTGGACATAAACTTAATATAGACACAGGCCCTACCCATACACATTGACCCCCCCACCAGAGTGAAGCTGCAGGAAACTTACCCCTTTAGCATAAACTCCACTCACATACAATACCTGGGGGTTTCCATACCAGCAGACCTTTCCCACAGCTACGTGCTGAACTACACCTCCACTGTGACGAGAGCAATCTCGCCACATTGCATTGGAGAAGCTAGAGTGTTCCAAAAATAATTTGAGGCCCTATACGACCACAACATGGACGAAAAACACTTATAGACCACTATTTAGCCCAGGTCCCATTACTCTCCCTGCCCACAGAAACAGAACAAGCACTATCCAACCCAATCACTCCAGAGGAACTCGCAGGGACAATAAAAGTGCTCAAACCCAATAAAAGTCCGGGACCGGATGGGTTTACTGGACTATATTATAAAACGTACGCCCCCACGTTAATCCCATACCTCTGTAACCTATACAACTCCATACTTAACGGCGACCAATTACCACGAGACATGCTACAGGCCAACGTATGCCTTCTCCCCAAGCCCAACAAAACACACTTAGAACCTGGTCATTACCGACCAATCACACTCCTTAACGTAGACATCAAAATATTTACCAAAATTCTGGCCAACCGGCTAAGCCCCCTTCTACCCCAGCTAATACACCCGGACCAGGTAGGATTCATACCTACGAGACAGACCAGTGACAACACAAGACGGACATACGACCTCATCTGGACCACCCACATAAGATGCATCCCAACCTTCTTACTCTCACTAGATGTCGAAAAGGCCTTCGACACACTGCTATGGCCCTTCCTGTTCGCAACCCTTGAAAAATTTGTATTCCCGCCCGGGCTTCAAGAATGCTTTACAAGTATTGTACGCCACAACACATGCACACTTACTGCTCCCACTTACCCAACCACCCTCCTTCACGATACATAACGGCACGCACCAGGGATGCCCCCTATCCCTAGTCCTATTCGCATTATCCCTGGAACAACTCCTACAAACCCTCAGGCTTAACACAGACATAAAGGGCCATAAAATACGTGAGGAAGAATACTAAATGGCAGCATACACAGATGACTTACTCATAACAATCACAGAACTAGCAACCTCGTTACCACCACTCCTACTCGCCCTAGAAGAATACGCCAGTGTATCTGGACATAAACTTAATATAGACACAGGCCCTACCCATACACATTGACCCCCCCACCAGAGTGAAGCTGCAGGAAACTTACCCCTTTAGCATAAACTCCACTCACATACAATACCTGGGGGTTTCCATACCAGCAGACCTTTCCCACAGCTACGTGCTGAACTACACCTCCACTGTGATGAGAGCAATCTCGCCACATTGCATTGGAGAAGCTAGAGTGTTCCAAAAATAATTTGAGGCCCTATACGACCACAACATGGACGAAAAGCACTTATAGACCACTATTTAGCCCAGGTCCCATTACTCTCCCTGCCCACAGAAACAGAACAAGCACTATCCAACCCAATCACTCCAGAGGAACTCGCAGGGACAATAAAAGTGCTCAAACCCAATAAAAGTCCGGGACCGGATGGGTTTACTGGACTATATTATAAAACGTACGCCCCCACGTTAATCCCATACCTCTGTAACCTATACAACTCCATACTTAACGGCGACCAATTACCACGAGACATGCTACAGGCCAACGTATGCCTTCTCCCCAAGCCCAACAAAACACACTTAGAACCTGGTCATTACCGACCAATCACACTCCTTAACGTAGACATCAAAATATTTACCAAAATTCTGGCCAACCGGCTAAGCCCCCTTCTACCCCAGCTAATACACCCGGACCAGGTAGGATTCATACCTACGAGACAGACCAGTGACAACACAAGACGGACATACGACCTCATCTGGACCACCCACATAAGATGCATCCCAACCTTCTTACTCTCACTAGATGTCGAAAAGGCCTTCGACACACTGCTATGGCCCTTCCTGTTCGCAACCCTAGAAAAATTTGTATTCCCGCCCGGGCTTCAAGAATGCTTTACAAGTATTGTACGCCACAACACATGCACACTTACTGCTCCCACTTACCCAACCACCCTCCTTCACGATACATAACGGCACGCACCAGGGATGCCCCCTATCCCTAGTCCTATTCGCATTATCCCTGGAACAACTCCTACAAACCCTCAGGCTTAACACAGACATAAAGGGCCATAAAATACGTGAGGAAGAATACTAAATGGCAGCATACACAGATGACTTACTCATAACAATCACAGAACTAGCAACCTCGTTACCACCACTCCTACTCGCCCTAGAAGAATACGCCAGTGTATCTGGACATAAACTTAATATAGACACAGGCCCTACCCATACACATTGACCCCCCCACCAGAGTGAAGCTGCAGGAAACTTACCCCTTTAGCATAAACTCCACTCACATACAATACCTGGGGGTTTCCATACCAGCAGACCTTTCCCACAGCTACGTGCTGAACTACACCTCCACTGTGACGAGAGCAATCTCGCCACATTGCATTGGAGAAGCTAGAGTGTTCCAAAAATAATTTGAGGCCCTATACGACCACAACACGGACGAAAAACACTTATAGACCACTATTTAGCCCAGGTCCCATTACTCTCCCTGCCCACAGAAACAGAACAAGCACTATCCAACCCAATCACTCCAGAGGAACTCGCAGGGACAATAAAAGTGCTCAAACCCAATAAAAGTCCGGGACCGGATGGGTTTACTGGACTATATTATAAAACGTACGCCCCCACGCTAATCCCATACCTCACTAACCTATACAACTCCATACTTAACGGCGACCAATTACCACGAGACATGCTACAGGCCAACGTATGCCTTCTCCCCAAGCCCAACAAAACACACTTAGAACCTGGTCATTACCGACCAATCACACTCCTTAACGTAGACATCAAAATATTTACCAAAATTCTGGCCAACCGGCTAAGCCCCCTTCTACCCCAGCTAATACACCCGGACCAGGTAGGATTCATACCTACGAGACAGACCAGTGACAACACAAGACGGACATACGACCTCATCTGGACCACCCACATAAGATGCATCCCAACCTTCTTACTCTCACTAGATGTCGAAAAGGCCTTCGACACACTGCTATGGCCCTTCCTGTTCGCAACCCTAGAAAAATTTGTATTCCCGCCCGGGCTTCAAGAATGCTTTACAAGTATTGTACGCCACACCACAGGCACACTTACTGCTCCCACTTACCCAACCACCCTCCTTCACGATACATAACGGCACGCACCAGGGATGCCCCCTATCCCCAGTCCTATTCGCACTATCCCTGGAACAACTCCGACAAACCCTCAGGCTTAACACAGACATAAAGGGCCATAAAATACGTGAGGAAGAATACTAAATGGCAGCATACACAGATGACTTACTCATAACAATCACAGAACTAGCAACCTCGTTACCACCACTCCTACTTGCCCTAGAAGAATACGCCAGTGTATCTGGACATAAACTTAATATAGACACAGGCCCTACCCATACACATTGACCCCCCCACCAGAGTGAAGCTGCAGGAAACTTACCCCTTTAGCATAAACTCCACTCACATACAATACCTGGGGGTTTCCATACCAGCAGACCTTTCCCACAGCTACGTGCTGAACTATACCTCCACTGTGACGAGAGCAATCTCGCCACATTGCATTGGAGAAGCCTGGTTCCCCGCCTGCTGCCTTTGGACTATGGCCCTGGGAGATCGGGCCCTTTAAAAACAGTATTCGGCCATACCAGAGTGTATGTCACTCATTCTGGCCCTTTAAATACAGTTGGGTCATTCGGTACTTTCCCTGTGTGAGCGGTGATACCCCAGATAGCAATGCCATGGAGCCCATTCATATAATGAAAGACTATGGGAAAGACTTTAGCTCCATGGCAATTGAACTGTATGTGTGTGGTCTGAGCACCATTCAATAATGTGCGCTCAGACCTAAGCTATCTGAGGATATGTTGCATGTATATGTTTTATGTAGTAATTGTGGCATTGTGTAGTTTTATGTCTTTTTGCAACCATGTGCTCAATGTAGTCTGCCTCTATCCCTGGATATAATTGGATTATTTTCCCATTGTCTCCAGGAAAGAGGGCTCTGTAAAACCGGTCTGAGCCAGATAGCCATGTGCCAGCCAGGGCCCAAAATATATTTTACTAACTTTTGAACCCCTGGTCTGATTCATGCCATTATTTAATATGTTGTTCCCCTGAATGGATTGATTGTGAATATGTAATTTTTATGTGAATGTGATGTATGGTTTTAGAGTTATGAAAGTTGGGTAGAAAGTATGTTTAACTGTATGTATAATTGAGTTTCCTCTCAGGATAAGGGGAGGGAATATGTGGGATGTAACTGATATGTGATTGGTTGTTTTATACCTCCCTGTGGGCGGTCCTGTATTTGAAAAGACTGTAATAAAAACCAGGCTGGGTGTGCCAGCACCTGAGACCACTGCTTGACCCTCAACACGGAGCTTTGTCTCGTTCTTGGGGGAGATTCACTGTATGCTGTTGGAGACTGCTTGCCAGGAGTGTAAACTGATGTATGCTTTTCCTGTTCGTCTGCTAGCAGCTATTCGTGAGGTTCCAGTTTGGAGTGCTATTTTGTATCCAGTTTGGTGTTCTGCAGTAGCTGTGCCTGTCTCTCAGAAAGGGGCATTTCGCCTAAACGGATTTTAACCCCTTGTCTGCTGAAACGGTCCGTAATAATTGGTGGCAAGCGGCGGGATCATTCCTACAGCCAGAAGGACAGCTACAGGAGACACCATTTCTTTGGATTGTACAATTTGAGGGCAACGCATGTCTCAGTACAGCAACCCTGACAGCACAAGCATGGAACCAGCAGTGGAGTATGATGAGGGTGTCATGGATGACTGAGATGCAGTCCGCAAAGGCATCTGGTACCAGGCACTGGGTATTGCGGAGTACCAGCGGGGCAAGAGGCTCCCCAAGGAAGACCAGCGATTGCAGAAGTGACTAGCCCGGCGGATGCCCTTCCTGGGAGAGCAGCCCCTGGAGGAATGGGTGAAGGAATTGGAGCTCCAGGTATGGCAGGAGATGTGACTAGAGGATGCCTACCAGGCGCTCTGGTGGTATGGGTACTTGCCCTGGACAGCCGAGCATGACAAGCCAGAGGGAGAGGAGTTTGATGGTCCTGGCTTGTTATGGGAGTCTTTCTCAGAGCCCGACTTTGGGAGCCCTACACAAGCCCGGTTCAGTGATCTCTTGGAGTGGAGAGAGAGCAGGTATGACTGGGACGACACTCACGAGATGGAGCAAGACCTGGTCCACCTAGTGACCCGAGAGATGGAGCTGGAGCAGGGCTACCAAAATCTGTTCCACTCCAGTGAGAAGGCTCAGCAGAGAAGCGGAGGCCCAGATCCAGACCCATTCAGCTGGGCAGATATTGAGGAGATTTACTGGGAAGAACCCCAGGTGGCCGGTGGAGATGGGACCGAGGTCTCTCCACTGGTTCTGCAGGGAATTGGGAGCCCAGTCTCCATTCCCCAGCGGCAGTGTGAAATGCAGGGAGAGGAGAGCAGCATCCTCCCTCCCCAGCGGCTGGCTGAGTTACAGGGGGCAGAGGTAGTTGTTCCTGCCCCCCAGCAGCAGAGTGATATGGCGGGAAGGCAGTGTGAAGTGCAGAGAGAGGAGAGCAGCATCCTCCCTCCCAAGCGTCAGCCTGAGTTACAGGGGACAGAGGTAGTTGTTCCTGCCCCCCAGCAGCAGAGTGATATGCCGGGAAGGCAGTGTAAAGTGCAGGGAGAGGAGAGCAGCGTCCTCCCTCCCCAGTGGCAGGCTGAGTTACAGGGGGCAGAGGTAGTTGTTCCTTCCCCCCAGCAGCAGCGTGATTTTTTGGGAATTGGGAGCCCAGTCTCCATTCCCCAGCGGCCGAGTGATGTGCCGGGAATTGGGAGCCCAGTCTCCATTCCCCAGCGGCCGAGTGATGTGCCGGGAATTGGGAGCCTAGTCTCCATCCCCCAGTGGCAGTGTTATTTATTGGGAATTGGGAGCCCAGTCTCCATTCCCCAGCGGGAGATACAGCAGGTAATTGGGAGCCCAGTCTCCATTCCCCAGCGGCAGAGTGTCCAGCAGGGAATAGAGAGCCCAGTCTCCTTTTCCCAGCAGCAGGACACTGTATTGGGAGCGGAGACAGTCGGTCTCCCTCCACAGAGGATGAAAGTATGTATGGGAGAGGAGCTTGCTACCACCTCTCCCCAGCGGCGGATCATTAATGGGCAGGGAATAGAGAGCTCAGTCTCCTTTCCCCAGCGGCAGAGTGTTCAATCTCGAGAGGAGCATGTTACCCCCTCTCCCCAGCAATAGCTTAGAGTATCCAAAGGGGAGACAGTCGGTCTCCCCCTCTGGCAGCAGAGCTGTGCAACAAAAGGGGAGACAGTCAGTCGGGGGTAACATGCTCGAGAGGAGCATGTTACCCCCTCTCCCCAGCAATAGCTTAGAGTATCCAAAGGGGAGACAGTCGGTCTCCCCCTCTGGCAGCAGAGCTGTGCAACAAAAGGGGAGACAGTCAGTCTCCAGCAGCAGAGCAGTGTAACTAAAGATGAGACAGTCAGTCTCCAGCAACCAGGCTTCAACCAGACTACTCCCGCGGTAGTACTGGCATCAGGGCAGAGTACCGCTGGTCTCTGCCCACTCAGCAACCCACCAAGGCAGCCTACCAGTCCCCCACACAGCCGTGGTGAGGCACCTGGACATGGACAAGATTCTCCCTTACTCAGGTGTAGTAACCAGTTATTGTGGGTGGGCTGTACTGCTGTTTCTGTTTTGTGGGTGGGCTGCTGGACTAACAAGGGCACTGACCGGCAGGAGGTCAGATACCCTGTTAGTCTGTTTGGAAAAGGGGAGAGATGTGACGAGAGCAGTCTCGCCACATTGCATTGGAGAAGGCTGGTTGCCCGCCTGCTGCCTTTGGACTATGGCCCTGGGACATCGGGCCCTTTAAAAACAGTATTCGGCCATACCAGAGTGTATGTCACTCATTCTGGCCCTTTAAATACAGTGGGGTCATTCGGTACTTGCCCTGTGTGAGCGGTGATACCCCAGATAGCAATGCCATGGAGCCCATTCATATAATGAAAGACTATGGGAAAGACTTTAGCTCCATGGCAATTGAACTGTATGTGTGTGGTCTGAGCACCATTCAATAATGTGCGCTCAGACCTAAGCTATCTGAGGATATGTTGCATGTATATGTTTTATGTAGTAATTGTGGCATTGTGTAGTTTTATGTCTTTTTGCAACCATGTGCTCAATGGAGTCTGCCTCTATCCCTGGATATAATTGGATTATTTTCCCATTGTCTCCAGGAAAGAGGGCTCTGTAAAACCGGTCTGAGCCAGATAGCCATGTGCCAGCCAGGGCCCAAAATATATTTTACTAACTTTTGAACCCCTGGTCTGATTCATGCCATTTTTTAATATGTTGTTCCCCTGAATGGATTGATTGTGAATATGTAATATGTGAATGTGATGTATGGTTTTAGAGTTATGAAAGTTGGGTAGAAAGTATGTTTAACTGTATGTATAATTGAGTTTCCTCTCAGGATAAGGGGAGGGAATATGTGGGATGTAACTGATATGTGATTGGTTGTTTTATACCTCCCTGTGGGCGGTCCTGTATTTGAAAAGACTGTAATAAAAACCAGGCTGGGTGTGCCAGCACCTGAGACCACTGCTTGACCCTCAACACGGAGCCTTGTCTCGTTCTTGGGGGGGGATTCACTGTATGCTGTTGGAGATTGATTGCCAGAAGTGTAAACTGATGTATGCTTTTCCTGTTCGTCTGCTAGCAGCTATTCGTGAGGTTCCAGTTTGGAGTGCTATTTTGTATCCATTTCGGGAGTTTGGTGTTCTGCAGTAGCTGTGCCTGTCTCTCAGAAAGGGGCATATCGCCTAAACGGATTTTAACCCCTTGTCTGCTAAAACGGTCCGTAACACCCATGATACAAAAAATAACCCAAGATATCTCCACTTGGCAGAACATGACGATATCCTGGCTGGACAGACTGGCCTCAGTCAAGATGAACGTGCTACCCAGGCTTTTATACCTATTTCAAGCTCTCCCAATACCAATATCAGGTGCAGAATTCAAACAGCTACAAACCACAATCGATAAGTTCATCTGGTCCAACAGACGCACGAGAATAAAACAGCAAACCCTATATGTACCCAACACACCTCACCCACTACTCACACGCGGCACAAATAGCACAGGCCCAAAACTGGCATGCCCCATACGGAGTCAAAAGATGGGTGGACCTAGAACATGATATCTTTGTAAGAGACTTCCCCTCCCTATACATATGGCTCCCAAAACAAGCAAGACCCCCCCTGCCCCAGACTTCCCCAGCAATATTCAACACCATCACCATCTGGGACAAAATCACACACAAAAAGCGGCCTCACGACACAACACTCACCACTGACTCCTCTGCTCCGCAACACACAATTCCCACCGGGCATGACACCCAAAGACTTCGCTCGCTTCGAAGACTTTACCCGCCTACACCACTTCCACAGAAACCAGCAGCCAATACCTTTCGGGGACGTCTCACAAACAACACCATATAGAACATTCGACATGTTCCGCCACATCCAGATAAAAAGCTTCCTGGAAACTCCGGCAATCAAACTAGCCGGCACAAAAGCACTTACGTCTTTCGAAAAACAATGTATGCAAACACCAATATAAAAGGGCCAGATATATTCACTATACTCACACATAATACAAACCGTCAAGGAAGGGGCCCTCACATACACATCGGCTTGGGAGAGGGACATAGGCCCGGCTGTGGACCCAACTGATTGGGCCGACATCTGGGAGACCATGGCCACGATATCAATATGCGTCAACCGTAAGGATCAGGCATTTAAAACGCTACTGAGATGGTACCTCACCCCTTCAAACTCAAGCAGATGGGCAGGTCAGACACCGACCTCTGCTGGAAAGGATGTGGACACAAGGGCACATACATCCACATGTGGTGGGAATGTGCCCCCACAGCGCAACAATGCAACAAATAGCTCATGTCCAAACCAATGGCCAACTTGCCAAGAGCCCAAAACAAACTAATAGCTAGAATAGCGCTAGCAACCAGAAGATCAATCGCAGAAAAATGGGGAAGCCCAGACACGCCAACCATAGAAGTAGTACGGCGGAAAATAAAAGATGCAATCAAAATGGACGAACTGTCCGCAATGGTCCACGACACAACCAAACACTTCCACAAAATCTAGGACCCATGGTTCTACACATTCCCACTCCCCACATAACACGAACAATGACAAACAAAACACAAACACACCGACCATCACCACTCGACCGCGTCACGACACTTCCCCACCCCCCTCTCTCTATTTCTCTGCCCTCTCAATGCTCCCACCCCCCCACTCCTCCCCTCCCTGCCCCACCCCAACCTACGAAATCAGGCCACAACCCCCATAAACACACATGAACGGCCCGCCACAACCCAACTCCACCACAAGAAACCCCCCAACCCAAAGCCACAAAATGCACAACATGGCCAGCACATTAGCCCCCAATGGAGGAGGACACCAGACCCCGACAAGGCCCGACAACCACTAACTCAACTCAACCACAAAGTAGCAAACCACACAACTTATTTACTCAAAACCCGGGAACACCCAAGGCACCCCAAACACACACACCTGCCAACCGAACAAAACATACATAAATAAAACCCGGCACAATCAGACAAGAAGACACCCCAACTAGATGACAGCCCTATACATGACAATGTGACACCACCAACAGCCGTCAACCCCAAAGCCAACTCAAGCTCTGCGACAAACACAAATAATCGAAAGGACACAACCCTTAGAAAGCCAGGTCCCAGACGGACCCACAGTGCCATCACATCACTCAAACCTCGATCACTTCACCAGACGCAACACGGAAGACAGATGTGAACCAAGCGAGTGACCAACAGCCAGTCCCCAAAAAAGGCGTACCGGATAGAAGACGAGATTACGCACAGAGATGACCACAATACCCAACCCAGAAGACAAACACAACTGACCCAAGACGAACAACCAGAAGCACAAATCCCCACCCTAAAACACTGCAGTGGTATGATTCCACACCCTAGACACCCAGTTCACCCCGACCTTATGCTAAAATTGTGCAGACCGACCACCCTATAAGAGGTATTATGCAAACTGTACCAAATGAGAAACCACGATTGTAATCTCTGCTATCACATCCATCTGTAAACCGAAATCTTGTAACTAATGTCTGTCAATGTTAAAACAGTTACAGTATTGTCAAGTTTGATGCACAAACAAAATAAAGAATAAAAAAAAAAATTGTGTAATATTGTTTAAACACCAATAATGTTTAAAGAACCAGATATGTATATTGAACTCACAACCAAGGAGCAGGTTAAGAACTGCTCAGGCTATATGCGCGTTGAATGTAACTCCAGCCTTATATACAGAAAAATGATGGACAGACGAAATCCAATTGAACAATCTTTACTCTTTAAAATAAGTAACACGCGTCTCAAACGTATTCCGTCTCACCAGTCTCTCGGATAAAACATGCTAAAAAGTCCTCAGCAATACCAGTAGCCGGCACTCTGGATTCCCGGGTTGTAGCATTTGTACCGGTGGGCGGAGTTCGATGACGTCTTTCGTGTAGTGTAATAGCATGCCAACGTAATTACGCACAACGTGATGACGTGTTTCACCAACTCCTGGCTTCCTCAGATCACTTACTTCGGTCTGTGTCCATCAACATTTAAAGCCGCCCTGTGGGCGTGTCTCAGTCCAAAAGTCTGAATTTCAAGGCATATAATTGGTCAAGAAATAAAACCGTTCATGCATATGTTAACCCCATGTTCTTGGTATATCTCTTTTCTTAAAGGGAACAGGGAGGAAATTATTACAAAAATGATAACCAAAAATTAAAAATTAGTATAAGATAAAAGAGGTGGGGTAAAAAGGGAGAGGGATAAATCCAAAAGTTATATCCATACATAAATGCATAAATAAATTATTTCAAGAATATAGACATAAATAATTAATAAAATATATAAACAATTTATTATACAAGTTATTATTATAGAAAATTCTCACAAAAAATTAAAATGATTAAACTCTATATTTAATCCATAAGGTGCTATAGGTGCTATTCAATAAGCACGTTTTAAAAGCCACAAGTGCACTTTATGTTTTGGTTTGATTTCAGTTAGTCACCCTACATTTTAATGTTTGTCTGCCCTCTGGGTATTCAGGTACTCATTGGGCAAACATTGATCAGTTTTTCGCTGTTTAGTAGATATGCCCAAGGGACAGCTTGCATACGTGTAATTATGTAATTTTTATTGGGGTATAATCTAAAACAGCTAGCTAAACCTGCAGTTCTCTTGTCTGCTTCTTTTGCATTCCCTCCCTTTCTAACACCACCCAGACTTTCTTTGTACGGTCTACATGCATCAGGAACATCATTCAGTCATGTTCAGTTTAAGCATTGAAGTTTCATATCTGATGCTAATATGACTGATATATTCTACCATTATTCCAGCATTTCCTGTTGCTTTCAACCCTAATCTCCCATGCCAGCTGTATATGCATACGTATTTATCATCCTCCTAAGTATTCCAGGTGTAGGTCTTTTTAATCTATGTCTCATATCTCCTGTCTTTTCCTATGTATTGTGTACGGCCATCACAGCTGTTAGCCTGTTCAGCCACTGTGGCATTCTAAAAGCCTCTGTTCCCGTTTTGATTCTGTTTTCCAACAGCTGTGCGTATGTATTATATGATGTTTTTTTGTTTTTTTTTTAAATTCTTTATTTTTGTAGTGCGTAAGTTTACAACAATTGCTCGTGAGGTACCCCAAAGGTAAACCTCTAGCACATTTCAAACATTATAACATCAAGGTACAATAAAAACTAGCACAATTTTTATATATATGTATGTGGTGAAGTCAGGTGGTAAACAGCTTGTGGTAAAGGAGCTTAGCTTCTGCTATGACATTTCGATTACTGTGTATTATATTATGATTATTCTGTGAATTGACGAGTGTCTACTGGGGTTGATACCGGCTGTCAGGTGTACGGACGGATAAGCCTTCCGTTCCTCTATAGATTTTATACAGGTTGGAGCGCCATAGCGTTCCCCATTGACTAGGAAAACTGTGCCTATCGGTGTAGCAGTTACTCGGCACTAGGCAGCGATCTATCGCATGTTTAGCTTGGGACTAGATCGCGGTTCTGAGCGGAGTCCTAAGTTGTACATATATCAGTCGTGTGGAGCAGTAATTGGGTGTCAGGTTGGGATCCCCTCTGTGGCTACAAATTCAGTTGGTCCAGGCTAGGTCACTCCTGTTATACATGCTAAACACAATATTTAAACAGACGAAGCAAACTAGACATATGGATAAGTACCGCATCATAGCGATTACATGACACCTCATGGGGAAGCAAGTTGTGGAGAGCCCCGTTGTAGTGATGGGCTTGCGGAAGGTGTACATAATCAAAACAAGAGATCCTAGGCGTACTGGCTACGTTGCCATCTTTGGCCTTATGACAATAAAGCTGAGGCTACTTTTGACTCTTAGGGGGAGTAACAAGGCTTAGTTAAACAAGATAGTTAAACTGTGCTGGTACAATAGAGAAATATACAGTTGGTGGGTGCAAGTAAAACAAAGTGTTATTTTTATGAGTCAAATTAGGTATTAATGGCTCGGTGGGATCAGACTGGAGAGTAGCTTGTGCTCTGTGGCCCAAGCCTGGTACTTTATGGATCCTACTAAAAATAAACAAAATCCAAGCTAATGAAGGAGTGTAACAGTAGGAAAATAAAATGAAAAAGCAAAACTGTGGTATGAGTCACTTTTGATCGGGTGGAAGTCAGCTGTGGGTATTCCGTGGCTGGGGTGCCGGTGTCAGGTATGGGTAAGCTGAGTTGGCAGGTACCGAGCACCGTATGTAAAAGTTCCCTTTGTTGGGGCAACAGGTGGTGGGGGAGCAGTTCCACGGTAAGTGGCGGGTCAGGGCGATGTCTCGGCCCCAGTGGTAGAGGCTTGGGTATCATGCCTCCGTGTGCTCTAGGATGTGGGCGTGCTGACAGTTCAACATGAGGGACGGGGTCCAGTTGTGCTGGCGGCCAGGTATTGTCAGGGTTCATTCCGGTTTTGCCGGGTTGGTCGTTTGTGTGTTCAGGTTGTGATCACAGCCCGAGAGGTGTGGGCCTTGACCCTGGGTACAAAGTCCCGTGTGGTCTCAGGATTCCAGCCGTGTGGGTTCGTTGGACGGAGCAAGTCCAGTGGCAGTCCTAACGTCTGCAGGTGGTGTGCTGCATCAGGCAAGTCATGAATAGTGATGACCGTTTCCCCGTGAGGTATGATAAGTGCTCGTGCTTGGCTCCAGCGGTAACTGATATTCTTCTCACGTAGTTGTGAAGTAAGGGGTCGGAGGGTCCGCCTCCAAGCAAGGGTTCCCCCGGATAAATCCGCGAAAAATGTCAGGGCCATCCCCTCGAAGTTGTATGGGGTATGTCCCCTGGTGGCCGCCATTACGGCTGCTTTGTCCCTGATGCTTTGGAATTGTAGCACTATGTCGCCCGGAGCTGCGGGTGGTGCCTTGGCAGGTATTGGTAGACGGAATATTCCCTCGATTTGTGTCGCTTTGGCTTGCTTCGGCACAAGTATGGCCGTCAGGAGTCGCCTGGCAAAATGTGGGAGTTCGTCTGGCGGTACCGACATCCCTACTCCCCTGATTTTCAAGTTTTTCTGCCTTCGTTTGTCCTCTAGTGTTGCAAACTTTTTCTCGTGGTTGCGGCTCTGTTGTGTGAGCTCTTCGACTTTCTGCCTCAGGTCGGAGATTTGTGTTGTATGGGTCTGCGTGGTATTTTCCATCTCACCGAGACGGTCTGTCAGTCCCCGCAGGTCTTGTCGGAGCAAGGCCACATCCGCTGAGATTTTCGATTGGAAGTCCGCCATGATCTCCCTGATGGCTGCCAGTGTCACTGGAGCAGCATCGGGAGCCTTGTGTGGGGGTTCCGTCCTCGCTGTTGGCTGCCGCATTGCTGTCTGTATGTGGTCTCCATCTTCCTCATCCGAAACTCCGTCGGAGAAGTCGGAGCAGCCGCCATGAAGGGACGCCATTGCGGCCTCCTGGACGCCTCGTGCTTGCTGCCAGAGGTCCCCGATGCTTCGCCCCTGTTGGGGTCTGTCGGGCTTTAGTCTTTTCGTCTTCTTGCCCATTAGAGCTATGTTAGGGTCTTCTGGGTGCCTTTTGTCTCGGTTTTTAGGGGTTAGTTTTTGTCGTTTTGCCGGAGCTCTGAGGCCATGCGACTTTCCTCTCCAGTGGTCAGGCCACACCCCTTTATATGATGTTTTATAAGTGTTTATATACAGTTTCTGTTCTTTTTGCCATTTTATAAACTAGATCATTATTAGTAACTATCGGGTTCTCTACCAGTTCATCACCATAATGTCTTAGTTACAAACACAAACTCCACAACTATTTTCCGATTCACATCCTACTTTCACCCGCATTAATCCCAACGCACAGCCATCCTGAAACTTGGGATACAAATCAGGATACACATATTTCCTACTCCTGGCATCACTATGCCTTTACAACGTGTGTTCATATGCCCTGTAATGGGCAACCTGACACAGGCTAATTCGGTACTTCGTTTGGGCATTTCATTGAAAACGTTCATAGATTTTGGTTAAGAATATAATGTCTTGTTTTAGGTACTGGGTAGTACGATATCATTATTTTACAAGTTATGTTCCTCAATCTGATTATCATAATGCCACAAAAAGGTATTACCTTCGATGTGGCATATTAGTTGAGTTACGATAGATGATACGCATTGAGCCACACAGTCTATATTTACATATGCATTTCTGCACAGTCTACGGTTTTGCTTACAAACATGAAATTGGGCGTTCCATTATAGTTGGAAAAAATGGACCCCTGTTTCACTAAAAGATATCTCTATAAAAATTGAATAAATGTACGGTATAACCTTTATTTGACCGCTTACGGATAACACACAAAAAAACACACAGTGAAGTGATAGTGATACACTCGTGAAAATACAAGTGAATTAAAAGCTGAGTAAATGCAAAATGGATATTGTCCACAGGTATTGGGAATGGCAGTGATATCTGGATTGTAATTAGAGTATAAGGTACAATATATAGTACGATATAAATTTAAATCAGATGTCACATACACTACATTCCTCTAGAGCTAAATATCCACAGTTTGTAAGACTTAATAGGTATTTCGGCTAGGAGAGGTAGGATTGCACCGTTAGGCTGAGGTGAATTATGTATAAATACTATTGTTTGTTCCAATCAAAAATAGTACATAGGGAACTGTTTGGTCACTGAAGACCGTAATAGCAGTACCTATGTATATATTCATATACACAACCACACAGGCTAGGTCAGTGAATACCATCTAATATCCAAAGTTCTCCTTGTAATAGTATACAATAGACGGGAGATACATATAATAGTAGATAGATGGCTTTACACTGGATTAACACAGTGGTGAGAGGGAGTGTCTCAGGACAGCAAAAAATGGTATATAGTGCATAGGTCTAGGTTTAAGGGTAAAGGGATGGTACAGCCAAGCGTATCTAGGAGTAAGTTAGTAAATGGTTAGGCATAAAATCCCATACACAGGCTGATGCTTGCCAACCACCCCACTATTCCCCAGATATACAGGCCATTTAGTTACATAAACCACCTAGATAAGTTGTAGTTAATTCAAAAGTAGATTCCTCACACACTGCTGCTTCAAGGCAGCCTAACGCTTATAAAAATAGCTGTCTAACTAGCTAGGGAGAGTAGCTGTTTCAAAGGCATCCAGTATCAAAAAGGGCTTGCACTAATACTGCTGTTTAAAGAGAGTATCTCGTTCTGTCTCCTGTCAGTATTTAGTACTACTGCTACAACCAGCACTGAAAGGGTGTAGATCTGATGCTGAGCTGGCTCCAAGGCACAACTCAATCTGTCTCCCCTATTCCCTTAGTGCTGTTGCTGCATGCCCTATCGTGCAGGCAGTCTAATACTGCATATGGCTGGATGTCCTAATACACAGCTCTTGATAAAGGCGTGTGACCACGCCGAAACGCGCGTCGAGCGTTTGCCGGTTATTTTAACGCTGAGGAATGCAAACGGCTACTCTTTGGGGGACTTGGGGGATGCAATATTATATATAGCAATCTTTCTTTTGTATTAGGACATCCAGCCATATGCAGTATTAGACTGCCTGCACGATAGGGCATGCAGCAACAGCACTAAGGGAATAGGGGAGACAGATTGAGTTGTGCCTTGGAGCCAGCTCAGCATCAGATCTACACCCTTTCAGTGCTGGTTGTAGCAGTAGTACTAAATACTGACAGGAGACAGAACGAGATACTCTCTTTAAACAGCAGTATTAGTGCAAGCCCTTTTTGATACTGGATGCCTTTGAAACAGCTACTCTCCCTAGCTAGTTAGACAGCTATTTTTATAAGCGTTAGGCTGCCTTGAAGCAGCAGTGTGTGAGGAATCTACTTTTGAATTAACTACAACTTATCTAGGTGGTTTATGTAACTAAATGGCCTGTATATCTGGGGAATAGTGGGGTGGTTGGCAAGCATCAGCCTGTGTATGGGATTTTATGCCTAACCATTTACTAACTTACTCCTAGATACGCTTGGCTGTACCATCCCTTTACCCTTAAACCTAGACCTATGCACTATATACCATTTTTTGCTGTCCTGAGACACTCCCTCTCACCACTGTGTTAATCCAGTGTAAAGCCATCTATCTACTATTATATGTATCTCCCGTCTATTGTATACTATTACAAGGAGAACTTTGGATATTAGATGGTATTCACTGACCTAGCCTGTGTGGTTGTGTATATGAATATATACATAGGTACTGCTATTACGGTCTTCAGTGACCAAACAGTTCCCTATGTACTATTTTTGATTGGAACAAACAATAGTATTTATACATAATTCACCTCAGCCTAACGGTGCAATCCTACCTCTCCTAGCCGAAATACCTATTAAGTCTTACAAACTGTGGATATTTAGCTCTAGAGGAATGTAGTGTATGTGACATCTGATTTAAATTTATATCGTACTATATATTGTACCTTATACTCTAATTACAATCCAGATATCACTGCCATTCCCAATACCTGTGGACAATATCCATTTTGCATTTACTCAGCTTTTAATTCACTTGTATTTTCACGAGTGTATCACTATCACTTCACTGTGTGTTTTTTTGTGTGTTATCCGTAAGCGGTCAAATAAAGGTTATACCGTACATTTATTCAATTTTTATAGAGATATCTTTTAGTGAAACAGGGGTCCATTTTTTCCAACTATAATGGAACGCCCAATTTCACTTTAGTCTTTTTTCGCTTAACATATATGGGGTTCATGCCCTTCTGATATCTCTGTGACCCATAGGGAGTTTTCTCGAGATAGGCTTGTTCCATCTTGAATTTCTCCTTTCTTGTCTTTATATTTTTTTTTTTTTTTTTTTTTTTTTGCTTACAAACATATTTATGTGTCATGTCTAATTATATTTTGAGATATCCCTAAATATGATTGCATGGTTTAACACTACGGTTCCTGTCTGCAGATATCTGGTCCTGTGGTTTTCCCGAATGCCATGGGACCTGTACATGAAGGGTTTGGTGGTACTTATGAGGTCTTGATAACATCCATTTCCTTATTTCTTATCAAATCATATTCTTTTACAGGTTATCAATTCGGAGCATAATTTGCTCTTCAGGCCTTGCACCCATTTGTCAGTTACGGTTCTTTCTGCCTCTTTTAGGGGATATTGCAGATTTGAGTTACAGGTTACAACCATACCATACAGAACTACACAAACTCTTATATGAATTCAGGTACGTTTTTAGCCACAATGGCTCCCCCGCAATATAGACCTTTTTAATGAATAGGTTTTACTGGCTTATAGGGATCTAGGTGACCAACAGATGTTACGTTTCTGGCATCTCTGTCATCTCTTGTCATGCTATCTGACTTTCTGTCTGAAAGTTTTTACACTAATAGGTGAATTAGGATGTAGATAAGTTGCAATGCCACACCTATCAGATATTGTGACGACATCATTATTATACTAATACATGTCATCTTTAAGTTGAACCGGCCCTAATTCATACTCATAGAAGTCGCCATGGCGGGCCTGTCGCGGCAGATTTAATCGGTTTCTACTAACTGTATGTTTGTTCTTTCGGGGTGAATCTCATTACTATCATATTCAGCATTTCATTAATACGTAGCTTCACAGCGATGCCTTCTTCAGCTTCCAGTACTAGGTCCCTTACTGGAACATATCGACTTCTATTATTTGTCTTGGCTCCCTACATGGCTAATTGTCACTATTGACTAGATCAATCATGTCAAGCCCAATTTACACATATGGTTCACAAATATAATCGAACTTGTATATACATTCACTGTACTTACATTAACTACAACTCTTTTGGGACTCATAAGCTAACAAAGGTTTACTTTGGTTTAGTTATACTAATTAGCTAATTAGGGGTTGTTGGTTTGCTTCTCATACACTTGTTAGCTTGAATTGTCCACCGTTATGGTCCTTGTAGATACTTTTCATTGTATATTCTTGTTGATACTAATACTAGTTACCTATGCTCTTTTTGTTTTCTTCATTATTGATACTTTTCCGGTTCTCAACCATTTCTACTCTATTATTTTCCCTATATAAGTTGGTTTTATCAGCTTGGCCCTCGCAATATTAATCACTTATCTACGTTCATCATTTATCTGTCTCCGGGCTATCCTATTATTTTCAGGTAACAGGGGCTTATACATGTGACAGGTTCACAATTCACTTCCTTTCCAGAGTTTCTGCATTATTAGTAGTTTGCTATATGCCTCAATGCTATTAGGTTATGGTTGACGTCATATGCTGGTATTTTAATATTCATGCCACCTGGTTTCGTCTAAGTTGCTCAAGTTACCCCTCAATTGTTTGCAAGGTATATTTTGGTTGTCAGTTACATGTCTACAACTATTTCCATAGCCCTCATAGGGCTTACGTGTCCAGGTTCTAAGGTATTTCAAGTTGTGCCCTTAGTGGTCTCCCAGCAATTGCTGTCACCAAGTCTCTCTAATACTATTCACGTCACAGGTAAGTGATCCTTCATTACATAATGTTGGTTATTACGTCTCTTGTTGGGTTTGCTACTTTTTTTGCCACCTTCAATCTAGGGTATCTCACTATACAATCAAGTTACGCCTGACATCACATGTTTCTCTACTTTCCAACAACACCAGTTTTCTTTTTAATCCTATCCAATCAGACTATACTTAAGGGTATCCAAAATATGTCTGATTTGCTAGATTGAGCCCCTTTCAAACCCCTTACTAACTCTGTTATTAAATGCACTAAGTACCTGGCCTTTTATGGCTCCCTGAGGCCACGAGAATTCACCATCAGTGGCCAGCACAATACACAAGGTTGCCTTCAAAGCTCCTACCTAATTAAAGAGATTAAAGAAAGATTATTACATACGGACTCTACCTGTGACCAAAACGATTTAACTGGGTCAACCCATCCACATTCCACACTATCCCATGAATAATATATGGTGCCTGGTGAAGGTTTTTAATACCTACCTCCTCACCGTACCGAATATTGCATCTCTTCTGCTACTGTCACTTAGAAACATAGAAACATAGAATGTGACGGCAGATAAGAACCATTCGGCCCATCTAGTCTGCCCAGTTTTCTAAATACTTTCATTAGTCCCTGGGCTTATCTTATAGTTAGGATAGCCTTATGCCTATCCCACGCATGCTTAAACTCCTTTACTGTGTTAACCTCTACCACTTCAGCAGGAAGGCTATTCCATGCATCCACTACCCTCTCAGTAAAGTAATACTTCCTGATATTATTTTTAAACCTTTGTCCCTCTAATTTAAGACTATGTCCTCTTGTTGTGGTAGTTTTTCTTCTTTTAAATATAGTCTCCTCCTTTACTGTGTTGATTCCCTTTATGTATTTAAATGTTTCTATCATATCCCCCCTGTCTCGTCTTTCCTCCAAGCTATACATGTTAAGATCCTTTAACCTTTCCTGGTAAGTTTTATCCTGCAATCCATGAACCAGTTTAGTAGCCCTTCTTTGAACTCTCTCTAAGGTATCAATATCCTTTTGAAGATAGGGTCTCCAGTACTGTGTACAGTACTCCAAGTGAGGTCTCACCAGTGTTCTGTACAATGGCATGAGCACTTCCCTCTTTCTACTGCTAATACCTCTCCCTATACAACCAAGTATTCTGCTAGCATTTCCTGCTGCTCTATTACATTGTCTGCCTACCTTTAAGTCATCAGAAATAATCACCCCTAAATCCCTTTCCTCAGATGTTGAGGTTAGGACTCTATCAAATATTCTGTACTCTGCCCTTGGGTTTTTACGTCCAAGATGCATTATCTTGCACTTATCCACATTAAATGTCAGTTGCCACAACTCTGACCATTTTTCTAGTTTACCTAAATCATTTTCCATTTGGCTTATCCCTCCTGGAACATCAACCCTGTTACATATCTTAGTATCATCCGCAAAAAGACACACCTTACCATCAAGACCTTCTGCAATATCACTAATAAAAATATTAAAGAGAATGGGTCCAAGTACAGATCCCTGAGGTACCCCACTGGTGACAAGCCCAAGCTTCGAATATACTCCATTGACTACAACCCTCTGTTGCCTGTCACTCAGCCACTGCCTTACCCATTCAACAATATTGGAATCCAAACTCAAAGATTGTAGTTTATTGATAAGCCTTCTATGTGCAACAGTGTCAAAAGCCTTACTGAAATCTAGGTAAGCAATGTCTACTGCACCACCCTGATCTATAATTTTAGTTACCCAATCAAAAAAATCAATAAGATTAGTTTGGCATGATCTCCCTGAAATCCATGTGTTTTTAGATGTTCAACAATCCTATCCATTAACATGGTTTCCATCACTTTCCCCACTACTGAAGTAAGGCTTACTGGCCTATAGTTGCCCGACTCCTCCCTATTACCTTTCTTGTGAATGGGCACAACATTCGCTAACTTCCAATCTTCTGGGACTACTCCTGTTATCAATGATTGGTTAAATAAATCTGTTAATGGTTTTGCTAGTACACCACTAAGCTCTTTTAATAGCTTTGGGTGTATTCCATCAGGTCCCATTGACTTATTTGTCTTTACTTTTGACAGTTGAAATAGAACCTCTTCCTCTGTAAACCCACGTGTAATAAATGACTCATTTATCCTTTTTCTTAACTGAGGTCCCTTTCCTTCATTTTCATCTGTAAATACCGAACAAAAATATTCATTGAGGCAGTCAGCTAGACCTTTATCCTCATCTACATACCTTCCTTCTTTTGTTTTTAATCTGACTAATCCTTGTTTTACTTTTCTTTTCTCATTTATATATCTAAAAAAAGTTTTGTCCCCCTTTTTTACTGACTGTGCTATTTTCTCTTCTGTGTGTGATTTGGAAGCTCTTATAACTTGTTTAGCCTCTTTCTGCCTAATCTTATAGGTCATTCTGTCTTCCTCACTCTGGGTTTTTTTATAATTACTAAATGCTAACTTTTTGTTTTTTTACTATTTTGGCCACATCTGCGGAGTACCACAGTGGTTTCTTGAATTTTTTTGCTTTTACTGACAAGCCTAATGCAATTTCTGTTGCCTTCAGTAGTGCAACTTTTAAATAATCCCATTTCTTTTGGACTCCATTTAAATTGCTCCAGTCTGATAATGACTCCTTTACACATATTCTAATTTTAGAAAAGTCTGTTTTTCTAAAGTCTAAAACTTTTGTTTTTGTTTGGTGTGACTCAGTCACTGTTCTTATATTAAACCACACTGACTGATGATCACTGGATCCTAAACTTTCACCTACAGTAATATCTGATACCAAATCTCCATTTGTTAACACTAAATCTAGTATGGCCTCTTTACGAGTTGGCTCCTCAACGACTTGTTTTAGAGACAATCCCAGTAGGGAGTTTAGAATATGTGTGCTCCTGGCACAAGTAGCTATTTTTGTTTTCCAATTTACATCAGGAAGATTAAAGTCACCCATGATGATAACTTCCCCCTTCATTGTCATTTTAGCTATTTCTTCAACTAGTAGATTATCTAACTCTTCAATTTGTCCTGGGGGCCTATAAATCACACCTACACGAGTTACTGTGTGATTACCAAATTCTAACGTAACCCAAACGGACTCTATGTTCGCCTCACTAACCTTTATTAGGCTAGATTTTATGCTATCCTTTACATACAGGGCCACCCCTCCCCCTTTCTTGCCTTCCCTGTCTTTTCTATATAAAGAGTACCCTGGTATTGCTATGTCCCAGTCATTTTTCTCATTATACCATGTCTCAGTAACAGCGACTAGA
This sequence comes from Pelobates fuscus, assembly GCF_036172605.1. Lineage (NCBI taxonomy): Eukaryota > Metazoa > Chordata > Amphibia > Anura > Pelobatidae > Pelobates > Pelobates fuscus. Next base: position 172,013,736 of record NC_086323.1, read on the forward strand.
TCTACACTATCAGTTGCCATTATTGCCACAAGTTCATGGATCTTATTCCCTAAACTGCGAGCATTTGTAGACATGACTCTAAGCTTATCATTTTTTAACACACTTGCTACAGGCACCTTCTGTCCTTGTTTTGGGGGACAATTGGATTGATGTTTTATCACCCTTTTGCCCCCCCTCCTAGTTTAAATACAAACTAGCAAAACCTCTGAACTGCTCACTGAGAACATTTGTTCCCTTTTGAGAAAGATGCAAACCATCTTTTTTGTACAGTTTATTTCCATTCCAAACAGAGCTACCATGAGCAATAAAGCCAAATCCTTGCTCTCGACACCATTCACCAAGCCACAAGTTAAAGTCCCTAATACGCAGCCGCCTGTCGTTCTGAGTGTTATGCACAGGCAGAACTTCAGAGAATGACAGTGTGGAAGCAACCTGCCGTATATCATTGGCAAAAACACTAAAAACTTCCTTAACCTCTGAAACCTCATTGCAAGCCAAGTCATTTGTCCCTAAATGGACAAGTACATCCAATTCCCCTTCCTGCTTTGCTTGCTTAACAATATTACAGATACGTTTCCTGTCTCTGTGAGCTGTAGCTCCAGGAAGACACCTCACAAGACCACCATTGTCCATCTCCACACCTCTTATGATGGAATCCCCCAACAACCAAGCTAATGACAACAGCCCTTATATACTCCTAAAATCACCTCCCACTAGGAATGTTTAACACCTGGGTAGGCCTCTGCTTATTAGCAAACAATAGCTAATTTACACAGCAATCAATAGCAAGCAGCTACCTAATCCAATCAAATGCCTTATAATTACCAACAGGAAATCAAACCTTGTGCAATCAGTAACCTTTTCCTACAGATGAATCTTACCTGTAACAGTAAAAAAGAAAACTCTTAGCACAACTCTTAGACAGTTGAAGCTTCTGTAAAACTCTCCAGAATATCTCCAACCACAGACACTTAGAAGCAACACTTAGAAGAAGCAACCAAGCTCTATTAGCCAAGCTAATGACAACAGCCCTTATATTCTCCTAAAATCACCTCCCACTAGGAATGTTTAACACCTGGGTAGGCCTCTGCTTATTAGCAAACAATAGCTAATTTACACAGCAATCAATAGCAAGCAGCTACCTAATCCAATCAAATGCCTTATAATTACCAACAGGAAATCAAACCTTGTGCAATCAGTAACCTTTTCCTACAGATGAATCTTACCTGTAACAGTAAAAAAGAAAACTCTTAGCACAACTCTTAGACAGTTGAAGCTTCTGTAAAACTCTCCAGAATATCTCCAACCACAGACACTTAGAAGCAACACTTAGAAGAAGCAACCAAGCTCTATTCAGCTAGTAAATTTGTCTGAAAGACCACAACAAATTTAAAAAAAATTTAAACGGGGCTATCCTCACTACCTCTAAGTTCATGTTATATGTACAGTTATTGTTTACAAGGCTCGGTATGAACACTAGCCATTATTTAGGACACTCGTTTAGGATAGGGGTCGCATCTACGACATCGAAACAGGACGTTCGAGTCAATGTCATTAAAACTCTAGGTCCCTGGAAGTCATCAGCATATACAATATACATACCCCAACCGGTACAGGAAATACGAAGGGCGTTTGTTAAAATGTCATCTTAATGTACTTATGTTGTATTATGTTATTTACTCAATAAATGTATTTTGAGCATGACATGTATTCCTTTTTGCCCACTTTATTTTCTGGCCTACAGCATAGGTTGGTTTCGACACACCTCAACTGACTTTTTCCTATCACAGGTTTGCTAACAACAATCTTGCTTCATATCATAATCAACGTTGTCCCGGACACACATTGGAAGGCTTGGCCTGAAGATTAGTGATGTCCCGAATGGTTCGCCAGCGAATAGTTCCAGGCGAACATAGCGTGTTTGTGTTCGCCACAATGGCGAACATATGTGATGTTCGGTCCGCCCCTATTTTTAAATTTTTTTTAAATTTGTTGTGGTCTTTCAGCCAAATTTACTAATACTAAGTAAAAATGACTTAGTATTAGTAAATTGTGCCCATACACGCAATACCGCGAGTAGGGGCATGTCAATTAAACAGTGAGCAGCCTGTGGCCTGTGGCTGCTCACTGTTAAAATAAAAAAAAAGGTTCCCCCCTCCCTGAGCGGGTGGGGGCCCTAAAGTAAAAAAAAGGGGGAGGACTTATTGTCCTCCCCCTGGCCTCCACCCCTGAGCGGTGGGTGGGGGCCTTAAATACCAATAGGGGGGACCTATTGTCCTCTCCTTCGGCCCCCACCCCTGAGCGGCGGGTGGGGGCCCTAAATACCAATAGGAGGGGGGACCTATTGTCCTCCCCCCGGCCCCCACCCCTGAGCGGCGGGTGGGGTCCCTAAATACCAATAGGGGGGGACCTATTGTCCTCCCCCCTGGCCCCACCCCTGAGTGGTGGGTGGGGGCCCTAAATACCAATATGGGGGACCTAATGTCCTCCCCCCGGCCCCCACCCATGAGCGGCGGGTGGGGGCCCTAAATACCAATGGGGGGACCTATTGTCCTCCCCTCGGCCCCCACCCCTAAACGGCGGGTGGGGGCCCTAAATACCAATAGGGGGATCTATTGTCCTCCCCCCCTGCCCCCACCCCTGAGCAGCGGGTGGGGGCCCTAAATGCCAATAGGGGGGGACCTATTGTCCTCCCCCAGCGGCCCCCACCCATGAGCGGTGGGTGGGGGCCCTAAATACCAATAGGTGGGACCTATTGTCCTCCCCCCGTGACCCCCACCCCTGAGCAGCGGGTGGGGGCCCTAAATACAAATAGGGGGGGACCTATTGTCCTCTCCCCGGCCCCCACCCCTGAGCGGCAGGTGGGGGCCCTAAATACCAGTAGGGGGGACCTATTGTCCTCCCCCCCTGCCCCCACCCCTGAGCGGCAGGTGGGGGCCCTAAATACCAATGGGGGGGCCTATTGACCTCCCCCCCGGCCCCCACCCCTGAGCAGCGGGTGGGGGCCCTAAATACCAATAGGGGGGGACCTATTGTCCTCCCCCACCGACCCCCACCCCTGAGCGGCGGGTGGGGGCCCTAAATACCAATTGGGGGGACCTATTGTCCTCCCCCCGGCCCCCACCCCTGAGCGGCGGGTGGGGGTCCTAAAAAAAATGCCCCCCCCCAGGTGACTAGGGGTCCCCAAACCTACCTACCCCCTCACCCTAAAAATAATGAGGGGGGAGTCATAATGCTAAAAAACTGTAAATAGGGGGCGTGCCCGAGCTGCGGAACGGAATGGCCGCATAATCGCATCGCTCCTCCGAGCACACCCGTGAAACCCGAGAAAGCTGACCCTATTCCCCGAAATGGGGAAACATTCAAAGACCAGGAGCACCCCCAAACCCTCGGGTACCCGCCAAGCGCTGGTAAATTCATCGATGCGGCAATATTTAGCCGCGACGCCGGACCTAACCTCCCAGGCGGCGTCTGAGGCCTACACACAGTCGGAAGCCTCCACCCCTAACTCCCACTCCCCGGACAGGGGTGAACACATGGTGTAACAGATCCCTACCAACCTCTGGTGGATGTGAAACAAACAAGGGAATTACAACTTACACATCCATTCGTTCCATTCCTCTGTTCGTCTGGTTCCGTGCGAATTTCACGTGTAATGCAGAGGTGGCCGCCATTTCGGGACTTTCCACGTGTTCGCGGCCATCTTGTGTGCGAACAGCGGTGTTTGCCTGTAACCGCATGGAACTGAAAACGGATACGCAAACAGGCGAACACCGCTGAATCCTCCAGACCTCCATAAGTTCGTACGGAAACTACCGAACGTCCCCTCGTTCGGTAGTTATATGCAATCATCTATGGGGATTCCAGCGAACCCCGCGATTCGCATGGATGGCCAGAGTATCATACCTTTTTACCGTGCGAACGGAGACCGACCGCAAGGCCAAAACTCATGGAATTAATTTCGGCTAGTTGGTCTGTGCGGTCGGTCAAAACTTTGGAACGTTGTATCTCCCGAACTGTACATCCGAATGGGGTGATTTTTGGATATATTGTCCCCCTGAAGGAGAGCTATCCAGCGCTACCGGATTTAAAGCTGTACCCCCTGTTTTTGGGGTACATCCAGAACTGGTGGAAAAATGTGGACATTTTAATTGGGTTATGTAGTTATCTGAGGGGAGGAGACGTGGGGGTGTTACCATCTGTATTATTGGTTGTTTTCATCCTCCCCCTGGGAGTGTTCTGTGTGTATCTATTTATAATAAAAAGCAGGCTGGGTGTTCCAGTCCTCAGTTCATCTTGACCCTTCAAAACGTAGCCTCGTCTCGTTCTTGGAAGGGGATTATTTAGGAATATTATTCTGCTCCTGTTTACAGCTGAACCTGCTCCTCACTCTGGATATCGTGGATGGGATTACATCAGCCTACTTCTCCACAGCAGCTTGCAGGGAAAAAGGACACCTTCAACGGAAGAAACCCTCTCTCTATCTGGGTAGCCGTTACATTGGTTGGCAGCGGTGGGATGGTTCTTTTTGCCCAAGGAGCAAGTGCTGAATGGAGTCTCAGTATGCCAAGCTGAAAAGACCCACACTGAAAGATCTATTGGAAAATCGTGGTAGGAGTGCTAGTAACAGACCAAGGAGAGAGCTGATAGCTGACCTACTGGAGCTGGACGAAATGGATAGATCCATGGAGGTAACTGAACCTATTGCACCGGTCAGCGAGAACGATGTACTCACTGCTATTGTACAGCGAAGATTAGCATTATATCCGGAAAGGACCACGGAGCTATTAGACAGACTGTTCAAGAACGCAAAAGAGGAGATCGAGACTAAGAGGAGGCAAGACACGGAACATGTATTGGCGCAACAAGCTAGTACACATATAGTTCCTACTCCTCCTCCCGTTGCTGCAGGGAGGAAAATACCATTTACTGCATTTAAAGCGTTTGCAGAAAATGAGGAAGAGATTGATGGGTATTTGGCAGATTTTGAGCGGCAGTGCTCACTGCACCAGATACCCCCAGACCAATGGGTTACTATTCTGGCTGGAAAACTTTCAGGAAAAGCAAATGAGGCTTTTCGGGCACTCACGGCCGAAGATATCACACAATATCAGCGGGTGAAAGCCGCACTACTCACCCGATACGCAGTCACCCCAGAGGCGTATCGCCGTCGCTTCCGGGAGTCCAAAAAGAAGGCAGCGGACTCCCACATGGAATGGGCAAACAAGCTACAAAGGGTGGCATCACATTGGATGCAAGGGTGCAATGCTAACACCGGAGAAGAAGTGCTACAATTGTTCCTGATGGAACATTTCTTCCAAGATTTGGCGGCAGATACACAGGATTGGGTGAGAGATCGCCGCCCAGCCAACTTAAATGAGGCAGCACGACTAGCGGACGAATATGTGGAAACGAGAAAAGTGAGCCAAGGTACTACGCGACCAGCACCTAGAACAGAGGCCCGCAACCCAACCTACGCTGCACGCACAGAATTCCGGGCCCCGGTACCCCCAGGACCTCCACGTCCTCAAGGGTCTAACAACCACCCCCGGGAATCCTACAGAGTGACGTGTCATCGCTGCGGCAACCTGGGACATATTGCCCGTGTTTGCCCGTTGGGATCAGCCAATAATAATTGGAGGCGCACATCTAACACCGAAAGCCCATCTTCACGCCCCGCTGCTGCTCATTGCCTGGAGATTGAAGGGAGCCCTGAGGAATGCCTGGGAATATTATATGAGGCCAACCCCATACAAGCGGCTTCCCCAGATAATCGCCAGCACCACCGTCAGGAGGTGCGTGTAAATGGACAGATAGCACAAGGCCTAAGGGACACTGGCGCTACCATCACTTTAATACAAAAGCATCTGGTGAAACCAGAACTTGTGTCTAACCGTACTGTTGCTGTTCGGGTCGCAGGGGGGGCTGTTTTTCGCTTACCCACCGCCCGGGTACACTTGGATTGGGGAGTCGGGTCAGGAAAGACCACGGTGGGCATTATGGACAACCTACCCGCTGAGGTCGTGTTGGGCAATGATATTGGCCCTCTAGCCTCGGCCTTTTTACCCACTACTGCTGCGGCTTGCCCCGTGACCACCCGCTCACAGACCCGTATCGAGGACGATCCGCCAACAGGTCGGGAGACCCAGGTAAGCCACCGACAGACACCTAGCAGTGACACTACAGATAGACCGCTAGCTTGGGACACCCCAGAGGAGTTTGGGAGGGAAACTAGACAGGACCCCACCCTCCGAAAGTACCGAGAACTAGCTGACAATAGAGGGGATGAGCGGGAACGTTTTATATGGGAGGGGGACCGATTATACAGATTAACCGAAGGCAGGAAGAGAGGCTGTGCTCCTTCGCAGAAGCGCCAATTAGTGGTACCTAGAAAGTACCGATTGGAGCTTCTCCGAATTGGCCACGACATTCCGTTAGCAGGACATCTAGGGGGTAACCGCACAACCTACAGAATCACTCAGACCTTCTTTTGGCCAGGAATCTCGAAGGACGTGCGCCGTTACTGTAGCACGTGTGATGTATGCCAGAGGGTGGGGAAGAGAGGGGATCATCCGAAAGCTCGACTGTCCCCTATGCCTGTGATCGAGGAACCATTTAGCAGGGTGGCAGTCGATCTAGTAGGACCCCTACCTAACCCCAGTCCCTCTGGTAAGAAATACATTCTTACCGTGGTGGACTATGCCACCCGCTACCCAGAAGCCGTCGCTCTGACGAATATCCAGGCTGACACTGTCGCCAGTGCGCTAGTCGGGATATTCACCAGAGTAGGATTTCCCCAGGAAATCTTGTCGGACAGAGGGACCCAGTTTACCGCAGACTTAACCCAGCAGTTGTGGAAGGTCTGTGGTATTAAGCCCCTACTTAGTTCACCGTACCACCCCCAGACTAACGGTCTCTGTGAACGCTTTAATGGTACCCTAAAGCAATTGCTACGGACCTTTACGGCGGAATACAGAGACTGGGAGCGATTTTTGCCACACCTCCTGTTTGCTTACCGGGAGGTACCGCAGGAGTCCACTGGGTTCTCTCCCTTTGAACTGCTCTATGGACGGAGGGTGCGAGGCCCTCTCGACCTCATCCGAGAGCACTGGGAGGGAGAGACGGAACACGAAGGTGTCCCCATCGTACCATATGTGCTAGAAATGCGGGACCGTATGGAACAGTTAGCCCGGATGGCCCGGGATCATCTCCATGCGGCCCAGGGTCGGCAGAAACATTGGTACGATCGGAACGCTAGGCTGAGAACATTCCAGGTAGGACAGAAAGTTCTAGTACTTAAACCCGTTCGAGGAAATAAATTGCAGACCTCCTGGCAAGGCCCCTACAAAGTAGTAGCCCAGGTCTGTGACACCACCTATATCATTGCCAGTAGCAAGGACGAAAAGATACAGAAGTCCTTTCATATAAACCTATTAAAGGAATACCAAGAACGGCCCGAAGACATAGCCGCCATATGCATCCCCGCCACTGAGGACCCTGACAGTCTCCCCATCCCTGATCTATTAGCCAACCCCGAGTCCAAAACTCTGCTTAATACAGTACAGCTAGGGGAGCGATTAACTCCCCCAGAACGAGAACAACTCCAGCAACTACTAGTTGAAAAGAGATTAACCTTTTCCCAGGAGCCAGGTTACACACCTGTAGCGACCCATTACGTAGAAACCCCAGGACAAGCCCCGCTCCGACAAACCCCCTATAGAATTCCCGAGGCTGTAAAAGAAGAGATGAGGAAGGAGATTCAGGAGATGTTAAAACTAGGGGTTATAGAGCCATCCGACAGTCCCTGGGCATCTCCCGTCGTCCTAGTCCCCAAAAAGGACGGGACGACCCGGTTCTGTGTCGATTACCGACGCCTCAACGACCGGACTGTGACAGACGCATACCCCATGCCCCGAGTAGACGAGCTATTGGATCGCATTGCCAGGGGACGCTATCTGACCACCATTGACTTGTGCAAGGGGTACTGGCAGATTCCCCTGGCCAAGGACGCTATCCCTAAGTCGGCGTTTGTCACCCCGTTTGGCCTGTACCAGTTTAAGGTCATGCCTTTCGGGATGAAAAACGCCCCAGCTACTTTTCAGCGCTTAGTGGACCGCCTCCTTGATGGCTTCCAGGACTTCGCTTGCGCATACCTGGATGACATTGCGATCTATAGCGAGACTTGGGGGGAACACCTACAACACATAGAGACTGTGTTGGATCAGATTAGGGCCGCCGGCCTAACTCTAAAGCCGGAGAAGTGTAACTTTGGCATGGCTGAAGTCCAGTATTTGGGACACCGGGTGGGGTGTGGGAAACAACGACCAGAACCCGCTAAAGTAGAGGCCGTAGCCAATTGGCCCACACCCCACACTAAGACACAAGTGTTAGCATTTTTAGGGACAGCAGGGTACTACAGGAGATTTGTCACTGACTACAGCGCCATCGCCAAACCCTTGACAGATTTAACAAAGAAGAATTTACCTAGAGTAGTCCTGTGGTCTCCCGCCTGTGAAACAGCATTCCAAACCTTGAAACAAGCCTTGATCAATGCACCTGTTTTATCTGCCCCCGTCCCTAACAAAAGATTTGTCGTCCACACAGATGCGTCCATGTACGGACTGGGGGCAGTGCTAAGCCAGGTCGGCGAAGACGGGGGCGAACACCCTGTCGCGTATCTCAGCAGAAAACTGTTACCTAGAGAAGTGAGTTACGCGGCAGTGGAAAAAGAGTGCTTAGCCCTGGTCTGGGCCCTAAAGAAATTAACCCCATATCTGTACGGTCAAGAATTCACCTTAATTACTGATCATAACCCCCTTGTATGGCTGAACAGAGTAGCTGGAGATAATGGACGCTTACTGAGATGGAGTCTCGCACTACAGCCATACAATTTCTCCATCCAATACCGCCCTGGCAAGTTTAATGGGAACGCGGACGGTCTGTCCAGACAAACAGAACTATTGCCCTAACAAAGGACCGGACAGCCCCAAGTTGACCCGAAAAGGATCAATCCGGGTCTGCCGGAGTGTTCCACAAAAGGGGAGCAGTGTAACAGATCCCTACCAACCTCTGGTGGATGTGAAACAAACAAGGGAATTACAACTTACACATCCATTCGTTCCATTCCTCTGTTCGTCTGGTTCCGTGCGAATTTCACGTGTAATGCAGAGGTGGCCGCCATTTCGGGACTTTCCACGTGTTCGCGGCCATCTTGTGTGCGAACAGCGGTGTTTGCCTGTAACCGCATGGAACTGAAAACGGATACGCAAACAGGCGAACACCGCTGAATCCTCCAGACCTCCATAAGTTCGTACGGAAACTACCGAACGTCCCCTCGTTCGGTAGTTATATGCAATCATCTATGGGGATTCCAGCGAACCCCGCGATTCGCATGGATGGCCAGAGTATCATACCTTTTTACCGTGCGAACGGAGACCGACCGCAAGGCCAAAACTCATGGAACTAATTTCGGCTAGTTGGTCTGTGCGGTCGGTCAAAACTTTGGAACGTTGTATCTCCCGAACTGTACATCCGAATGGGGTGATTTTTGGATATATTGTCCCCCTGAAGGAGAGCTATCCAGCGCTACCGGATTTAAAGCTGTACCCCCTGTTTTTGGGGTACATCCAGAACTGGTGGAAAAATGTGGACATTTTAATTGGGTTATGTAGTTATCTGAGGGGAGGAGACGTGGGGGTGTTACCATCTGTATTATTGGTTGTTTTCATCCTCCCCCTGGGAGTGTTCTGTGTGTATCTATTTCTAATAAAAAGCAGGCTGGGTGTTCCAGTCCTCAGTTCATCTTGACCCTTCAAAACGTAGCCTCGTCTCGTTCTTGGAAGGGGATTATTTGGGAATATTATTCTGCTCCTGTTTACAGCTGAACCTGCTCCTCACTCTGGATATCGTGGATGGGATTACATCAGCCTACTTCTCCACAGCAGCTTGCAGGGAAAAAGGACACCTTCAACGGCAGAAACCCTCTCTCTATCTGGGTAGCCGTTACACATGGCAACCCCACCAGCAGACTGGCTTACCCTGCTGAAGGCTCTTCCCACCTGAGATGATCTGACTAACGCCACCGCTGCCCTCCAGACATCTATTAGAGCGGACATTCAAATGATGAGAGCGGACATACAGGGCATGGCCGACCGCATGGCCCAAATTGAGGCTGACCACGACAACTTAACCGCGGCACAGGCGGCCCACTCAACGGCCCAGTCACAACAACTGGCTCAAATGCAGGCCATGGCACGCCACGTCGAGGACTTAGATAACAGAGGCCGCAGGAACAACCTGCGGATACGCGGCCTAAAAGAAGGAGAAGAAACACCCGCACAGCTGGTAACCCTCATCTCTACCATATTCAACGGCCTCCTGAGACGCCCGGGTGAATCTCCCATTGCATTCGTCCGGGCTCACAGAGCACTGAGACCGAGAGGTCCGCCAGATGCCCCTCCACGAGACGTGATCTGCTGCCTAGAGAATTATGCTCTGAAAGAAGAGATCTTACACGAGGCCCGCAACAGAGGTGAGCTCGACCACGACGGTCATCAGCTTCAACTATACCCAGACCTCTGCCCAGCCACCCTGGGGTACCGCAGGGCCCTGAAACCGCTCACTAGAACACTGACCGCCCAGAAAATACAATACAGGTGGACCTTCCCGACGGGCCTGATCGCTCATACGGTGAGCGGCCCTAGACCTATACGCACGGCGCAAGACCTACAGGATCTTACAACTGAACTCCACCTGCCGCCACTTCACCTGAGATGGCCTGACCCACTGGACTTCTATAATGGCCCACCACCACCGTTACAAGATCAACCACAGCCGCAACGACGATCCAGGACCCGGATGGAAACCGTGAGACCAGCCGGGGCAACCCGCTAGCTATGCCAGGCGATCCCAAAGATGCGAAAGGACACAAAAGACACGTAAATATAACCACCCACACCTGGGCAGACAACCCCGCACACACACGAGCCACGCACATAGATCTTCTAATCTACGGCCCACTGAGACTCCTGGGGTGGGAAACGGGTAATGGGGGGAAAGGGGACAGACCTACAAGGCCACAAGAGAACTGCTGACTCTTTCCGAGCCTCCTGCTATGGGGTATTTGAGGGCCGTGAACTGGCATGTGACTGCACTGACATTTTGGGGAGGGGGGTGAGGCGGGAGGCACCGGCCAAATGGCTGACTAGGGTATGGAAGTGGGACATCATCACTGTACTTGATTGGTTTAGTTGAATCGAAAATATTGGGACAGTGAATCACCACCACACTGGCCCCCGCTGACCCACTGTAGTTGACTTACCCCCCCCCCGCAACTAAGACAGCTCACATGGCCTAGAGAGAGGGACACCACGCCAACACCAATGAGTAGACTGGACGACGCTGACCCCACAAGATAGGCCACATCCCCGGAGTACACGGAGGTACTTGAGAATAGGGTCTCCCGACTGCTGACACTACAGGGTTCAATTATATCCATTATCATACGGGTAGCGACGGAGGACGCAAGTGACCCCCGTAGAGTAAAGTTCTCCCACTAGCTGCCCGCAGAAGGGGCGCTCTTTAGTGGCACACCACCCACTAAGCCACGGTAGTAGAGAAGGGATTAACCCCAAAGAGAGACGGAGTGACAGGCCACGCTCCCACAGGACAGGGGTGTACAGTTCGTGGCAGGGGGACTCGGCTGGACCGACAGGTGCAGTCGAACTGACTCCTACCTCGCCCACACCTTTACCTTTTTCATTGCATATTTGGTTGCTAAGTTGGTATTATTGTTTACTGTTATTGTTGCATTTTTTATTTACAGCCTCGCGCGCTCCTCGCTCAACGTGCCCCCGGGAGGAGGGCCAAAGCCCCCCCTACTTCTACTGACCGGCTCACACAGCCTTCTCCCCCCCCCTCCCTCACCCATTACTCCTACCACACCCGCCCACACAGGCCACTGACGCAGTGGTTCCCCTTACTATGCCGCCCCAGACCACACACAAGCGAGCGGAGATCAACCTCCTGTCCATAAATGCTAAAGGGCTAAACATCCCTGAGAAACGCTTGAACGCGCTGCGTCACTTCCACAGCCAAAGGGCACACGTGGGCCTTCTCCTGCTCACCACAGACGCGGAGAAGGCCTTCAACAGAATATCTTGGGACTTTATGTTCCAGATACTGGAAGGGCTAGGGTTGGGCCCGTTCATGGTGACATGGATCAAATCACTATACACGAGACCGACCGCCCGCGTATGTGTGAACGGGGCCTTTACAGACCCCTTCCCGATCAGGAATGGAACCAGACAGGGCTGCCCACTCTCCCCCCTTCTGTTTATACTTGCACTGGAACCATTCCTGAACTCGATCCGAAACAACCCACTCATCCCGGGTCTGAGGCTGGGGAGCAAGAGGCACTCCGTTGCAGCGTATGCGGATGATCTCTTGTTCTTTGTCACCAAACCTGAATCGGCAATGCCGGCTCTCATGAAGGAATTCGAGACATATGGAGAACTATCGAATTTCAAAATAAACTTCTCCAAATCCACGATACTAAACATCTCCATTCCGAAACACACAGAAAAGGCGCTGAGAAAAGACTTCCCCTTTGGGTGGTCAGACACCTCTCTGAGATACCTAGGGGCAAGGATCACCAAGGACCTCACCCAGCTATACGAGGCGAACTTTCAACCGCTGCTGCGCACCATCCAGAACGACCTCACCGACTGGGGACGGGTGCGGCTCTCGTGGTTCGGCAGAGTGGGAGTTCTCAAAATGAACATCCTGCCGCGGGTGCTGTACCTGTTTCAGGCCATACCCTGCTCCATTCCAGAGGCTTTCTTCGCCTCGCTCAGATCCATGACCCTCAGATTCACCTGGCAGAAGTTGAAAGCCAGAATAAAACATGATGTGCTCACACTGCCCAAAGAAAAGGGAGGGCTGGCCCTCCCTGACTTCAGGGAGTATTATAGAGCCACGCATATTCAACGGATCATGGAATGGACTAAGTCAGAGGTAGTTAAGCTGTGGAAAGATGTGGAGACCACACAGGTAGGCAGACCTATCGCAGTCCTCCCCTGGTTGGACGTCCAACAAGGCAGGCAGTTAGCAGCCCCACACCCCCTCATCAAGGCGACCATACAGGTGTGGCATAGACTAGCCACACGACTGTCAATTACCACCACCCCCTCCCCATTACTCCTGCTGACCCACAACGAGACCTTCCCCCCAGGAACGGAACCGAAAACGCTAGTCCGCCTCCTGAACCGAGAAGTCCCGAGGCTGTGCCACGCAACCACCGGTGGCCTCCTCAAGTCACTAGAGGCCATGACCGGGAACTCGAACCACCCATTCATGTTACAATTCAGGTACAGACAACTGCAATTATTCACTCAACCATTACTTCAGATCCACAACACCACTAGAACACTGACACAATTCGAAGAACTCTGTATGGACCCAATCCCCCTATCCAAAGGCCTCTCCACCCTCTATGGCATACTCATACGACAGGGAAGACAACCACCCCCAAGCTTCATGGGGAAATGGGAACAGGCATTAGGCACAACCTTCACACCACCTCAATGGGACAAAATTTGCACCCTCACGCTCCACTGCGCGCTGTCAAGCGGAACGCAGGAAACGGCCTATAAAATTTTAGCCCTCTGGTACCGCACCCCACTCCAGACCCACACATACGACCCCACTACAGACGACACCTGTTGGAGATGCACTAGACACACAGGCACATACCTCCACATCTGGTGGGAATGCCCACTCATCCAACCCTACTGGGAATCCATATATCAAATCATTAAGAGATTTACCGACTGCCCCCCACCGAAGGACCCTGCAACATTCCTCATACACCACACCAAGACAAAGTAATCTGTTTACAAAAAATCCCTCACAATCCGAATACTTAATGTGGCTAAAAGTCTCATTCCCATCTACTGGAAAAAACAAATTGCACCGCCCATAGACACTTGGTACCGACGCATGGAGGAACTCAGAACACTAGAGGAGCTATCCCTGATGGCAGAAGGGAAATCCCAGACTTACCTGACGATTTGGACACACTGGCTGCTAACCACTGCACGCCCGGACTTCCAAGCCATGCTCCACTGACCTAGACGAACAGACTCAGTCTATGCAAGGACCCGACGAGACGTGAACCCCACCCCTATCCGCCCCTCCCCCATCCGCCCCCCCAATCCCTCCCCCCACTCCCGTGGGACTGAAGGCGAGGACGCGCGACTGCTGGGAGGATAACCCACGGTAACATGGCTAGGCAAGCCTGGCACGACACGTAAAAAAGTAGCACACGCAAGGTTGGAGAACGGAGACCTGGAACATGGACACCTCACACAGGCCTCCGAGCCTGACTCAGATACACCTTGATGGTTTCGAGGCATTTAACACCGCCGCAGGTACACAAGCAGTAGCCCACGAGACAGGGGGACCAAAGAAGGGTATAAGGAGCGGAGACCCCCAACAACAATAGGGCAGGCACACCCAATAGGAGTAAACAGACACACACCCAGGGCACAGGGCATGGAACCCCCCCTACGGGGAGGAACACATTACAACCCTAGCATCCACCCTCGTGGACCCCCTAGATTCTGGGTGCCACTACCACCTATATGGCAGCATTCCTCCTAGTAGAAACACAAGAAACGCACTAGCCCGTTATGGCTCAGGCGTCAGGGAGACCCCAACAATAGCCTTGGGCTACCACCTAAGGCATGCATACTGCGGGCCCTGCGAATCCCGCCAATATATATACCACACATGTCATAGAGGGACCTGCGAGTCACCAAGGTTTGCATTCGAGACAAATGTTCCAGGGGTTAAATTCCCTTAGAAGACCTTACCAACCTGTGGGACCTGCGAGTCCACGGCGATAAGGTGCCATATTGTCATGACGTTGAAAAGTACTTAATATATAAGATAACCATGAAAACAAAAAAAACCAAAAAAAAACAAGGGTGAGACCTGCGAGTCTCAAAACACTTGATGCTCACATAACTGATGAAACCTGCGAGTTTCGAAATGTTCAATTGACATGTTGACACGAACGGCTACATTTTGGAGACCTGCGAGTCTCAATGTTTCTTAAATTTTTGAAAACGAATAAACAGATATTTACAAAAAAAAACTGTAAATAAATAAAAATAAACTATTGTCCTCCCCTCCAGCCCCCACCCCTGAGCGGTGGGTGGGGGCCCTAAATACCAATAGGGGGGACCTATTGTCCTCCCCCCGGCCCCCACCCCTGAGCGGCAGGTAGGGGCCCTAAATACCAATAGGGGGACCTATTGTCCTCCCCCCTGCCCCCACCCCTGAGCGGCAGGTGGGGGCCCTAAATACCAATAGGGGGGCCTATTGTCCTCCCCCCGGCCCCCACCCCTGAGCAGCGGGTGGGGGCCCTAAATACCAATAGGGGGAGACCTATTGTCCTCCCCCACCGGCCCCCACCCCTGAGCGGCGGGTGGGGGCCCTAAATACCAATTGGGGGGACCTGAGCGACTGGTGGGGGCCCTAAAAAAAATGCCCCCCCAGGTGACTAGGGGTCCCCAAACCTACCTACCCCCCTCACCAGTGGCGTACATACCAGGGTCACAGGGGTCGCAGCTGCGACCGGGCCCGGCCCACCAGGGGGCCCGGCCGCCCTGCGACCCAGGTATGTACCCACAGGGCCAGCCTCTTCTGCTGGGGGGCCCAGGAGCTGGCCACCTCTGGGCCCCCCGAGGCTGGCCCTGCTGTCACCCGGCTGGCGGGCGCGCGAGGGAGCACTGTCCCCTGAGTGCTCCCTCCTCAGCTCCCTCGCGCACCGCACTGAAACCGGAGCCGGAAGATGACGTCATCTTCCGGCTCCGGTATCAGTACGCAGCGCGCGAGGGAGCTGAAGAGGGAGCTCTCAGGGGACAGTGCTCCCTCGCGCACCCGCAGGACCGGCCAGCCGGGTGGCAGCAGGGCCAGCCAGCCGGGTGACAGCAGGGCCAGCAACACCACTGGACCCCAGGGAATCCCCTCAGCTCTCCCACAGGTAAGGAGGCTGGGGGGATTAAATTAAAAAAAAAAAAAAACGTGTGAGTGTGTTAGTGAGAGTGTTAGTGAGAGTGTTAGTGAGAGTGTTAGTGAGAGTGTTAGTGAGTGTGTTAGTGTTAGTGAGTGTGTTAGTGTTAGTGAGTGTGTTAGTGAGAGTGTTAGTGTTAGTGAGTGTGTTAGTGTTAGTGAGTGTGTTAGTGAGAGTGTTAGTGAGAGTGTTAGTGAGTGTGTTAGTGAGAGTGTTAGTGAGAGTGTTAGTGTTAGTGAGTGTGTTAGTGAGAGTGTTAGTGTTAGTGAGTGTGTTAGTGAGTGTTAGTGAGAGTGTTAGTGAGTGTTAGTGAGTGTGTTAGTGTTAGTGAGTGTGTTAGTGTTAGTGAGTGTGTTAGTGTGTGTGTGTTAGTGAGAGTGTTAGTGAGTGTGTTAGTGTTAGTGAGTGTGTTAGTGTTAGTGAGTGTGTTAGTGTGTGTGTGTGTTAGTGAGTGTGTTAGTGTGTGTGTGTTAGTGTTAGTGTGTGTGTGTTAGAGAGTGTGTTAGTGTGTGTGTCTGTTACTGAGTATGTTTGTGTGCGTCTGTCACTGAGTGTGTGTCTGTCAGTAAATGTGTGCGTCTGTTCATGAGAGTGTGTGTGTGTGTGTGTGTCTCTAAAGCACTTACCTTTCTCCAGCGCCGGGCTCCCTTGGCGCTGGGGATCTCTCCGTCCCGATCCGCCTCTCAGCTCCGAATGCACATGCGTGGCAAGAGCCACGCGCGCATTCAAACCGCCCATAGGAAAGCATTACTCAATGTTTTCCTATGGACGTTCAGCGTCTTCTCACTGTGATTTTCACAGTGAGAATCGCAGAAAATCCTCTAGCGGCTGTCAATGAGACAGCCACTAGAGGCTGGATTAACCCTCAGTGAAACATAGCAGTTATGTTTTCAGCTGCAGGGTTAAAACTAGAGAGACCTGGCACCCAGACCACTTCATTGAGCTGATTTGATCTGGGTGTCTGTAGTGGTCCTTTAAGTGTATGTGTTTATGCATGCACTGGCGTACATACCGCGGTCGCACGGGTCGCAGCCCTGCGATCAGGTGCCCGCCGCCATGTGTTGCGGCCCCAGCCCGCGCAGAGTAAGCACGGGGGGGGGGGGGGGCCCACGGATCAGTTTTCGCACCGGGGCCCCATGGGTTGTGTGTACGCCACTGCCCCTCACCCTAAAAATAATGAGGTCAATAATGCTAAAAAACTGTAAATAAATAAAAATAAACTTACCATTAGATGTCTTCTTTTTTCTAAAATCTTCTTTCTTCAGCCCCCAAAAAGGCCAAATAAAAGCCAATATAACCATCGCACTTTAAAAAAAAATAAAAAAAATGTATCCTTCTTCACCCTTCGAGGGCACGCCGCGTACTGAGCTCTGCAGGGCGGGTCAAGGCTTATAAAGCCTTGCCACACCCTGCAATTAGGCTTAGAACACTCTGATTGGTTGGTTTAAGCCAATCGGAGTGCTCTGTGCCATTTTACACAGCGTGGGAAAATTCCACAGAACTTCCCCACGCTGTGTAAATGACACAGAGCACTCTGATTGGGTGGCTTGAAATCCACCCAATCAGAGTGCTCTGTGTCATTTTACACAGCGTGGGAAAGTTCTTTGGAATTTTCCCACGCTGTGTAAAATGACACAGAGCACTCCGATTGGCTTAAACCAACCAATCAGAGTGTTCTAAGCCTAATTGCAGGGCCCTGCATGCCCTGCGGAGCTCAGTACGCGGCGTGCCCTCGAAGGGTGAATAAGGATTAATTTTTTTGCGCTCGTTTGTTTACTTTTATTTTTTTAAAGTGCGACGGTTATATTGGCTTTTATTTGGCCTTTTTGGGGGCTGAAGAAAGAAGATTTTAGAAAAAAGAAGACATCTAATAGTAAGTTGATTTTTATTAATTTACAAGTTTTTAGCTTTATTGACTCCCCCCTCATTATTTTTAGGGTAAGGGGGGTAGGTAGGGGTACTATTTTTTTGGGGGGAGGAGGGGGCGACTAGTGGTTTGGGGACCCCTAGTCACCTGGGGGGGACATTTTTTTAGGACCCCCACCCGTCGCTCATGGGTGGGGGCCGGGGGGGAGGACAATAGGCCCCCCCTATTGGTATTTAGGGCCCCCACCCGCCGCTCAGGGGTGGGAGCCGTGGGGGAGGACAATAGGTCCCCCTATTGGTATTTAGGACCCCCACCCGCCACTCAGGGGTGGGGGCCGGGGGGAGGACAATAGGTCCCCCCTATTGGTATTTAGGGCCCCCACCCGCCGCTCATGGGTGGGGGCCGGGGGGGAGGACATTAGGTCCCCCCCTATTGGTATTTAGGGCCCCCACCCGCCGCTCAGGGGTGGGGGCCAGGGGGTAGAACATTAGGTCCCCCCCTATTGGTATTTAGGGCCCCCACCCGCCGCTCAGGGGTGGGGGTCAGGGGGGAGGACATTAGGTCCCCCTCCAATTTGCGTTTAGGGCCCCCACCCACCGCTCAGGGGTGGGGGACAGGGGGGAGGACTTTAGGTCCCCCCCTATTGGTATTTAGGGCCCCCACCCACCGCTCAGGGGTGGAGGCCAGGGGGGAGAACATTAGGTCCCCCCATTGGTATTTAGGGCCCCCACCCGCCGCTCAGGGGTGGGGGCCAGGGGGAGGACATTAGGTCCCCCCCAATTTGCGTTTAGGGCCCCCACCCACCGCTCAGGGGTGGGGGACAGGGGGGAGGACATTAGGTCCTCCCCCTTATTCTTGTTTAGGGCCCCCACCCACCGCTCAGGTGGGTGGGGGCCCATCACTATTGTGGCCAGAAAGATTCCCTGTGGGTTTTAAAATTCACCTGCCTATTGAAGTCTATGGCGGTTCGCAGGGTTCGCCCGTTCGCGAACATTTGCGGAAGTTCGCGTTCGCGAACGGCAAATTTCATGTTCGCGACATCACTACTGAAGATCTTTTTTCTATTTTGCATTATTTGGATGATTTTCTTTTTGTGGGATCATTGGATTGTGTTGATCTATTAAGGAGTTTTTGGTTAGTCAGTTCGGATTTGGAGGTTATGAATGTGGAAGAAAAGATGGAGGACCCAACTTCTGTGTTTTTTTTTTTTTCTGGGTACCGAGATTAATACAAACAATATGGTTTTTCGTCTTCCTGTGGATAAATTGGAAACATTGCATGTGTTGGTGGATAGGGTTAAGAGTGCTAAAAAGGTACATTTGCATCAATTGCAATCACTGCTGGAGCACCTTCAGTTTGCCTGTTGTGTAATGCCCATGGGTTGTGCGTTCTGTTTTCGGATGTCCTTGGCAACGGTTGGTATCAGGAAACCCTTTCACTTCATTCACATTACTAAACGGATCAAAATGGATTTCCTTTTTAGCATCCTATAATGGGCATACTTGTTGGCAGCTAGAAGAGTTACCAAATTTGGAGCTTGAGTTATTTACGGATGCTTCTTTGTCAGTGGGTTTTGCGGGCCTAATCCAAGGGTTCCTGATGTGCATAGCGGTGATCGGAAGCATGGAAGTAATCAGTTCTCCTTTGGAATCTCACTTTTTCTGAGCTGTTTCCCATTGTGATGGCAGTGGAACAGGCAGGTATTATATTACACTGATGATATGAGTATAGTGATGGTAGTCAATTGGGCTTCATCTGGTTTCACTTACGTGTTGGCATTGTGGAAGCAATTGGTGTTGCGCTGTGTAAGTTAGTGAAGATTCTCTGTGTCAGCAAGTATACTCTCTCATGCCATGGACTTTCATAATTTTTTATATTATAACTCTGTGTGTAGGGGTATATTTACTAAGCATTGTATAGATGAAGTGTATTATTCCCAACATGCTGTCTTGAAATAAAAGTTTTATTTAAGGCCACACATGTTTCAGGAGTTACTAACATTGTTGCTGATTCTCACTCTCTTTATCATTGGGAGCACTTCAGGGAGGTGGTTTCCTGTCCTCGAAGGAGGGTAGGTTGTTGGCTACCCTAGCGATGTTATCGTGACAGGATCGTTTCTCATTTGTGTCCTTGCGGGCTTTGGCATTTATGTCCTTCTATGTCAATTGTTGGGCTGGATGTATGGTTCAAAAGGTTTCATGGCTCAAAGAGTTACAGGCATGGAACATTACCTGGACCGAGAGATTCTTGGAAACTTAACAGACAGACAAAAGTTTTTGTCCTGTCCACCCACCCATGCAGAGGTATAAGTAGAAACCATGGGGCTCCAGTGCAAAATCCATACGTCTACCCTCACCCTCCCATACATTCCAAAATATGTGACATACTTCTACTGTAACCAACACATAATGACTAACTGGTTTCATGAACCCCCGCCAGAAAAGTCCAAGAGAGAGATTCAATAGGGAAGGTCGCTCCATTCTTCTGTATGATGAGTAACCCATAGAGGTTTAGAACCACACCATAGCCATGTCTGTATATCCAAAAAGTGTGTGAGGGGGAGGCTACATAATAATGTTCTAAGGAATGTGAGGTTGTAAGCCAAATGTTACTCTATCAGAATTACTGGTAATGAGCCATCTGGATTGGTGACCACAGATAAAAGATCATCAACATAAGCCATGATCTGGTTCTCCAAACTGCCTCCAGGGGGACTGCCTATTTTCTGTATTCTTTCTGTATTCTTCAGAAAGTTCATCATGCTCTAGACTTACATTTTTATTAATCTCCAAGTCTTATCTTTAAAACGCTATCCTTACACTTAGGTCATAGGGATGAGAAATATATGTCCATGGGAAAAAACAAACAGCTCATTTACAATTTCCAAAAATATAATTTATTTAACTTACTGTGATATCTGTAAAAGAAACAAATAAATGACATTTTACAAAGTATATGGTGTTTGCTGAGCACCCATCAAGAAACATGATTAATGCTTTGTCCTAAGTTTATTTGCTGCCTACGAATCCCTAGTTTCATGTAAATTATGTATTATATGTATGCAACAGATTTACCTACAGAGGTATTAACCTTCATTATGTAGAATAAAATGTGGATTACTTGTCTAGAAACTGTTTACATGCTGTGAGCACAAGAGATTAACTTTAAAAAAAAAAAAAAAATTCGCTGTTGATAGTTACAGTAAACACAAACTGCCAGGCTTATTTACTACAGTGTATTATCAGGTATATTATCAGTGCTTTTACAGAAAAAAGAGAGATTATTAGCAAGCAACAGCATTATTTGTGTTCAAAACCAGTTCAACAAAAATTTTACAAATGGAGATATTTCCTCTAATCAAACGTATACAGCCAGAAGAATCAGTTAATACAGGAGTCTTTTTACACTACACTCTACTCCAATGAGTAACAAAAATAAATTCCTGGTGTCTCAAGAACATCTAAAGAGGTCAAGTAAACTGGACAAATATTTTTGAGTCTAATATCTTGACGCTGGATGCTAAAGACAGAGAGGCACTGACATGTTTACCATGTGGAACTCCACCACGGAGCCCTGCTCTATCAGACCGAACTCTATTTTTGTCTGAAGGAAATACTGCAAACCTACCTTCTGAGGAACATCTCACATCCAGGCTGGCCAGACTGGAGGCCTTGTTCCAGAAAAATTGAGTGGGGGACTTAAAAGAGGTTAGACAAGTAGAAAATCTCCAGGTACTCAAGGTGTTTAACCCCTTAAGTACCAAACTTCTGGAATAAAAGTGAATCATGACATGTCACACGTCATGTGTCTTTAAGCCATGCAGGTTTAATGGAACAGAAAAAAGAGCAGCAATGTTTCGACTTGCCAAGATGTATTTGATAATACCACCAAAATTATAAACCTAACCACTGAGCTAAGACCTCTTCGGTGCCATCTATTCTTTTGACTCGGAGAAGGCTTTTCAGAGGTTGTACTGGTCCTTTCTTTTTGCTACACAACTGAGGCATTTGGATTGTAAAAAACAACTAGACAAGGATGCCCACTTTCGCCCCTTTCTCTTTAGTTTGGTCTTAGAAAATGTTAAAAAGATATTTTTTAAAAAAAAACAGCGATATAGGGCATAAGAGTAGACAGACGTGAATTCAAAGTCTTAGGATACACTGATGACCTCTTGCTCACATTGGTAAATCCGTCATCATCTTATACAGTATATAAATGTATTTAGTATGCACAGTATTTCTTTTTAGGACAAGTATAATTTCTTTGTTCCTATATAGAATGATACAAACATATTTACATAGTGTGACCTGTAAATACAGTATAACAATATTTTGAAGATAGTTAATAAACTCACACTTCTTTGAGCCACTTAAAAGTAGGCTCTGGACTTATGGTGCATATCAAACTCTGAAAGAAGTGTCAGGTGGAGCTGGAGAGGATCAGGATTCCCATCTGTACAGGAACCCACTTATGACACCAGTGCTCAGGAACTCCACAGTAGTAAGGGAGCAAAATCAACATTCCCAGAATATACTGTCAAAAATCAGGAGCTCCACAATAGTATAAAGATCATGAATGAAAACACACAACATGTTTCAACCCTCACAGGGGTCTTCCTCAGCTGCTCAATATATGTGTGATCTAACACAAATATATATATATATATATATATATATATAGAAGGCTTGGCCTGTAATTGTGGGAGGCACTTAATTTCCCTATTTAAACCCAGTGAGCCCCTGCTTACCTGTCTTCGACGATCTCGGAAGTGCTTCAGTGTACTTCCGGTTTACAGATCTGTGACGTCAGTTTCCCGCCCGCCGGCAGCCCGGTTCAAACGCCCTGCGGCTGTATTCGTGAGTATAACGCTTTTGCCTTACACGGACGGCATCAAAATCGTAAGTTTAGCCCTGTCGCTCACGGGCTCGGATTCACTCCGCTCCTGCATTTTCTCGGTCAGTGTAACACGTTCAGTTACACTTACACCTCGTAGTCTCGTTTAGCCGCACCGGGTTGCCGTACGTTTTTCGTTCAGTTGGTGCAATACCTTCATTCTGTTCCGTTTTCTGGATATTGTTCACATTTTAAGCAATAATTTAGTAGTTACGTTTCATAAAAGGGGTTTAGGCGGTTTGTAGTATTGCCCAGTATTCAAAACTTCTGTTTTTAAAGTAGTTTATATGGTCCCCTTAAAGTCATAAATAGCTAAGTAGAATAAATAGGGGGTATGTTGTTCCATTGTTTTAAATGGCTGTTCATGTCCTATTTTTTGTTGTAGTCCTTACTAGTGCTGACACTTCTCGCAAGTGGCCCTTCGCGGGTATACGTGTTCGCAGCTTTGTTAAAGAGGTAGGCCTCTGTGTCACCCAGTTCATTTGTGCGTATATTGTAGTTAAATAGTACGTTTCATAAATAGGTCACGTTTATTTTCCTTTAGTTCCGTTGGTTCCCTTCAGGATAATACTCCTTTATTAGGTCAAGTAAAGTTTCCTTCCTCTGCAGGTATGTTATTGGTGTGTCCTGGGGGGGGGGGGGGGGTTAGAGCACTAGTTGTAATTCTCCCGCCAACTTAGGTATGTTCCCATAGGCCTCTTTGCCTATAAGTTTAGAGGTCCCGCAAGGCATAGGTCAGCCCTTACGGCCAAACGTTTTGCTTCTTTTTCATGTCACCGAGAGGCCAACACCCCGCCACCCACCTCAGTGGCACCAAGGCCCCATGAGCCAAATCATAGTTAGTGCCTCTCATAGCCACTTGGCAAGTAGTTAGGGCCTCATCTGCCACCAACGAAAGCTAAGCTAATACAATTTCGCCTATGGGCACTAGCCTAGTAAGTGGGGTCCCTCCAGCTATTTATTTTTCAGTACTAAACTCACCCTCTCTGCCCCCCTTAGAATGTCCAACGCTTCGGTGTTAGAAGACAATCTGTCGGTTACCAGCACCCCTCTCAGGTCGGGCACGCAGAGAAGGCAACCAACCCCTCCAAGTCCAGCTTCCAGCTATCGCTCCTGGACTATCCCTAAGATTACCGCTGAACTTAAAAAGAGGAATATCCCTTATCCGGCTTCAGCTAGGAAGAATGAACTTTTTCGTTTATTAAACTCTACTGAGGATAACGAAAGGCCTGGCCCTAGTTCACAGGTTAATGTACTTAATAGCCTGGCTGAATTACACGCCATGATGGCCTCCCTAGTGTCCTCAGTTGCCACCATCAATAACAGATTGGATAACCTGGAAGCTAATAATGTTCCTACAGTCCCCGAGATTCCCGGGCCGGTTGTCCAGCCCACACCCACCCTAGGAGGTAACAGTAACCCTCCACCGGCTAGGAAAGTTACTAACGTTATTAATCCTATTCACCTAATACCGCAGTCTCTCAGACGTGACATCATAGAGGGAAAGGATGTTAACTTGGCCTCGCTACTGATAGCGGCTCAAGACGTGGTAGAAAACAGGGCGTACACGTTTGAGGATCTATCAGTAGTAATGAGGGCCAGAGACCCTAGGTTGAATAGGAAACTTAACATTCCTGAGTTTGTCTTGGCATTTGGCCTATACAGAGACGTTATCTGTACTGCTTTTCCCCTCCGCAGAGAGGAGCTAGATTTGTACCTACACAAGGTGATAGAGCTAGCTTATAAGTACGGGGGCTTCGCCTTTTACGACTATCACAAGTCATTCTCCTCTAGGTCAGCCACTTCATTGTCTCAATATAATGCAGTCACGGACTGGGGTCAGCTAGACACAGAGTTGTTTCTTATGCATTTTGCAGGTCTCAAAACCCCTTCCTGTGCCATATGCTCATCTGCAGCTCACTCCATTAATTTCTGTCCTGAAAATGTAGCTATCCCCTCTACCAGTAACGCCAACTCCGATTTTCAGTCAACTTCCAACCAGAAGGAGATTAGAGACAAATTAGGCAGGCCAATAGTGTTCTTGGGCAAAGCTCAGGTCTGCAATAATTTTAATGCTGGGGGTTGTAGTTACAGTGCTTGTAGACTGCTGCATGTGTGCTCGCTTTTTTTCAGGGCACATGCCAAGACTATGTGCCCTAACAAATTGTACCCTAAAAAGGCATCCACTCCAATAAACATACCGAGTTTGCAACGTTACCTGGCTAATCATCCTTCTTTACATCTGGTGGAATTTCTCACGTCAGGGTTCACTCACGGGTTTCACACAGGCTTTGTCTCTCTCCCCTCAGGCATCTTGGAGTGCCCCAACCTTCAGTCAGCTCTCACAGACCCCGACACCCTATAAGTACTCTTACAGAAAGAAGTAGATAACGGCTTCATGATAGGCCCTTTCACTACTCCTCCTTTCTCCTCATGGAGAACTAACCCTCTAGGTATCGCCACTGGGAAGTTTAACAACAAAAAGAGACTTATTATTGACTTTTCTGCACCACACGCCTCTCCCACACCTAGCCTGAATTCACTAATCCCGTCAGAAGATTTTTCTCTTCAGTACGCTAGAATCGATGATGCCATTCAAGCGATTATTAACTCCGGGAAGGCAGCCTGGTTAAGTAAGTCGGATATTACTAACGCCTTTAAGTTACTTCCCATTCATCAATCACTCTGGCATCTGCACGGAGTTAAGTGGCAAGACAACTACTATTTCGCTACCAGGCTTACTTTCGGCTCCAAAAGTAGCCCCAAGTTATTCGACCTGTTCGCCGAAACCTTAACATGGCTTCTCCTGAACTTCTGCAGATGCCCAGTTGTCATTCATTATTTAGATGACTTCCTCACCATTGAACCTCACCACTGCACTCCACGCAGCCTTAATCACTTGCTCACGCTCTTCAAAGATTTAGGTGTCCCCGTAGCCCAGGACAAAACTGAAGGTCCCAAAACCGAAATTACTTTTCTGGGGATTACACTCAATTCGGTCACCATGCACGCCAGCCTGCCCCAGGAGAAAGTAGACCGAATTCTGTCTTACATTAACACCTGCATGTCACTAGGCACTTGCACCAGGAAACAGCTACAGTCACTTTTAGGCTCACTTAATTTCGCCATGAGAATAATTCCACAGGGTAGGTCTTTCATTTCCAGAATCCTTTCACTTTTGCACGGTCTCCCTGACGATGACTCCACTACACCCTTAGACGAGTCAGCTACAGCTGACCTGAGAATGTGGCAGCTGTTCCTTTCCTCGTGGAATGGCAGGTCACTGTTTGTTCCCCCCGTTTCCGACGATTCCCCAGTACTCTGGACTGACGCTTCAGGTACCTTAGGCTATGCGGCCATATTTGGAGACGAGTGGCTGTACGACTCCTGGCCGGTCGAAACCACGTCACTCGAGAGTTTCAGTACCACCTCCTCTCTTTTTGAGATCTACCCTATCGTAGCAGCAGCTTACACGTGGGGGGTAGAGTGGAGGGGGCAGTCAGTCAGGTGTTTTTGTGACAACTTAGCTACCTGTAACATCATCAACAAGGGCCGCTCTCAGTCCCTCACGATCATGAACCTAGTCAGGAGACTCACTTGGCTAGCAGCTAATCTCCAGTTCTGCATATCCTGTGTTCACGTCCCAGGTATACATAATACTGCCGCTGATGCTCTGTCACGCTTCAATTTGCAGGAGTTCTTCAGACTACATCCTACAGCTTCCCAGCAACCCAGGGTACCTCCAAAATTCGAAGACCTGGTAATGCGTTAAGCTCTCTCTTACAACTAAGCGGCACGCTTGCTCAGGCGGGTCTATCCCTTAACACGAGGAAAGCCTATTACAGAGCATATGAACTGTTTATGTGTTTCGTTCGTAATTACTGTGTAATAAATGTTTTTTCTGTTGAAACCATGGTTGCTTTCACAACTTTTTGCCACTTTTCTCTTAATCTAGCTTACAACACAATCAAACTCTACTTAACGGGAATCCAACACTACATGTTAACCTCCTTTCCCAACAAGTCTCCTTTCCTATCTTCCTACCCTCTTAAAAGTGTCCTCAAAGGCATTCATAACTTGTCAGTACACATACCCACTAAACGCCTTCCCATAGATAGTAAGCTGTTTAAGAATTTGTCCGATGTACTCGACACGTCCCCTTTCGAACATATCACAAACCTCGTTATCAAATCAGCGGCTTATCTAGCCTTTTATGGTTTCTTGAGACCCAAAGAGTTCACTGTAGAGAGAGCTTCTGATTTCAGCTCGTGCCTCCAAAAGAAACACTTAATTAAAAATCTAGATCACTACACTTTGTCCGTTACCCGTACCAAAACAAGCCAAACAGGCCCACCAGTGGAAATTAACTTTTATCCCACTTCAACCAAATGGTGTCCCGTCCGTGTATTGGATAAGCTAGTAGCAGCCCAAGCTAATTCCGCTCCTGATAGCCCACTTCTAGCTATGCTAGGGAAACCCCTGACCACAAAAATTTTCATGCTTTACATACGCACCCTTTTACTCCGCTTGGGACAAAACCCACGTTCATTCTCGGGCCATTCTTTTCGCATTGGAGCAGCCACAGCTGCCTCAGGTAATCATGTACCGACACACATAATTAAAAACATGGGGAGGTGGAAATCATCCGCATACAACAGATACATTCCCAATCCAGAGAAAGAGATAAGGCTGGCTTTCTGTGATATGACTAAATGATGTACCGCTTAATAAACGCATTTTGTTTTTAATGGTTATTATTTTTGCCCTCTTTTACAGGCCTAACCTTACGTCAGTTTCGGCACACCTCAACTGACTTGCTATTAAGGAACTACTTATTTTAAACCCTGTTTTCCTTACGTCCTCGGAATGTGCCGTACACA
Organism: Pelobates fuscus; assembly: GCF_036172605.1. Taxonomy (NCBI): domain Eukaryota; kingdom Metazoa; phylum Chordata; class Amphibia; order Anura; family Pelobatidae; genus Pelobates; species Pelobates fuscus. The sequence goes on from NC_086323.1 coordinate 172,041,454, forward strand.
AATAGAAGGCTTGGCCTGTAATTGTGGGAGGCACTTAATTTCCCTATTTAAACCCAGTGAGCCCCTGCTTACCTGTCTTCGACGATCTCGGAAGTGCCCCTCCCACCGCACCCTCAATTTTATCATTTTCCTAGGTGGGCCCTCTTTTACAGGCCTAACCTTACGTCAGTTTCGGCACACCTCAACTGACTTGCTATTAAGGAACTATTTTAAACCCTGTTTTCCTTACGTCCTTGGAATGTGCCGTACACAAATATATATATACATACAAATTAATTAAAACATGAACACATGTGTGGACAAAGTCCACTCCCATTACCAAATATGGTCAGGATACTAAAAAAAAAGACATCTTTGAGTCCTCGAAGTAAAAGAAAATATAAAGCACACAGAAAAAACCTTACATAAAAGAAAATATATACATAGGCTTCTATAGAGGGAACAGTATTCTTGTTACTCGGAGTGATCTAAGTATCCTCGTATGTTTTCTTGATTTCTCTGGTCCGGATCCGATATGTTACTTCCGGTGATGTTCCTGCCATCTGTGTGTGATGCTTCACCTTCTGTGACGCTATGTTCGGGAGTCCATCCCCCCAGAGTCTCATATATACGGATCATATTCATTATATGAACATGTGTCCGAGTCCATGAGCGCCATATTAGAAAAGGGAATAAGCCTCAATATTGTAGAGTTTTTCTCTCTTCCTGAGCGCCAGCTATTTTTCCCCTTTCTCGCATCCGTCATCTTATTTACCCTCACTTATTAATGAGATGGCCACATATAGCCCACTCTCTAAAGTTAATGTGGAGAAAAGGTACATTGTTAACCTATCAGTCTCAAAGGCAGATATACAGAGTATGAGCAGTTTTACGTTTCAATGGAGCTATACCACCATCAAATATTTAGGTGACTATCACTCCTTTCCCGAAGGACCTGTACTGACCTGTACCAAATTGTTTGGAACTGATGAGTCCATTAAAGGAGATCTTGCAAAATGAGACTTCCCCCAATTTTGTTTATTAGGCAGAGTGAATGTAATCACTGTGTACTCCCCAGAATTTTGTACCTACTTACAATGTTGTCTATCCCATTACCTAGCATATTTTTTTAGGGCTATTCATTCACTTTTTAATCACCTTTATTTGGGCAGGAAAAAGACCATGTATCTGTAACGGATCCCCAATACATCTGTTGTAAGTCTCCCAAATTCCATGTGAAACAGTGATCAAAGTCCTTGGTTACCCAAACATCAGCCGAGACATGATGAAGGGTACAACAGTGACAATGCTTTATTGGTACAGGCTTTATTTATACACAGACCCCCGCAGGGGGTCTCCATTCTACTCAGCGCAAGCCCCTCAATCTCAGGCTTGAGGGGTATGGGTTACATATAGCCATCTCCCGCTCTTGGAGATACAAACAGTAAAACAATTGCATACAGAAATAAACATCACATACATGGGGAAACTTAGAGGGCCCGACGCCCTGGGAAGGAAATGGGTCCCAGCTAGGATCCCTGCAAATAGCTGGGTTATCGGATGTACAGAGCCCAAGAAATCATTGTGTAAAATCTGGGATTGAGGCTCAGTACATACCCGAAAACAGCTCCAGAGAATCTCTTGGTTTAGGCCAGTATATTCAAACTTTGCACCTAAACCATGCGGCGGCCAGGCGCGAACCCATTCACGCCAATCAGTGCTCAGGGAGTGGAGCTTTCCGACAGGCAATTAGGGAAAAGGGCGAGAAACCAAATCAGCGCTCAGGGAGGGGAGGCATTTTGCCGGCTATCAGGAGAAAGGGCGCAAAACCAGTTTGAATGGCAGCCCTTCTCCTATGGGCCAGCACAGACTTCCAGGCGGCCAGCAGGACTCTGCAGCCATGAAGCTGACTCACAGTTCCAGGGATTCTGCTTTGGCTCACGCCTCTCTTTTTAGTGGATATCTCCACATAGGTAGCATCAGAAAGAGCACTCTTTGGACAGCAACGAGCCTGGACGTGTAGCTCCCGGGTAGGGAGCCCCTGCATCTGCTGTCTGCCTGGGTGACAGTCCGGCTATAGGCAGGAGGATCCTGGATCTTCTCCGGCTCGTGATTATGGCTTCTTTTAGGATCAGGTAGGGCGATCCGCCGCACCTGGACCTGGAAACACTGCGGGCAAGTTAATGGGTACATGTGCGTATGGCACTCAGTGACGCCGGTTCGTCACATATATCATATACCATATTCTAGTTCGATCAAAGGAGGTGGAGTGAAGTTTCCCAAAATCTTACACTATCAATATGCAATCCACCTGAATAGAATTGTAGATTGGTCCAAGCAACCCTCTGAAAACATTGAATCCTCATAGAGCAATTACATGTTTATACTCCACTTCAGGCCTTCCCATTGCTGCTCTCTACCTCTACAGATTACATTGTCCCATTCCACAATAACAACAACACTGATGGTCTGGAAAAAGATCCTATCTTGGGAATATATCTCCAACTCTCATTATCGCACAACAAACAAGCACAGGACAGCCAACAAGTGGACAAACCTTCCAAAATTTTCAAGTGAAACATTTTCTAAAGACTCTCAGCATTCCAAAATCTGGACCAAGGAACACGACTTGTTATATCTCAATGATCAAACACTCCCAAAAACCACCTCACAATGCTACAAACTATTGCAGCCACTGATTCATTACCGATTACACTACTTTACCCATGTCTGGAATCAGCCACTGCCTCTTTCCCTTTCAGAGGAGGAGATTGGATAAAAACGTTGTCCGTTATTTTTCACTCCCACTCTAATATTCCACTGGAAGAAACACATTACAAATTATATATTTAAGGAATGTTATAGTTTGCACTTTCCATGTAAATGGATCAATTTTAACTTTTCACTTACATTTAGTCATTTTTTCCAACTAAAATTGTTCCACAAAATTGTAATTTGTTTTTCAAGTGACTAAAATTCACTGTATAGAAAATATACTTCAGTTTGTTTTTACATTTTACCAGTGAACTCCTAAATGCTACCGTACGTCACTGATTTTAACAAGTAGTGGCTACATACAGTCTGCCAATTTCACAAGTAGTGGCAGGGAGTTAGCAACAGCTGCTACGAACAAGCAGGCACTAACAGCTCCTGTTATTCTTTGACATAAGAAGTGACTGGTTCCAACCCTGTTGCTACTTTTATTGGCTGCCTCCAAACTGACTAATTGATAGCACATGTGTAACCTTGCTGTTGGTAAAGGAGCGATGGCAGATTGCCAGTTTCCCTGTGATCAACATAGGTCTGGTTTGCCTTATTTAATATGGTCTCTTAATGTAAATCTTTTTCTTTCTTACACTGGTTTTTATACATTCATTACGAAATTGAGCCAATAAAGTAGAACTTGCAGGATGAATGTGGCTAAAAAGTAATAATTGCATAATAATCAAAGTTGAAAAAAAAACTATCCTTTATAGGAAATGAGTCCATCAAGTTTAACCTTAAAACCTGTAACTGTATTCTGTTGATCCAAAAGAAGGCAAAAACCCCATTACTCATTAATGGCAAATCAATTTCACATACATATTAATTCTATTATTGCATTTTTTTTTTTTTTTTTTTTTTAAACATCCAGGTCTTTTTTAAAACTACCTATAGAATTGATAAGACAACCTCTTCAGGTAGAGAAATCCACATCTTTATTTTACTGTAGTGGGTGACTTTTTATCTGGTATGTATTTCTGATAACAACCACACACACGTAACAGTCGGAACAGACCCTGTGTATATTTGTATCATGCTATCATATGCCCTCTTAAACTCCTTTTTCTAAAGAAAAGAAATGCATTTTTTAAGCATTTCTTTATAACTAGTGATGTCGCGAACATAACATTTTCGGTTCGCGAACGACAAACGCGAACTTCCGCAAACGTTTGCGAACCGGTGAACCGGGCGAACCGCCATAGACTTCAATGGGCAGGCAAATTTTCTGGCCACAATAGTGATGGAAAAGTTGTTTCAAGGGGACTAACACCTGGACTGTGGCATGCCGGAGGGGGATCCATGGCAAAACTCCCATTGAAAATTACACAGTTGATGCAGAATCTGGTTTTAATCCATAAAGGGCATAAATCACCTAACATTCCTAAATCACAATGGATATGGATTGACACCTGACATATGACATATTGACACCTTGACATATGGATTGACACCTGTCCTCAGAGACCCTGATACACACTGACACAGAGCAGAATAGCGACTGTTCCCCTTACATACATACACTTGGCAGATATGGATTGACACCTATCCTAATGATCCATGATACACACTGACACGGAGCAGAATAGGGACTGTTCCCTCTACATAGGGTCACTTAAGCAGATATGGATTGACACCTATCCTAATGATCCCTGAAACACACTGACACAGAGCAGAATAGGGACTGTTCCCCCTACATAGGGTCACTTGGCAGATATGGATTGACACCTGTCCTCAGGGACCCTGATACACACTGACACAGAGCAGAATAGGGACTGTTCCTCCTACATAGGGTCACTTGGCAGATATGGATTGACACCTGTCCTCAGAGACCCTGATACACACTGAAACAGAGCAGAATAGGGACTGTTCCCCCTACATAGGGTCACTTGGCAGTTATGGATTGATACCTGTCCTCAGAAACCCTGATACACACTGACACAGAGCAGAATAGGGACTGTTCCCCCTACATAGGGTAACTTGGCAGATATGGATTGACACCTATCCTAATGATCCCTGATACACACTGACACAGAGCAGAATGGGGACTGTTCCCCCTACAAAGGGTCACTTGGCAGATATGGATTGACACCTGTCCTCAGAGACCCTGATACACACTGACACAGAGCAGAATAAGGACTGTTCACCCTACATAGGGTCACTTGGCAGAAATGGATTGACACCAATCCTAATGATCCCTGATACACACTGGCACAGAGCAGAATGGGGACTGTTCCCCCTACAAAGGGTCACTTGGCAGATATGGATTGACACCTGTCCTCAGAGACCCTGATACACACTGACACAGAGCAGAATAAGGACTGTTCACCATACATAGGGTCACTTGGCAGAAATGGATTGACACCAATCCTAATGATCCCTGATACACACTGGCACTGGCACAGAGACTGTTCCCCTACATAGGGTCACTTGGCAGATATGGATTGACACCTGTACTCAGGGACCCTGATACACACTGACACAGAGCAGAATAGGGACTGTTCCCCCTACATAGGGTCACTTGGCAGATATGGATTGACACCTATCCTAATGATCCCTGATACACACTGACACAGAGCAGAATAGGGACTGTTCCCACTACATAGGGTCACTTGGCAGATATGGATTGACACCTGTCCTCAGGGACCCTGATACACACTGACAGAGAGCAGAATAGGGACTGTTCCCCCTACATAGGGTCACTTGGCAGATATGGATTGACACCTGCCCTCAGGGACCCTGATACACACTGACACAGAGCAGAATAGGGACTGTTCCCCCTGCATAGGGTCACTTGGCAGATATGGATTGACACCTGTCCTCAGGGACCCTAATACACACTGACCCAGAGCAGAATAGGGACTGTTCCTCCAACATAGGGTCACTTGGCAGATATGGATTGACACTTGTCCTCAGAGACCCTGATACACACTGACACAGAGAAGAATAGGGACTGTTCCCCCTACATAGGGTCACTTGGCAGATATGAATTGACACCTGTCCTCAGGGACCCTGATACACACTGACACAGAGCAGAATAGGGACTGTTCCTCCAACATAGGGTCACTTGGCAGATATGGATTGACACCTGTCCTCACAGACCCTGATACACACTGACACAGAGAAGAATAGGGACTGTTCCCCCTACATAGGGTCACTTGGCAGATATGGATTGACACCTGTCCTCAGGGACCCTGATACACACTGACACAGAGCAGAATAGGGACTGTTCCTCCTACATAGGGTCACCATTTTTAGCCCAAGGCAGCTCATCTCATCAGGCCTTTTTTAGTCGAATGTATCGCCCACTGTCAGTCCCTTCGGGATCCATCCCTCATTCATCTTAATAAAGGTGAGGTAATCTAGACTTTTTTGACCTAGGCGACTTCTCTTCTCAGTGACAATACCTCCTGCTGCACTAAAGGTCCTTTCTGACAGGAAACTTGAATCGGGCAGGCCAGAAGTTCTATCGCAAATTGGGATAGCTCAGGCCACAGGTCAAGCCTGCACACTCAGTAGTCAAGGGGTTCATCGCTCCTCAGAGTGTCGATATCTGCAGTTAAGGCGAGGTAGTCTGCTACCTGTCAGTCGAGTCGTTCTCTGAGGGTGGATTCCGAAGGGCTGTGGTGATGCGTAGGACTTAAAAAGCTCTGCATGTCCTTCATCAACAACACGTCTTTAAAGCGTCCTGTCTTTGCAGACATGGTCGTGGGAGGAGGAGGATTACTTTCACCTCTTCCCCTGTTAGATTCCCGTTGTGCTGTGGCATCTCTTTGGCAGAGAGTAGGGGCCTCAACGGGACATACTTGTGTATTAGGGAGAATAGGTAGTATGGAGCTGCATTATGTAGGGACTTGTAAGCAAGCACCAGAATTTTAAATTGAGCCCTATATCTAACTGGAAGCCAATGCAGGGACTAACAGAGTGGGGAGGCGTGAGCGGTGCAGGCGGACAGGAAAATGAGCCTCGCCGCGCATTCATTATAGATTGCAGTGGTGCAATCTGGGAACACGTAAGACCACTAAGAAGAGTATTGCAGTAGTCCAGGCGAGAGAGAACAAGAGCATGGACCAGCACCTTAGCCGCATCCGGGGTTAAATAGGGGCGGATGCGCGCTATGGTTTTGAGATGGAAGCGACAGGATTTGACGATTGATTGGACATGAGGGGTGAAGGAGCGGTTGGAGTCAAAGAACACCCAGGCAGCGAACCTGTGAGGTAGAGGTGATGGTAGCGCCGTTGCCTTGGAGGGAGATAGACACGAGAGTAGTAACATTTGAGGGAGGAAAGACCAGAAGTTCTGTTTTGGACAGGTTGAGTTTAAGGAAGTGAGCAGCCATCCATTTGGAAATCGAAGAGAGGCAGTCAGAGACACGAGTCAAGATGGGCGGAGAGAGATCAGAAGAGGACAGGTAGATTTGCGTGTCATCCGCATAGAAATGATAATAGAATGATAAAATAAGTCAAAGTTGCTGATGAGTTTACCAAGGGAAGCAGTGTAGATAGAGAACAGTAGGGGACCAAGGACAGAACCTTGGGGGACGCCGACAGAGAGTGGTTGGGGGAAGAGTCAGAGTCAGAAAGAAACACTGAAAGAGCGCTGTGAGAGTTAGGAGGAGCACCAGGAGAGAGCAGTATCCTGTAGACCAAAATTATGGAGAATGCGAAGAAGATGTTGATGATCAACAGTGTCAAAGGCAGCAGAAAGATCAAGGAGAATTAGGATAGAGTAATGGCCGTGAGATTTAGCAGAAATTAAATCGTTGGATACTTTGGTTACAGCCGTTTCGACAGAATGACCAGTGCAGAATCCAGACTGAAGGGGGATTAAAATGGCAAAGAAGAGCATCAAAAGTGTGAAATAGGTGTTTGGGTTGATGGGACAGTGTACTTATGAGGGTATTAAAGTAATTTACTTTTGCAGCGGAAAGAGCCAGGCTGTAGGAGCGCAGCATAATTTATAGTGGAGGAAGTCAGATGCAAAGTGAGACTTTCTCCAGTAGCGTTCAGCAGTTTAGGACATTTTTGGAGGTAACGGGTCAGGGTTGTAATTGGGGGGCACTTGCTGCATTTAATTGTAAGAGGTGCCATGATGTCGAGTTGAGAGGAGAGAGTTGAGTTGTAGAGTGAGGTAGCCGAGTTAGGGCAAGTTAGATTTGAGATGGGTAAAAGGAGAGTATTGAGTTTGGTGGAGAACTGCTGGAGATCAAGGCAGTTGAGGTTTCTGCGAGATTGGAGAGTTGAGGGTGGTGAAATTTTGGTACGGGGTATGCTGATATCAAATGTTAGCAGATGGTGGTCAGACAAAGGAAATGGAACAGTGGAGAGATTAGAGGTGGTACAGAGATTGGTGAAGATGAGGTCAAGAGTGTTTCCTGCTGTATGAGTTGCTGAAGTCGACAACTGCGTGAGGCCAAGGAGGAGGTTACAGAGAGCAGACTGGAGGCATCAGGGCAGTTGAGGTTGTTGCTTGGGATGTTAAAGTCCCCAAGTATGAGAGAGGGAGTGCTAGAGGAGAGAAAGTGGGGTAGCCAGGAAGAAAAGTGTTCAATGGATAGCCTAGGATGACCGGGGGGCGATAGATGATGGCAATTCTTAAAGGAGTGGGCTTAAAAAGGCGGACAGTGTGAACTTCAAAGAAAGTAAAGGAAAGGGCAGGGACAGGTAGGATAGGTTGAAAGGTACATTGAGGGGAGAGAAGGATGCCAACACCGCCTCCTTTACTGTTGAATCTGGGATTGTGGGAGAAGTGTAGTCCACCAAAACATAAAGAAGTGGGAGTAGCGATATCAGAGGGAGACAGCCAGGTCTCAGTGAGTGGCAATAATGTGAGTTAGTTAGAGATGACAAGGTCGTGTATAGTTGTTAATTTAATAATACTACAGATTGAATGGGTGTTCCAGAGTGCACACTGAATGTTGGTAAAGGAGGATAAACTGCAGGGTATGTGGATGAGGTTTGTGTGGTTTCTGGTTGTCTTAGTGTGAGCAGACGAGGTGAAGGGCCCTGGGTTGGGTGAGACATCCCCAAGTAAGAGGAGAGATAGTGACAGGTGTGAATGGGTTTTATATGAGCGGGGCCCCACTTAGGGGGGTCTGCCTTGACGTTGGCAGACGGGCATTCCCTCCAATGGCCATTGGAGCAATTAAATGACCTACATTTGTCTAAATATACATAGGGATTAAGGAGAGAGCGCAGGTAACTTTTTCTTTTCTTTGGTTTTTACTATATATTGGGGCTGATGTGTACTGTAGTCATTGCTGCCAGCCCAGTAGTGATGGGAGTGAGCGCAGGACTTCTCTTTTTGTATTTGTACTTACTTTGTATCACACAGCCTTGTTACAATGCTGCCGCCCATCCCATGTGTTCCCTATTAAGGGTTAGTAAGTATATAGGGGTGTATATAAAAAATACCCCTCTCTGTCTCATTAGAGAAATATTTGCCAGAAGCTCAAGGAAGCAGGCTGAAGGGTCAGTGTTAGGACCCGCTTAGGGGGGTCTGCCTAGACGTTGGCAGGCGGACATTCCCTCCAATGGCCATTGGAGCAACTAAACAGGGCCGGTGCAAGGATTTTTGCCGCCCTAGGCAAAATAAAAGTTTGCCGCCCCCCCATGTGACATCACAATGCCCCACCCATATGATCTGCCATATGAACTAACGCCAGTGCTGCACACTGTGTTTACATTAAAAAGCCTGCATGGACACGCTATAGACACCGGAACCACTTCATTAAGCTGCAGTAGTTCTGGGGACTATAGTGTCCCTTTAATGTGAGGTTAATTAGAGATTAGTGTCACTAATAATATACTAGATTGCCTACTTACAACCAGATGAAGATGGTGATGGGCACTGGCTGCAGTTTGGCTCCACTGGTCTGGTGTAGAACCGGATCTCTGGAGGCTGTTTGTAACTGCGGTCACAAAATTCAATGTTCTGGGAGAACAGGAAGCAGCTCAAGGTCTGGGCCCCAGGGCCTGACGGTGAGTATTCCCATAAGGCCCACCCATAAGTCCACCTATATGTTCCACCCATTAAATTCGCTCACAGGGAGTGTAGTGTGTAGGGGATGTGTTATGTGTTATTGTAGAGGATCTAATGTGTGTGCTTATGGAATGTAGTGAATAGGCATACCAGTTTGTGTAGGTGATGTGTAGGTGATGTGTAGGTGATGCAGTGTGCTTGTGTGTAGTGGAAGCAGTGTGTGTTTGTGGTTGTGTGTAAGGGATCCATTGTGTGAATCTGTGTTTGTATGCATAAGGGATGCAAGGTGTGTGTCTGTAAGTGTGTGCATTGAGTGTGTGTAAGGAATGCAATGTTTCTGTGTGTATGTAAGAGAAGCAGTGTGTGTGTGTGTGTATGTTTGCATGTGTGTGTAAGGGATGCATTGTGTGTTTCTGTGTATGTATAGGGATGCATTGTGTGTGTGTGCGTGTAGTGTGAAATAGCTCTCCCTTCTGTCCCTTAGAGCTCTCCCCTGCCCCTTAGTGGTCTCTCCTCTCCCCCCACCCTCCCCTGGGGGTCTCTTCTCACACCCACCCACCCTCCCTGTGTGTTCCTCACCTCCCCTTCTCCTCATCTCCACTTCTCCTCACCCCCTCTCCTGTGTTCTTCTCACCTCCCCCCGTGTCTTCTCACCTCCCCGTGTTCTCCTCACCTCCCCTTCTCCTCACCCCCTCTCCCTGTGTTCTTCTCACTCCCCCTCCCTGTTCTTCTCACCTCCCCCCCTCCCTGTGTTCTTCTCACTCCCCCTTCCCTGTGTTCTTCTCGCCTCCCCCTCTCCTCACCCCCCTCCCTGTGTTCTTCTTACTCCCCCCTCCCCCTTTCTTCTTACTCCCCCATTCTTCCTCCCCCCTCCCCCTTCCCTCTTACTCCTCCCCTCCACTTCTCTTCTTCTAACTCCCCTTCCCCCTTTCTTCTTACTCCCCCTCCACTTGTCTTCCTCTTACTCCCCCCCTTTCTTCTTACTCCCCCACCCCTCTTCTTCCTCCCCCCACCACACTTCATACTCCCCCTCCCCCTTCTTAGCCCCCTCCACTTGTCTTATTCTTACTCCCCCTTTCATTTGTCTTCTTCTTACTCCCCCCTCCCTTGTTTTCTTCTTACTCCCCCCTCCCTTGTTTCCTTCTTACTCCCCTACCTTCCCTCTTCTTCTTACCCCCCCATTCTTCTTACCCCCCCGTTCTTCTTATCTCCCTCCCCCAGTTTTTCTACCCCCCCCAGTTCTCCTCCTAACCTCACCTCCCCTTCCTGTAGCGTGGCCAAGCTCCTCTCCGGTCCTCGGTACAGGAGTTTATGTTTCCTGTACCTGGCCGGACTGATAGGAAGTGCACACTAAGTGTGCACTTCCTGTCAGTCCGGCCGGGTCGCGGACCGGAGAGGAGCTCGGCCACGCTACAGGCGAAGTGAGGCAGTGCGGCAGCCGCCTGAGCGCTCTCTATAGAGCGCTCTCTATAGAGCGCTCAGGCGGCTGCAACATTTAAAGGGCCGGCGATGGGGGCGCAGGGCGCCTCCTCCTATATGGCGCCCTAGGCGGCTGCCCAGTTCGCCTTATAGGAAGCGCCGGCCCTGCAACTAAATGACCTCCATTTGTCTAAATATACATAGGGATTAAGGAGAGAGCGCAGGTAACTTTTTCTTTTCTTTGGTTTTTACTATATATTGGGGCTGATGTGTACTGTAGTCATGTCTGCCGGCCCAGTAGTAATGGGAGTGAGTGCAGGACTTCTCTTTTTGTATTTGTATTTACTTTGTATCACACAGCCTTGTTACAATGCTGCCGCCCATCCCATGTGTTCCCTATTAAGGGTTAGTAAGTATATAGGGGTGTATATAAAAAATACCCCTCTCTGTCTCATTAGAGATATCTTTGCCAGAAGCTCAAGGAAGCAGGCTGAAGGGTCAGTGTTAGGACCCGCTTAGGGGGGTCTGCCTAGACGTTGGCAGGCGGACATTCCCTCCAATGGCCATTGGAGCAACTAAATGACCTCCATTTGTCTAAATATACATAGGGATTAAGGAGAGAGCGCAGGTAACTTTTTCTTTTCTTTGGTTTTTACTATATATTGGGGCTGATGTGTACTGTAGTCATTGCTGCCGGCCCAGTAGTGATGGGAGTGAGCGCAGGGCTTCTCTTTTTGTAGTTAATTTACTTGACAATTAAGTTTTCTTTGGATCTAGTCCATGATGTGAGCAAAAAACATTACTAGGTTGGAAAGAATAATTTTTTAAATTGCATGATTTAGCACAATTTTCACTTCCTAGTATTTTTCATAGAATTTGTGTATATATTAATAGAATGAATAGTTTCTCAGTTGACTTCTGTCAATCTTTTACACCTTGTGCTTTGATTCCTTTTACTTAACCCACTAAAGTTTAATCCCCCATCACATTTTGTATCCTGCTTATTTAAAGGGACACTCTAGGCCTTATAATCATTTTGCCTAATTGAATTGATTATATCCTCTGGAGTCCCTTTGTGCTGTCCCTCCATCCAATGTAAAACCATTTTCGAGCATTTTAATCCTGAATGAGGGTCTCTGGCTGCCCATTCCAGTCCCCAGTGGAGGTATGGTTAAGACAGATAGTACACACAGGAAATTATACCTTCATTCTGCAGCTGTGATGCAGGTATAATTTGCTATGCATTGTTGAATGGGTAAGGCAGTGGCTGTGCAACAGAGGGAGTCAATGGAGTATATTCAAAGCAAGGTTGTAGCGTTACTCACCTTTCCCAGGGGCCGGCCGCGGTCCTCTCTTCAAGCCGCATGCGGTCCTGCGGCTGCACGAGCCGCACGCGGCTCATCTGATGCTTCAGACAGGAAGGCGGGCAGTGACCGCGAGATGCGGTCACATGTCCCGCCTAAATCTAAGAGCACACCGCGAGTCTCGGGCGCGCTCTTAAAGAGACAGTGGGAGCCTAAATTGCCAAAAGGCTCCCATTGGCCCCTGTCATCCCACACACCCCATACACTTACCTTTTGGGGGGGTGGAAGTGACAGGAGCCAATCACATTAGTTTTGAACCTATTTATACTTACCCTTTTCCCTTAGTTCCTTGCCCTATCGTGGTTTCTGCTACAGTTCCCTTTAGCGCTTGTTGTGTTCAGTTGTGTTCCTCCGTACTTGACCTCGGCTTTGTATTCTGACTTCGTTTTCGCTTTATCCTTGTCTGTTCTGGTTGCCGGCTTGCTGTTTCCTGTGTACCAGACCCCGGCTTGTCCTCGTTTACGCTGTCTCTTTGTGCCCTTGACCTCGGATTGTTCCTGACTCTGTACTTCTCCTATATACGTCGAGTCCGCCCATTCTAAGGTCCGGTAGACGTATCTCTCCTCTGTTCTGCCTTCTGTTTAGCTGGATCCTGCGTGTAGGGGTATATTCTCGTTACATTACGATAGGGCCATGGACCCCGCAGATTTAGCCCAACAGATGGCGTCTCATGAGGCTAGATTTGTCGAGCAGGATCACTGAATGGATCAGATAGCCCAGGCTCTTCAGACGCTCTTAGCTAGAACCATTCCAGCAACCACACCTAACCCTCCTACACCCCTTCTTCCTGAAGTATCGACTGTGCCTAATGCTACGGCCCATTTAACACCTCCTCCTAGGTATGGAGGGGATTCGAAGACATGCAGAGGGTTCATTAACCAAATAGAGTTTCACTTTGAGATGTATCCACGTTCATTTCCCACAGAGAGGTCTAAGGTTGGGTTCTTTATGCACCAACTTACCGACAAAGCACTTGAATGGGCAAATCCTATTTGGGAAGCTAATGGACCTATGGTGCATGACTTTCACAGTTTTCTTACAGCATTTCGCAGAACTTTTGACACTATGAAAAGGTCTAAAAATGCCGCAAGAGCATTAATGAGGGTTAAACAGGGTTCTAGGTCTGTGGCTGATTACGCTATACAGTTTCGTACTCTTGCCTCACAGGTAGATTGGACCAACAATGGGTTAACTACTGCCTTCATGGAAGGCTTATCAGACTCTATATTGGATGAGGTAGCAGCTAAGGAGCTTCCTGTTGCTTTAGAGGACCTTATTGACTACCTCATTGATATAGATAATAGGATTCGTGACAGGTTCTGTACCAAGAACAGAAATAGACGTTTTGTTACACCTATTCACCCCAGAGTTAATACACCAGAGAGTGTTAAAGTATCTGAAGAGGAACCTATGCAATTAGGGGTTGCCAAACTCTCTGATAATGAAAAATTACATAGGAGAAGGGAGGGACTCTGCCTATATTGTGGTAGGAGAGACCATATGGTAAAGGAATGTCCTTTGCTCCCGGAAAACTCTCGCACCTAAGACCTTATAGGGGACTGGCCTTGGGTGTGATTTCTAAGTCTCCTACATTGCCTCCTACATTGAAAATATATACACCTTGGTTGACTCTAGGGCAGCCGAGAATTTTATAGACTCTGGTTTTGTAATGAAAAACAACATTCCCATCAGGGAGAAGGAGATACCCTTGGCCGTTGAGGCCATAGATGGTAGACCATTGATATCTCCAGTTGTTACTCATGAGACTGCACCGTAACACATGTACACAGGGGTTTTACACTATGAAACCATTCGGTTCCAGGTCATCACCTCTCCCTCTTCACAGTTAGTGTTAGGGTATCCATGGTTACGTGCCCAGAATCCCATTTTTGACTGGGAGACAGGGCAGATAAAATCATGGAGTGAGGCCTGCCATGAGTCATGTACTATTGAAGTCACGCCTGTGAATTCTATTAATGTTCCTACCACTCCTCCTTTGTCTACGGCTATACCCTCTCAGTATTTATCTTTAAAGACTGTCTTTGATAAAAGAGAGGCTGACAAATTACCGCCTCACAGACCCTACGATTGTGCTATTGACTTGTTGCCTGGCACTATACCTCCAAAGGGCAGGGTGTACCCCTTATCGGTTCAAGAAAACCGTGTCATGGAGGAATATATTAAAGAATCATTAGACAAGGGATTTATTAGGAGATCCTCTTCTCCGGCTGGAGCGGGGTTCTTCTTTGTATCGAAGAAAGAAGGTGATTTAAGACCTTGCATTGATTATAGAGGTCTTAATAAAATCACCATCAAAAATGCTTACCCTATACCATTAATAACAGAATTGTTTGACAGGCTCAAACATGCTACGGTATTCACCAAATTAGATCTTAGAGGAGCATACAATTTGATACGTATAAAAAAGGACCACGAATGGAAGACAGCCTTTAACACTAGGTCAAGTCATTATGAGTATACCGTCATGCCATTTGGGCTTTGCAATGCCCCAGCAGTATTCCAAGAATTCATTAATGATGTCTTAAGAGACTTTATTCACTCATTTGTTATTGTGTACTTGGATGACATTTTAATATATTCTACAGACTTACACACTCATCACAGACATGTTACGACCGTTCTGAAGACCCTTCTTGCTAATGGTCTTTATTGTAAATTAGAAAAATGTCTATTCGACCAATCCGAAGTCCAGTTTTTGGGGTATTTGATTTCCGCTAAGGGTTTTCGTATGGATCCCCGGAAGCTCGCTGCTTTCATAGAATGGCCTCTGCCGCAAGGTCTAAAAGCCATCCAGCGTTTTCTGGGTTTCTCTAATTATTATA
The DNA here is from genome assembly GCF_036172605.1 of Pelobates fuscus. NCBI lineage: Eukaryota > Metazoa > Chordata > Amphibia > Anura > Pelobatidae > Pelobates > Pelobates fuscus. The sequence continues at coordinate 172,056,800 of NC_086323.1, forward strand.
GACGTTTTATCAAAGGTTTTTCGTCTATTGTAGCACCTATTACTCGTATGACAAAAAAGGATGGCAATACTCGTGTCTGGTCTACCGAGGCACTTCAAGCTTTTGACTTCCTTAAGTATACGTTCGCCTCTGCACCTATTTTACAGCATCCTGTCCCCTCATTGCCCTATATACTTGAAGTTGATGCTTCAGATATCGGGGTAGGTGCTGTTTTATCTCAAAGAGAGTCTCCTGAAAAGCCATTGCATCCTTGTGGCTTCTTTTCTAAACAAATGTCCAAAGCAGAGAAGAATTATGATGTGGGTAATCGCGAACTCCTTGCTATCATTTTAGCACTCAAAGAATGGAGACATTTGTTAGAAGGCACTAAAGATCCCATCCTTATATTTACGGATCATAAGAACCTGTCCTACCTTAGCGAAGCTAAAAGATTGTCTTCCAGGCAGGCTAGGTGGTCACTGTTCTTGTCCCATTTCAATTATATAATCACCTATAGGCCAGGTGATCGGAACACTAAAGCGGACGCTCTGTCCAGACAGTTTGAAACTATTGACAAACAGGAGATTGATGTTACTCCTGTCATTCCCCCAGACAGGATAATAGCAACTACTGTATTATCTATTTCCTCGTCCCTCTTGCAGGCCATACAAGCGAAACAAAGCATGGCACCTAGCGAGAGGCCTAATGATAAATTGTTCGTTGACGTTCCCGAGAGACGGGATATTCTGTCACTATATCACGATACTGAGACTGCTGGACATCCTGGTATTTCCAAAACAGTGTCAGCTGTTTCTCTGTATTTTTGGTGGGATTTCTTACGAAAGGATGTCACTGACTATATAAGTGCTTGTACTACTTGTGCCTGTATGAAATCCTCTCGTAGAGTTCCTTGTGGGCTGTTGCATCCGTTACCCGTTCCCGAGAGACCTTGGTCCAACCTATCTATGGATTTTATTGTTGAATAACCCCCTTCGAATGGTAACACAGTCATCCTGATGATAGTTGACCGGTTTTCCAAAATGGCTCACTTTGTGTCTCTTCGCAAGTTGCCCACATCCAAGGAACTGGCCCTTATCTTCGCTAGAGAAGTATTTCGGTTACATGGCATTCCCTTATCTATTGTGTCCGATAGGGGTAGCCAATTTATTTCCAGGTTCTGGAAAGCCTTTTGTACAGAAATGGGTATTTCTCTCTCGTTTTCTTCCGCTTACCATCCCCAGTCTAATGGAGCTGCTGAACGTGCCAACCAGTCTCTGGAGCAGTACCTCCGTTGTTTTGTGTCTCACCATCAGGACAATTGGTCTGACCTGCTTCCTTGGGCTGAATTTGCTCGGAATAACGCCACCCATGATTCTTCCGGCAAAAGCCCTTTTTACGTCGTCTATGGCCAGCATCCCGTTGTTCTCCCGGCTGCATTCTCCTCCCAGGGCATGCCAGTTCTGGATGAGCATTTGGCTGGTTTGCGTAATACTTGGGAGCAGGTTCAGCGTTCTTTGGTTGACTCTGCTGCTCGCCAGAAGGCTCAGGCTGACAAGCATCGCAGAGCGGCTCCTTCCTATGTTGTGGGGGACAGAGTTTTGCTTTCCACGCGGAATATTCGCCTCCGGGTGCCTTCTATGAAATTGGCTCCCCGCTTCATTGGTCCTTATCGTATTATACATAAGGTTAATCCCGTTTCTTATGCCTTGGGTCTGCCTAAGAATCTGCGCATACCTAATGTTTTTCACACCTCGTTGTTGAAGCCTTACGTACGCAACCGCTATACCCGGCATACTCCTCCTCCTCCTCCTGTCTCTGTGGAGGGTCATGAGGAATTTGAAGTGTCTGCTGTTCTTGACTCTCGTTTCCTTAGGGGTCGACTTCAGTACTTGGTACATTGGAAGGGTTATGGGCCTGAGGAGCGCAGTTGGATTTCTGCTGATGCTGTTCATGCTCCCCGCCTTGTGCGTTCTTTCCATTCACGTTTTCCTGCCCGACCTAGTCCTGCCCGCCCGGAGGGCGTGTCCTCAGGGGGGGGGTACTGTAGCGTTACTCACCTTTCCCAGGGGCCGGCCGCGGTCCTCTCTTCAAGCCGCGCGCGTTCCTGCGGCTCATCCGACGCTTCAGACAGGAAGGCGGGCAGTGACCGCGAGATGCGGTCACATGTCCCGCCTGAATCTAAGAGTGAGCCGCGAGTCTCGGGCGCGCTCTTAAAGAGACAGTGGGAGCCTAAATTGCCAAAAGGCTCCCATTGGCCCCTGTCATCCCACACACCCCATACACTTACCTTTTGGGGGGGGTGGAAGTGACAGGAGCCAATCACATTAGTTTTGAACCTATTTATACTTACCCTTTTCCCTTAGTTCCTTGCCCTATCGTGGTTTCTGCTACAGTTCCCTTTAGCGCTTGTTGTGTTCAGTTGTGTTCCTCCGTACTTGACCTCGGCTTTGTATTCTGACTTCGTTTTCGCTTTATCCTTGTCTGTTCTGTTTGCCAGCTTGCTGTTTCCTGTGTACCAGACCCCGGCTTGTCCTCGTTTACGCTGTCTCTTTGTGCCCTTGACCTCGGATTGTTCCTGACTCTGTACTTCTCCTATATACGTCGAGTCCGCCCATTCTAAGGTCCGGTAGACGTATCTCTCCTCTGTTCTGCCTTCTTTTTAGCTGGATCCTGCGTGTAGGGGTATATTCTCGTTACAAAGGTCTAGTTACCAGTGGGGTACCTCAGGGATCTGTACTTGGACCCATTCTCTTTAATATTTTTATTAGTGATATTACAGAAGATTTGCAACAGGGTTTATGTTCCAGGAGGATAAGCCAATTGGCAAATAATGTAGCGAAACTAGAAAAATTATCAGAGCTGTTGCAACTGACATTTAATGTGGATAAGGGCAAGATAATGCATATTGTGCGTAAAAACGCAAGGGCAAAGTACAGAATATTTGATAGAGTCCTAACCTCAACATCTGCGGAAAGGAATTCAGGGGTAATTATTTCTGATGACTTAAAGGTAGGCAGACAATGTAACAGAGCAGCAGGAAATACTAGCAGAATGATTAGTTGTACAGGGAGAGGTATTAGCAGTAGAAAGAGGGAAGTGCTCATGCCATTGTACAGAATACTGGTGAGACCTCACTTGGAGTATTGTACACAGTACTGGAGACCGTATCTCCAGAAGGATATTGATACTTTGGAAAGAGTTCAGAGAAGGGCTACTAAATGGGTTCATGGATTGCAGGATAAAACTTACCAGGAAAGGTTAAAGGATCTTAACATGTATAGCTTGGAAGAAAGACGAGAGAGGGGGATATGATAGAAACATTTAAATACATAAAGGGAATCAACAGAGTAAAGGAGGCGACCATATTTAAAAGAAGAAAAACTACCACAACAAGAGGACATAGTCTTAAATTAGAGGAGCAAAGGTTTAAAAATAATATCCGGAAGTATTACTTTAGTGAGAGGGTAGTGGAAGCATGGGATAGCCTTCCAGCTGAAGTGGTAGAGGTTAACACAGTGAAGGAGTTTAAGCATGCGCGGGATATGCATAATGCTATCCTAACTATAAGATAAGGCCAGGGACTAGTGAAAGTATGTTTAAAAATTCAGCAGACTAGATGGGCCGAATGGTTATTACCTGCTGTCACATTCTATGTATCTATGTAATAGACTGAAAATGGTCAACTGGAACTTTCAGCCAATGCTTCTTCATTAGTCCAAGCAACACAGAGGGCATGTACTGATTGGGGCACTCATTTATCATAAAACTATTAAAAACTTTTTAACACTGAATGGAAGTAAAGTGCGAGGAAACTCCAGACACTATTATTACCTCAAAGAGATGAAGCAGGTACAGTGCCTACAATACCCTTTTAATTACAACAAGCATCACTTAACACGGTAAAACAGTACTGAAAAAACAGACATGTTAAAACACTTATAATCCTACATGCGGAAGATGATCAACTAACTTGCATCATACCTGAAAGCACAGGAAAGGCAAGGTGTAACTAATTACAGAAACTTTAGAAACTAATGGAAGCTCATCATATTGGACAAAACATGTCACAAACTACGTCAAATGAGGTGGTTCCAGAACTCTTACGTGATCAGTGGAATAAAAAACACTTAAGAGGGAGCAAGTTGGAGTTTGTAAATGTTGTATATAACACGTGCAGTGAGTTTCCTTAGTTGTCAACCCACATGGTTTTTATATACGGGTTTCTAATGATAAAGGTAGTTTAATACTCACAAAGTGAATGGTATAATACAATTTATTATATTATACTATAGACCCATTTATTCTCTTCTCTTTTAACTGCTATACAACAGACCATTTTTTAAGTTTGGTAGGGTCTGTCCCTCTCTATATGATACTGTGAAACACAAAGTTGGGCAGAAGGAGCTCTGGTTGATGTAAGATTTGCCAAAAGGGTATTTTATATAAATTAGGAATACCATCATCACAATAAATATATATATATGTTTATATATATATATATATATATATATATACAATTATCTTTGAAGAAGAATTTGATATGCTTAGGTGAATATTGAAAATATTGTATACGTATTGAAACGCTCAATAGTTTTTATTTATTTATTTTCCTGTTTTATTTACATGAGTATGAGGATATAAGATTGTTTACTCTTGAGGACATTTGTTGAGGACATGTTTTTGAGAACTGGACATGAGCAGGAATGGGCAAACGCCACATGAGACAAGAAGACAGTGCCCACAGAAGACTGTATAAAAGAAATATAAAAGAAACCAGAATAAGAGACAAGAGGCTCCTGATCAAAGCACTCAGAATAACATGAAGGAAGAACGTAGAAAGAGACACAGATATATTTACTGTGGAGAGAAACCGGTCAAGCAAATGTCACATGATAGAATGCTTTAGGATTTTTTGTTATGTTCCTTTAAATGGACGGGGTAGATACATAGTTGCAGTGGTTATAGTGTCACTCTCCGTTAAAACATTTTATGATTTGAGACACAAACTCTCTCCAGCACAGCATATATAGATATATCGTCCAGAAGTTTAGCAGGAAAATACGTCTTCCATTTCTTGTAGACTTTATTTGTTTTTAATTGTATTTTTCCTCCTTCTATCAGACTTTAAGTTTTAAGTACTATAACAAATATGTATTGAAATTAAAATCCAGGACCTTACTTTTATTGCCTGCCAGCGCCTCTAGGAAGGTTTCTTAGGAGTACCCAAAATGTTAGATGTCTGCGGTGCAAGTGACATTGTAAATAATAGCTGGGATTTCATATTCTGTACGACTGAATACGGAATGCGGATATCTAATCTCCATCCAACAGGATGTTTCCCAGTGTATCAAACCTTACATATCAAGTTCTTGCAGTTCTTGCTCTCGATATTGCCGTGGAATAAATCGCTTTATTGATTGAAAACCAAGTTTTTTAGCAACTGTTTGTCAGTGTTAAAGAAGGCTATGTATTGAGCGAGACCATGTGTGTGACAAATAATCAAGCAGTAGGTGGAGCTACAGCAAGTGAATGCAGTTGAATAGAATACACAGATTATCTCATTTAATCGTCTTTCCTGTTTTAATCGATACTTTTTTACCGTTTATGCTGTGTTTTCTGATATTCTATAAAAAATCCTTGTTTGATTCCAATGGCTTTGTGGGTTATATCATGCTTGCATTATTAAGAGAAAAATTAGAAATGATAGATTATAGATAGTAATGTTTTAAAATATAACTGCTATATTTTTTAAACTGAAAAACAATGCAAATAGAGATTATGAACTCTCTATATATTTCAGTATTTGATTGGGAACCGCATCCACATTCTAGCTTTGGCCTGTAGCAAATTTAAATGTACTGGAAATGTATATGCGTTGTTTGTCTGAATATAAATCTTATTTACCTGACTAGACAGGGTACAAAGTAGACCCCAGGGAAGAACACAAATACAGAACAATTTCAAAATATTGAGTTATTACAGTTGTTGTTTATTGTTAGCTAGCAATCTTTCAGAAGATGCTCAAAATTCTGTTTGTTCACTATACCAGGTATATTACTGCTGCACACAAACTAGGTATGTATCTGTCAAAGGCCATTGCAGGTTGCCAATATAGCTTGTGTATTAATCCCAACGGGTGTCTAGAGTTAACTCTGTCCCCCTCCTTCCATACACATTTTCGACAGGGGTTCTGCACATACAGTGACGACTGACAAGAAATTCCCCTTTGGAAACTGGACTAGTGATGGTGTGAAAATGTATATCACATATGCTTATTGTCAAATATTTCAGTATAGAAAGCAATGCAAAACTAAACCAACAATGTTGTTGGCAAGATATATGATGGTAGTGAAATTGTTAACTTTTATTAATTAACTAACACATTAATATTTAAATCCATTGTGATGTACACTACCCCTGTTGCACAAAGTACTACAAACATTTTAAAGGAAATTGTTCACATTTAAATAGAGCATGGCTAATTGTGTTACCTTGTTCACTTTTTTAATTTACACACACAGGTTTAAGTCATGACAGTGCAGACGTCATATTATCCATGTTTAACTGTAAGATGCCATGCTTCATATGATCGAAAAGAGATTTTTGGAATGACAGAATGGGAAGATACTAGGTTGGGTTTAAAACTCATCTTTTTCTACAAATGTTAGTTCAATAAATAAACATTACTATATCTAGCGCAAGGTTCAGTTACTTTGTGAGAATACTAATACATTGTTTGCAAACACATTTAATGTATAATCTTGATCTTCGTAAGATCAAATATTTCATGAATATGTATTTGAGTCTACAGGGACAGTCTTAATGTCATCCAGTTGTCCAACATATAAATTATTGGTGCATGCTATAAGTGCACATTTACATTTATTGGATAAAATGACATTACGGATATTATACACATTTTAGTTATATGCATACTCCCATTGGCACACAGTCAGGGGAAAATCATTCTGCTTGAAATGTTACAATGCAATTTAACTCTTTAACTACATGTGACTGCTATCACGAAACCAAGGGATTTGTCCAAGGCCGGGCCTTAAGGGGTTAAACAGAAACAGGTCTTCTTGATACCATGACATTTTGGTGGGACTAATAAAAAAAGTAATAGGGTTCTGTGTATTTTTATTTTTATTTTTTTTTATCTGTTACGACCACCTTAGATTAATTCTGATATAAGGATACTATTGAGTGAGACAGATAGCCTAAGAGAGGGGGAGGGAGAAAAGAGAGGAGTAGGCAGGAGGAGGCTGCTATCACATCACTCCTGCAAAGACAGAACACTTGCAAATTATCCTTTTCTGGTGTAACAGGGATACAGAGAGAATTACTACCAACAGCTGATATCCTCAATTTGAGTAAACTAAGGTAAGTTCTATTTGCATTTCTCTGTAATGCTACACGGCTGCTTTTTGCTGCATTTCAACAATGAGACTATATCGTGCTTATTGCTCTGAGATCTTGAAATCAGCAGTGCAATAGCCAGCCCAGGCAAATCAATAGACTGAAACAAGCAACAATCCTTGATGTTGAAACACATTCGCTACATGATTAGATTGGTACCCCGTATAAAAAGTGTAGAGCACAGAACAGTGTTATTGTGATGCAAACTTGTGATGTGCACGATATTGGGCTTCTGAATTTACATTTCAATGTGAAAGAATATTCTACAGAGGGTGTTATAAATAAATACAATATGTGATGGTAATTAAAACAATTAGAGCAATTTAGTAGAGGATGGGTTTGTCCATGCATTTAGAGTAGAGATTTTACACAACATTACTACATTGTTTTTGTTTCGTGATAACATCATGTAGCAGTTTGTAAAGAGGTTAAAATAAATTAATAAACCTGCAAAGAGAATAAACCTGCTCTCGTACCATTAGGTTGAAAGGAGAACCATGACAGCTGAGAAGACAATACCTGTAATTAATGGCAAAGCAGAAGACACTTTGGATCCAGAGATTTCAAGCACTAATGTGGTACAAAGCAATGACAAGAAAGTGAATGAAAGGGGTCACTGGAATAATAAGGTGGAATTTGTTCTGTCAGTGGCTGGAGAAATTATTGGACTTGGAAATGTATGGAGGTTTCCCTATCTTTGCTACAAAAATGGAGGAGGTAAGAATGGCCCATGGGAACATTGACAAAAGCATGGAGAATAGATCATACCGTGTGCTACTAAGTGTCTTTTGACGTTAACACTATTATGTGGAATTTAAACTTTATTCAAAGGGGCACAACGTATAGTTGTCTAATGACTCAATAAAATAAGTGTTGCAATATTTAAAATAGGAAATAAACACTTTGTTTCAGAGATCAAAACAATTATAATAAAAAGTACAAACTATTTGATATTTTATTACTATTTTTGTAATAAATTTCAGTTATTACGCTAGTAGTACATCACATGCAGTTGTTTAACGTGATAAGTCAAGTTTTGTGTTTCTGTTTTCAGTAGAAATAATTTCTACTCTTCTAAAAGGAATGTTATGGTGCCAGTAATACAAAGCTGTATTCCTGGATTCCTGGCACTAAAGCTGCCTTTGCCTCCCCCTTGCACCATCCTCCCATCCCGGTGAATAATGGGTCAAAAACCCGCCTCCTCTGATATCCCTCTTTGAGCGTGCGCTAATGTGCCTCCCCATAGAAAAAGCGTTCAATGCACAGCGTGAGGATGTACAGCGTCAGTCAAGGTACCAATGGTCCGTTAGGATCCAGGAAGCGCATTCTGTGGCTGTCTAGTTGACAGTCACCGGAAGCAGACTTAGTGCTGCAATGTAAGCATTGTAGTTTCTCTGGAAGTGCAATGTTTTACATTGCAGCACTAAGTGCAATAGGCACACTGTCCCCAGACCACGTCAATGAGCTGAAGTGGTCTGGGTGCCTATAGTGTCCGTTTAAGTATTAGGTGATTTTTTTTTTTTTTTTTTAGAGTAAGCCTTTTTCACGCTACAGCATCTTTCCATGTGTACTTGTGAAAATGTTCTAAATGGAGCATTAAAGAAACACCATAAGTACCAAAACCACAACAACTCACTTTAGTGGTCATGGTGCCAGTGCTACAATTTAGAACAGTTTGACCTCTTACCTGGGGTCTGCTGAGTAGGTCTCCCCACCTCCTCTACTGACAATGGAGAGCCATAATGAGTTAAGACTGGTGATGCAGAGCTTAGCTTATTGGCTGTGAATGATCAGATGACACTTTCAGAAAATTAGCTCAGGAGAGCTTAGCAGCTTACTGCTGTCTGTCTTCAGTATTGGAGGCTGGTCTCCAGGTAAGAATTCAAACCTTTCTAAATGGTTTGACTATTATAATGAGAGCACTCCAGATGCCATAAACACTACAGTAAGCTGTGGTGATTATGGTGTTTGGTGTGTTCCTTTAAATTTACAACAGTTCTTTAAAGGGAAACTCCAGTGCCAGGAAAACAATCCGTTTTCCTGGCACTGCAGGTCCCCTCTCCCTCCCACCCCCCATTCCCCGGTTACTGAAGGGATGAAAACCCCTTCAGTCACTTACCTGAGACAGCGACGATGTACCTCGTCGCTGCCTCCTCCGCCACGCCGCTCCTCCTACTGACTCAGTTGGCCGGTGCATTAGGTCTCCCCATAGGTCTCCCCATAGGAAAGCATTGAAAAAGATTGAAAAAGATTTTCAATGCTTTCCTATGGGGAAATGAGCGACGCTGGAGGTCCTCACACAGCGTGAGGACGTCCAGCGACGCTCTAGCACAGATAATCTGTGCTATGAGTCAGGAAGTGCCCTCTAGTGGCTGTCTATTAGAGAGGTGGAGTTAACCCTGCAAGGTAATTATTGCAGTTTATAAAAAACTGCAATAATTACACTTGCAGGATTAAGAGTAGTGGGAGTTGGCACCCAGACCACTCCAATGGGCAGAAGTGGTCTGGGTGCCTGGAGTGTCCCTTTTATACTGATTGTAGAATTCTCTAAACCTTTTCTCTCATATAGAGTTTGACTAACGAAAATTAATTAGCTGCTCCACTTTACACAGTGTTGGTGTACACTGCTCACAATATACCACTTGTTTGCTTTCACTGCTCCCCCTTGAGTAAAAAATAATAATTAATGAGTGAAGAACTCATAGGTTAGAAAACAAAGGAGACATAATTTACAATGTATGACTGCATTCCTTCCAGGAGTGTAAAATTTCAATTAATATTTAAAAGTGCACAAATTGAAATACTGGAGTGTTTTTCTGTTAAAAATAAAAAAATCAACTAAGAAAAAAACTCCAATAAAACAAATTCCGCAAGACAATTTTTTTTAAACGGTACTATTAGTCGGGCTAGTCCCAAACCAATCAAACAGGATAAATATAGAAACACAATGTTTACAGTGCCGAGATGCGCAAGTGTTCTCATTGCAATCTTATTCTTATTGCAATCTCTTTACACCTTTTACACCAATGCAACCTCAGCGAACCATAATTTTACTGTCACAAGGTCCCTGTGCATAGAAATCAGTGATAGAATTATTTATACAGGCCTTATAGCCCATTAGAAGTCTTCAGTTGTGCATTGTGATTTGCTTAATGTTAATACAGAAAATGCTAGGGCACAGTTAACTGGATGACACATGGGCACAAAAAGCATTTACATTTCATACATTCTTTTTAAATCTATCAAACAAGAGCATCTAAACGTATACTAAAGCTGTAATTCTAACAATATATTTTGCGGGATCCTATTTCCACAGGTGATGATTTAAGGTCTTACACTAAAAGATAATAAAGGCAGCATTAAAGGGACACTGTAGGCACCAAGAATACTTCAGCTCGTTGAAGTGGTCTGGGTGCAATGTCCCATCGCCCTTAACCTTGAGTATGTAATTATTGCAGTTTTTATAAACTGCAATAATTACCTGCTAGGGTTAAGTCAACCAGACAGCCACTAGAGAGACTTCCGGGCTTTAAGGTGACTTTTGGTAACCTAAATGACGCTGGACATCCTCACAGTATGCATGAGGAATCCCCAAAGGAAAGCATTGATGGAGGGGCTTGATGGAGGAGGAGTGTTTTCTTGGCACTATAGTTTCCCTGTAATTCAATAAACAGAAATTTACACTTTATCGCAACAAGTATAAAAAAGAGATAAGAACTAGCTGTCCAATAAAACTGGACGACAATCAAACATTAAGAAAGACAAGTACAACGTAATATACTATACAATAATTTCATCCACCGACAATTCACCAGGTTGGACTCTAAATTCCGGGGATTTATTTCTATAGTGCATTATTTTGTATTTGACTTTCTTAATGTTTGAGCGTGGTCTGGCTCCTTGGTCATCAAGTTCATATCTTTTAGCGTTTTAAATATTTAGTGAGTCACCCCCACTTTTATAAGGTTAAGTAGCTTTTCCAAAACAATTTGTTTCCTATTATTTACTAAAATTTCCCACTTATATACTTACTTTTTGTTTTATGTGATTTTCTCGGCTTTTAATTACAATGTTACATGATGTACATAACATAATATTATTTTACAGGATTTTTCTTTTAAAGTTTCGGGAAGGAAAATTAATACCTAGAGGTAACGGTGTAGATAAGGATTCAAATTTTAATTAAAACGATTACCGTTTAATGGGACTTCGTGGCAAACAGGGCCAAGGGATTCGGTACATGTAAGCCAAATTAGTATATGAAAGGGGGTGGCTTAGTTCTCTGCCTCCTGTGGTCCTGTTTCATAATGATAATATGCTAGTTTTATAGGAGAATGGCATAATGAAAAATAGACATTAACACCTTTTCTTAAAGTATGATATTGGTCGTAAATGTTAGTATAACAGATATGCATAGGATCTCATCTCACTACCTAGAGTAAGACATTGTCTATGGGTATTACAGGATGAGATTTTAGTAGAATGAGCTCTGTGTGGATTAATATACTAGACTAAAATTTATATTTTTTATTTCTATTAATATAATATATTACATTTGAATGCATTGAGGTCCATAAGTATTAGTATATCATTCTAGCATTATATAAAGTCATTGGGTGATAATACAGGAGATATAGGTGGGCGAAAATATGGCAGGTAAAGTCTCTGGAAAGAGGGTATAGTGATCCACTCAATACTTTTCCAAAATTTCCCTCCTTCATTTTGCTCCTATTGTATCTTTTTTCAGGGTATGAATACACAATAATATGACAAATGTAATTTACACTGTAGGCCTGTTAGCTTACCCTAGATTTCAAATGGAACCATATGGCAATGTGTTGGTATTGAGATTCAAGGTGTGATTTCTGAAACCTAATCCCTCCCAATGTGGGAAGAGTAGGAGGAGCAAGCTGAATGTAACGAGGTAAGGTAAATCAGCATCCCATTTTTCTTTATCCTTTGTTTAGGCATCTAGGCATCTATTGTACCAACATAGCAGACAGGGTTTGTTACTTGCCCTTTCCCCCATTTATTGGTGCATTTGAAAAGGGAGTAATAGTTATAAGTATAGATCGGGTTATCCTCAATCCACATTTGTACAACTACCCCTTATCATAAATATTAAAGACAAGGGATTGCCTATGTCCTGAATCCAAATAGTCTATGCCCTTTCTAAATGTTGCTGGGTGCTTGAAACCCCTGGATCAATCCACATATAGCCCAAAAACATCAGGGAATACCAAAATATAAGTAGGGCCAGGGAGTGCTCAGTCCTCTGGTCACCTTCAATATAAATTAAAACTACCTGGACCTCTCTGTACCTTTAATTGTTAAAAAGTGGTAAATGGGATCATCCCAAATACTTATATTTAAAAAAAAAATTCAAACTCATATTATACTATGTGACCAAATGAAGGCTCAAGTATCCTTGAATTGATCTTGGTAATTTTTCCCTTCTCTTACTTTCAAGAGAACTTTGGGACCTCTGACACAGTAGATGTGTTGCATTGTTGCATGGGTTGCAAAGCTCTCTTAATTCACCGCTGGTACAGCCACAGAGGAATTAGTTATAAGGGCCTTTTCTCAAGCATAGAACAGTTCATGAAACCTGTTTATTTTATTTTTTTTGTAATTTTATTTTTTATTGAGACATAAAGAATAATACATTCCAACGAGAGCAGGTATACATTGGAGTAACTTGTCACAAGTAATATATTAGAGCAACAGTTGGTGTATACCAATGAGCACTGCCTAATTTTTATTATGTAAACTGTGAATAATTTTTTCCCAAAAGCAAGAGTTAAGTAGAAATGCTAGTAATTCTAAGACTAACTTGCATTCTGAGAGAGAGTTATATATATGTATATATATATATTGTGAAGAACCTACGGTTTGGGCTCCATTAAAGTATATATCCCATTGGGAGGCAGATTTAGGTTCCTCTTTGGAAATTAAGGATTGGGTAGATATTTGGGAAACTGCATCCAAAATATCGATATGTGTAATCTCGCAGGAACAGTTGTTTAAAATATTATTCAGGTGGCATGTGACTCCCGTCTTTTTGTATAAAATAGGCAAAAACTTGAAAGATCTTTGCTGGAGGGGATGTGGTTTACAAGGGACATATTTACATATGTGGTGGTACTGCCCAAAGATTAAAAGCTATTGGGAGGAAATAAGGGAGTTAATTCGGGTGATGATACAGGGAAACATAGAACTTAACCCCTGGATATTTCTGCTATCAAAATCAATAGCAGGTATACCCAGTCACTCGCAGAAATTAATATTTTTAATTCTATTGGCCGCACGCAGATGTATTGATTTTCAGAGTTTTTATGCATTAAAATGCATTTTTTTCCATTACGTTAGAAAGGGACACTCCAATCTATCTCACAACAACAAATAATGGAGACTAACCTGAGTAGGCACTGGGTGCTCATGACAAACAAGAACTTGGAGAGTTCAATAGAGAAGTGGTGCATCTCAATAAGACATCCATGAGAAGGGAGGAGTTAGGGTATCACAAATTAAGAAGTAAAAAAATAACAAATCAGATGCTATTTTTTTAACATATTACATTCAATAGCACACGCTTTAAATTAGAATGTGATAAAGTTGTATTGATTTAATAGAAGTAAATTCAAATTGTATGATTTCCTAACACACAGTGATGGCAAACCTATGGCACGAGTGTCACAGGTGGCTTGCCGAGCCCTCTCTGTGGACACACGGCCATAGGTCGGGGGTGGGGGGGAGATGCTGGCGCCGGTGGGCAGCAATGCAGAGTTTTTGTATCGGGAAGACCTGGAGGCGGGGGGGGGGGGAGGGATCTGGGAAGCAGCTCTCCTGTCCTCCCACAGCAGGCTGTGTGGAGCGTTGCTGCGCGCTCCCACAGGAGAGCTGCAGCCAGACACATACTTACCATCACTGGGCCACCAGGGCTGGCTGTGCCCCCCCTCCTTCACCAAAGATAAGAAGAAGGGAGGGAGGGATAAAGATTTTATGTATTTTTTTAATATATCTCTACCACCCTCCCACACACAGCACCCCTACCCCCCCCCCCCCCCCCACACACACACAGCACCCCTACCCCACACACACAGGACCCCTATCCCTCACACACACATTACTCCTTCCCCCACACAGTAACTTCCCCCCACACAAAGCACACCCACACACACAGCACTCCTCCCCCCCACACACAGCACCCCTACCCCACACACACAGGACCCCTATCCCTCACACACACATTACTCCTTCCCCCACACAGCAACTTCCCCCCACACAAAGCATCCCCCCACACACAGCACTCCTCCCCCCACACAACACCCCTTCCCACCACACAGCACCCCTCCCCCCCACACACACACAACACTCCTCACACACAGCACTCCTCCCACACACACACACACAGCACCCCTCAAACACACACACAACACCCCCCACACAGTACTCCACTCCACGTGTTTGTGTGTATGTATTCGCAGACTGTGTGTCTGTATTCAGCAGTCTGTGTATACTCAGCAGTCTGTCTGTATGTGTATTCAGCATTGTCTGTATTCAGCAGTCTGATTTATTCAGCAGTGTGTGTGTATTCAGCAGTCTGTGTGTGTGCATTCAGCGGACTATGTGTATGTATACAGCAGTCTGTGTGTATTCAGCGCACTGCGTGAATGTATTCAGCGGACTGTGTTTATGTATTTAGCAGTGTTCTGCAGTCTGTGACAATGTATTCAGCAGTCTGTATGTATGTATTGTATATATGTATTGCATTTGTTGGAGATACTAATAGATATAAGCTTAATTTTATCTATTATTTATATCATTTAAAATTTGTATAATTGAACTCTCTGTTGTGTTCTTCTATTAAAATAAAATATTTTAATTAATTTAGACAACTGTACAAGTTGTTTTTTTCTAAACTTAAAACTCAGTATTTAGGTTTAATTGCCATGTTGGCACTTTGAGGGAAAAGAAGTTGGCATGTATTGCGGTTTGGGCACTCGGGCCATCACTGTCCTTACATGTTATCACATTACATTTGAATGGGGTGAATTATATGGATATTAGATTAGATTAGAATTAAATATTTCAGGAACAAAGAAACAATGATGCCTGTTTTTGTTAATACATTACAGAACAGTGAAATAATATATCTGGGAATTAATACCCTAGATTTGCATGGGCTAATCTCTGTGGGTGCTAAAATATTACATTAAAAGAGGTTGAGGGTTGTGGTGTAAATTCATTAGATTAGAACAAAATGATATTTGAGGGTGTTAATATATCGAAATGGGATTTAATTAAATACTAGTGCATATGTAGGCTGAGCTCCACAAAGTAAAGTCCCCTATGAATTCAGTGATAATGCTGTTATCTTATGGTGAATGTGTATGAGTAAGAAGCTCAATAAAGTAAAGGACATGTCACTTAACCTTCATTAAGTGTCAAAATGTAAGAAATATGGTTGATCTTCTCTGCACATATCTACCTTCTATATCTGAAGTGCAAAATAATATATTCAAATAATAATAATATATTCCGTTGTTGCTATTTGCCCCAGGTCAACATCTTGAGTTTAAATATTCCTTTCACATGTAACTGTGTCATCCTAAACCAGGAACAGTGCTTGAAGGTGCTATTAATGTATAAACATTCTTGCATTTGTTTTCTTATTTAATGACAGTTGCATAAATGGTGTATGTATGTATGTATATATATATATATATATATATATATATATATATATATATATATATATTAGAATTTCTCATATGAGTCATTTATTAAGCATTTCCCAGGAGGCCAATAATTCTCTCTTTCGTTATTATCAAAACACTGTTTAATTAATTTGAGATTTCAAAATATTGACATTGCAGCTTTACAATGATAAAACAATGTATTATACTGTAGATCACATCATATGTCTATGAGTAATACTATTAAAAGCTCTAATTTTGGATATCACTGATGCAACCCCAGAGTTCTTGTAAAACAAAATGAGATTTGATGATGTAATGTTTTTCATATATTGAATCCATATATTGGAATCCACGGTTATGCTGAAACCTGGCATGCTTTCAATATCATTTTCTTTTCAGATCCTAATAATTGTGGTATTTTATTTGGGAATGGTATGCTTACCTCAATTTGTGGCTCTGGCCTGATAGCTGGTGTACTTTTTTGGACTGTGTTTTTAATCGCCTAATTTAACACATTCCACATGATTTAATCAGGCCATCCGACTTTCACTAAAGAGAAATTGTGGGTATTGTGTTTCTGATCTCACTGACGATCAGTCACTAGACATTGTCAGCAAGTTTCCTCCTCTTGAAGGGAAAGCTAAAATTGCTTTCCCAAGGATTACTGGTGCCCTAGGTGAACTTCATCTTTGTTTTACCACTGGACCACCCTGACAGAGGAGCCAACCCGTATCATAAAAATCAGTTTTAGCCCTCCTTTGCTTCTTTCTGTTCTGCAACATACACAATGTTTTTATAAAAAACAATTGCTTACTGCCTTACGGACATTCAGTACTGTCTGTACAGTAAACCTGCCCAAATATGATCTCAGTAAGAATTGTTGGAAACTCAAAGTGATTTTAAAGTTAATTTCACATTTAAGGCAAACGTAGCTGGTAATGTACCTTAAAACAAAGTACTAGATTTTGCATATGCCTTAGATGCTTCTTAATGTGTTGGACTGAAATATTGGGGTGTCAATTAAAATATACAAGAATGTACCATAGATTCTCTCTGTAACTGAAATATTGAGGTGTCAATTAAAATATACAAGGATGTACCATAAATTCTCTCTGTAACTGAAATATTGAGGTGTCAATTAAAATATACAAGGATGTACCATAAATTCTCTCTGTAACTGAAATATGTCTTGCTTTGTTTTATTTAATAGATGATTTAAAAGCAGTTTCCGTATTTTACCTTTCATCTACACGCAGTTTATCTAAGTGATGTCTAAGTGTTGTCTAGAACAAGGGTATTGGAAAAGCAAATTATACTGTCATCATTAATAAGAGGACTGGTGTTTGTATGAGTCGGTACTGATAGGTTTATTGCCTGCAACGTGGTGATTTAGCATGATACATGAAAAGAGAGAGCGAGGAGGGGTTGGGAAAAGCAGAGAAGCCACAAGAGACGTTGGCTGATTATTTTCTGCCTCTATTATAACCTGCTGCTTTTAACTAAATGGATTTGAGAACAGACTGGAGACAACACGCATTGTGCCTTGAGAAGTAGGGTTTGAAGTACTGCACTGGGAATATTAAAAATTCAAGAATAATGAAATGTTTCCATGAGGTTTAACACAACTATGGCAATTTGCTTCTAACCAACACCACAGTGCACAGCATTTTAAAGAATTCTTCTGAGTATTTAACTTTTTCACACAAAAGAGTTTACTCAATAAAATGTGAATAGTAATGAAGTGAAAAAAAATCTAATTTTCTTAATTATCCAAAAGAGAAAAATTGGAAGAGTCTTCCAACTAAGCTATATTGCCAAATTGGCTACTTCAGCCTCACTACAGCTTAATGTAGTGATACCGGAGAAACTGACGGAAGCCAAGCACAGAGAGATGGACACAGGTTTCTTCAGGAAGGAAGAGATTCTTTATTGGATCACCGATCGGGACTCAGAGGGACTAGCGTCACCAAAATACAGCAAAGTCTGAGCCCCGGACAATAGTGCAGGCTCCTTATATAGGCATATAACTCCTCCCATATTAAGCTCCACCCGCACATTCTCTTAACCAATCAACACAAATAAGAATTAACTTCCTGTTTGACCGCATGGCTTGTCCAGCACAATGGAGGAGGGGGAATACTATATCCTGTATTCTTGCACATGCTCCGTACACTACTGATCGTATCTTGCCTCGTGCAACCAACTGATCGATACGTCAGCATATGCACGTACACATGCCACGTGGTAATCTCGGCCTACTAAATTTATTTTTACCGAGATTCCGCCACATTCCCCCCTTTGATGCCTCTTGATATTTTACAATTACTTGAGGCATCACTTAACCTTGGTTTGCTTACACCGCAAGTTACCTTGAACCAGACCAGACTTATCTTATGATGTGAATCTTTTAACACTCATCTTCCTGCATTGGTTCTCCTTGATCTAAAGCCTTATACTTATAAATCGCCATTATCTGTGCAGCAGCCTTCCTCTCTGCTATACTTCCTATCAGGCTTTGCACAGACCTAACTACTAAGGGTATAAGACACGGTAGGAGTAGACACAACAGTAAAATCAGTAGGACTCCACCTACCACTGCCTTAAGCCCTCCAAACCACTCATACCAGCTACCAAACCAACTACTTGGATTATACCCTTTCCATACCTGAGTAGGCACATGCGCTAGTTTAACCATATGGCTAGTAAGCTCAGCTATTGCTTGCCCTTCGTCGTCTATTTGAAGACAGCAATTGCTCAGGTTAAACTTCCCACATACACCTCCCTCTACTGCCAAAAGGTAATCCAAGGCTAATCTATTTTGGTAGACTGCTGTCCTCATCCTGGTGTTATGCTTCGCTAGAAGATTGAGCGCTTGTGATGTCTCGTTAGTGATAATCTCAACCACCGCCTGTAATCTTATAATGCGGTTGAGCATATAAATAGGGGTTCTATAACCAAAGGTACCATCCTCAGCCCACGTGGCTGGCCCATAATAATCTATGATACGCTGGGGAGGCCATTCATTATCTTCCCAGGTACCTATCTCTATGGGTCCCCTTTTCTTCCTATGATTCACATCATACACTTTAACACCTAAAGTCTCACCTGTTTCAATCGGTAACAAGAAGAAGGATGGTTTGAGCATACCCAACACACATGCCCCTTCCCAGTCCTGTGGCAACTCCGAATAGGCCTTCTTACCACAGATCCAGTACAAATTTGCTGGGGCTCTCCAGGTAGATGTGATGGATAAATCAAACCACACATCCTTTAAATTGGCGTATCTAGCAAACGGGTTTGATGGTTCTGAGACATTTGAAGCCGACCACCAAGTTGTATTCTTTGTATCATCATCATAAGCTTTTTGCCCTAGACAAGTTAATTCTCCTACAGAAGTATTATACATTATTCCTTTCCTTGCTATGCAAACATAACCTATGATGGAGGTCTTTAATCTCCACTCAGATTTTCCTCTAACACTCATATGATAATCGGCTTGTGTAGATATTAATTGGTCAACTGCCTCAGAACCGGACATTACCTCCTTTGCTTCCCAAGGCCATTGGTCTCCCATGTTAGTACCTCCACACACATAGCAGTTGGTAACATTAAGACTACCGGCAATACTTTCAGCTAGGTCAATGAACAGGTTTTTAGCGTTATGGGGGATCTTATTATCTATACTCATCTCTTCATAAAAGGAATGGTATACTTGATGAGTCTGGGAGGATACCGTATCAGTCTCTATCCCTATAAACAATAATGTCCCAGGATCTAAACCCGTCCCGTATATCTGAAACCCAAATAAATTTCCATATTTGTCTAGGAACTTGTCGGGGTTATTAATGAGTATATGGACTGGGTTGCATTCCATAGACTTACACTAAGGGCTAGTCGGCAACTTAGTCACTATCATGTCTTTATCTACTGTCTGTCCCCAAGTCGCCCACCCCACACAAGACCAATATGGGCAAAAGTTATAGTCTTTATTTGGGCATCTAGGACTTACATATTTATTTTTACTACTGGGACAAATATATTTATCATTAGACCCATACGTCCTCTCCCATCTAAGATCCCCACATACATTCCACGGCTTTCTACCACTCGATATCGCTTTACACGCATCAAATAGCAGAACACCCGAAGAATGTACGGATTCTAACACCGTCTTATTAATTAGGGTCCCCTGAGGATCTCCATTCCTGAGAGTCAACCAAATTGTACGAGGTTGATACTCCGGACTGAAGCACCTAGGTTCTCCTACTCCTAAATGGCACACACTATAGTCTATATTTAAGTATCTACATCTCGATACATCTCCTTTACACTCGTATTGTGAATGCCAGATTAGGGTTTGGGAAATATGGTTACCTGTTCTCGTAGTCTTAATGCATACCTCACAGCTAGGAGTGTCGGTACCTCTACCTTCCTGAATATAAAAACACATATAAATAAACACAATCAAAAGCACATCTTTCGCCGTCATCCTCAGTCTTCGTCCGTGCGATGGAACCTCAGCTTCCAGGATGTGAGGGCTGCAGGGAATGGAGTTCTGCTCGTCTTCACAGGTGTCCCTTCGAGACTTTCCTGGCTTATACACTATGTGTTGGTAAGAGGACAGGCTTTATTATGGCCTTCTCACTCACACCTGTAACAATAAAATTTGTAATCCACAATAATTCCTTGTTACTCCGACTGAGTAGTGCGTTTTAACCGGATCTTGCAGGGATTCTCTGGATCTGCTGTAACTTGCCAAGAATCGACTGCTGCTGGTTTAACCCTGGAGTGATGTATCCACGGAGTCACTTCTGCTACTTTTATCGCTGTAGGGGTAGACAAAAGAACAACATAAGGACCTCTCCACTTGGGCCCTAACGGTACATTATTCCACTCTTTAATCCACACTTGGTCTCCTGGATGATAACTATGAACAGGGGGATATATATTCACAGGTAATCTATCTTGTACCCATTTCTGTACCTCCTCCATAGTCTTACCCAACTCTACAACCTGCTGCCGAGTAATTCCTTCTCCCAACTGACTCAAATCCCCCCTTAAGTTACCAAGTACGGGAGGTGGTCGCCCATACATGATTTCAAAAGGAGAGAGGCCCATCCTTCTGGTAGGGGTACTGCGGATTCGCAATAAAGCTATGGGTAAGAGAACGTTCCACTTAAGTTGGGTTTCCTGACACATTTTAGCCAACTGGTTCTTTATAGTTCTATTCATTCTCTCTACCTTACCAGAACTCTGGGGTCTATATGCAGTATGAAGCCTCCACTTTATACCAAGCATATGAGTCAGTTGTTGTAGGCACTGATGAACAAAAGCTGGACCATTGTCCGATCCTATAGAACAGGGTAGTCCATATCGGGGTATTATTTCTCGTAGCAGGAATCTTACAACTTCTCCTGCTTTCTCTGTACGAGTAGGACATGCTTCTACCCAGCCTGAATAGGTGCACACAATTACCAGCAGGTAACGATGTCCACCCGATTTAGGCATCACTGTAAAGTCTATTTGTAGATCGGACATGGGGAGTCCCCCCATAAACTGGACTCCTGGTGGCTTTACTGGTCCTTGTCTTGCATTATTCTTAGCACACGTTACACATCTGCGTACAATGGCCTGAGTCAAGTTGGACAATCTTGGTATGTAGAAATGTTTCCTGAGAGATTCTTCAGTACTGTCTCTCCCAGAATGTGTCCCGTTATGATAATTTTGGACAATTTCTACCGCTAGCGATGCTGGTATAACTATTCTTCCATCTTCTAGCTGATACCACTTGTTCTCCAGATACTTTCCCGGTTCAGTCTTTAACCACTCCTCTTCTTGAGTTGTATAAACTGGAGTCCATTGAGACAGTGGGGTTGGTATTAGAGCAGCTATATGCCCCACATACTCCTGTCTTCCTGATTCAGCAGCACGCTTAGCTGCACTATCTGCCATCCGATTTCCTTTGGTTACATCACCATCTCCTCTCAGATGCGCTCGACAATGAATAATACCGACTTCTTTCGGCTCCCACACTGCTTCCAATAGTTGTAGGATTTCAGCTGCGTACTTGATTTCTTTGCCTTCTGAATTCAGTAGTCCTCTTTCTTTATACAAAGCTCCGTGGGCATGAGTGGTTAAAAACGCATACTTAGAGTCCGTATAGATATTCACTCTTAAACCTTCAGCCAATTGTAACGCTCGTGTTAGTGCTATTAATTCTGCCTTTTGTGCTGATGTTCCTTTCGCCAGTGGCCGAGCTTCTATCACCTTGTCTATTGTTGTTACTGCATATCCTGCATAGCGGATCCCTTCTTTCACATAACTACTGCCGTCGGTATAATATTGAACATCGGGGTTCTGGATGGGAAAATCACGAAGATCTGGTCTACTTGAGAATACTTCATCCATTACTTCCAAACAATCATGTTGACTTTCAGTAGGTTGTGGCAAAAGGGTAGCTGGATTTAAGGTGTTTACAGTCTCTAAATGCACTCTTGGGTTTTCACACAACATTGCTTGATACTTGGTCATACGGCTGTTACTAAACCAATGATTTCCTTTGTAATCCAACAACGTCTGTACTGCATGTGGGACTCGTACATAAAGTTCTTGACCCAGAGTGAGTTTATCGGCTTCAGCTACTAGCAGGGCGGCTGCAGCTACGGCTCTTAGACAAGGTGGAAGTCCGCTGGCCACTGCATCCAATTGCTTAGACATGTAGGCAACAGGTCTTTGCCATGATCCCAAGTACTGTGTCAATACTCCCACAGCCATTCTTCTTTGCTCGTGTACATATAAGTAGAATGGTCGTGTGTGATCAGGTAGACCTAATGCTGGGGCACTCATCAAAGCCTTCTTCACATCTTCAAATGCCGTTTGCTGTTCTTGGGTCCATAAGAAGGGGTCGTGCTCTGTACCTTTGATGGCTGCGTACAGAGGTTTTGCTAGTATCGCATAGCTGGGAATCCATATCCTACAGAAGCCTGCTGCCCCCAAGAATTCTCGCACTTGTCTTCTATTCTTGGGTATTGGTATTTGGCAGACAGCTTCTTTTCTCTCTGGCCCCATAATCCTTTGACCTTCAGAGATATGGAATCCCAGATACTTGACAGTTGGCAAACACAACTGAGCCTTCTTTCTAGACACCTTGTATCCTGCCTTCCAGAGAATGTGTAGTAGATCGTGCGTTGCTTGCTGACAGATTTCTTTTGTAACTGCTGCTATCAACAAGTCATCTACATATTGTAACAATACACACTCTCCTGGGATGGACTTGAAATCCAGTAGATCTTGACTTAGGGCTGAACCAAATAGGGTAGGTGAATTTTTGAACCCTTGGGGTAGTCTTGTCCAAGTCATTTGGCGTTTTGAGCCCGTTACAGCGTTCTCCCATTGGAAAGCGAAAATACATTGACTTTCTGCGGCAATTCGGAGGCAAAAGAAGGCATCTTTGAGATCTAAGACTGTGAAGTAAGTAGCCCCGCCCGGAATTAAAGCAAGCAGGTTATATGGATTGGGTACAACTGGATGTATACTAACAACCGCATCATTGACTGCTCTTAAGTCCTGCACAGGTCGATACTCATCTGTACCGGGCTTTTGAACAGGCAGCAATGGGGTGTTCCAGGGGGAAGTACAGAATTTTAGGATACCATACCGTATGAACTTATCCAGATAGGATTGGATGTTCTTCTTAGCCTTCTGTGGGATATGGTATTGTCTTAGGCTCACTGGATAAACCCCAAGTTTCAGTTCGATTTTAATAGGTGGAATATTGCGGGCCAGTCCTGGTGGGTTGTTCTCTGCCCAAACTCCTGGTATGTTAAATAATGTCTCATCACTCCTAGGGTTTTGGCTAGTCAACACTGTATAAAGTCGCCACTCTTCTTCCTTTGGTACGGATAAAGTCATAATACCTGAAGGTCCATTAAACTTTAAGGATGTTGTTCCATTTGGTAGGAACGTAATCTGCGCTTGTAATTTTGATAGCATATCACGTCCCAGCAATTGGACTGGACATTCAGGCATATAAAGGAATTGGTGTTTTACTACGTGGCCTCCCAATGTACAGAGTCGACTTTTAAGAACCGGTCTTTCAGCACTTCTTCCAGTTGCTCCTATCACAGTAATAGTCCTTCCAGATGGAGGAGCAACTAGATTAGTCACCACTGAATGTTCAGCACCAGTGTCGATCATGAACGCACTCCTTTTTCCCCCTATTGATACATCGACCATAGGCTCCGCTCGACCAAGGGGGATGGAGCCCGGTCGGTATCAATAGTCCTCCATGACCGTGTCAGCCAATCCTACGAAGTCCCTACCTTCTCTATCGCGGGACCTTTGCGCTGCTGGAATATACCTGTCTTCCCTAACACTTCCTCTGTTCCCATTACTCCCTCTATAACCATTACTCCCTCCGGGGCCTCCTCTACCTCTCGCTCTGCCTCTAAAGTTTCCATAACCTGTCCTAAGTCTGTCTCTCTCAGACTGTTCCCTTCGCGGGCACTCATTTCTCCAATGCCCTTCTTCCCTACAGTAAGCGCACTGATTTTTACTTAGAGGTTCCTCATTCCATCTACTATCGCCTCTATCTGGGCCCCGTCTATCTACGCCTGCGATCGCTACCGCTAGCATATCAGCCTTTTTACGCATCTTGCGCTCCTCCTCTTTCTTGCTTTCTGTTTCCCTATTCATATAAACCTTATTAGCTACCTCCATTAGTTGGGTGATGGACATACCTGCAAACCCTTCTAACTTTTGTAGCTTGCGCTTAATATCTCCGTATGCTTGGCTGACAAAGGCGGAGTTAACCATTCGGGAATTGTCTGCGTCTTCCGGATTAAAGGGGGTGTACAAGCGGTACGCCTCCAATAATCGGTCATAAAAGACACTGGGCGCTTCATCGCTTTTCTGGATCACCTCAACTGTCTTCGACATATTAATGGCTTTCTTTCCTCCGGCTTTCATGCCAGCAATTATAGCGTCTCTATAGGCTCTGAGTTGAACCATATCAGCACCATTTACGTTCCAATCGGGATCAGTGTTGGGATAATGTGTTGCGGCCCATGCTGCTGGATTAGCTTGGTTCAAAGCACGGGCTCTATCTTCTAATGCTTTAATGGCTGCTTGATTTATTCTTGTCCTTTCCTCATTGTTAAATAAAGTCATTAGTAACTGCTGGCAATCAGCCCATGTCGGATTATGCGTCTGTACTATTGAGGTGAACAGATCAGTCATGGCTTGTGGTTTCTCAGTATACGAGGAATTATGGGTCTTCCAGTTTAAAAGGTCGGTAGTGGTAAATGGGACATATACGAAGACTGGGTCAGCGTGTGCCATTTGACCTGCGGCATCGATATAAGCTGACCCGGGATTCAGGCGAAGAGGCATCTGATAGTGCTTTAATTGTTGGGCACCAGTCAACTGTCGGGTTTGGATAGGGCTACGTAGAGAGGCGTCAGTCATGGGTTCCGGTCGGGGAGAGATAGGGTATGGGGATGTGGGAGGTTGGTTTTGGGAAAAGGTCGTAAATAAAACACTTCGAGCCGAGCTAGATGAAGCTTGACCGGAAGTCTGAAGTGGCGCCAAATCAGGATATTCGTTTTTAATGGGGGTGGGTTCTGGTTCCGGAAGGGGAGATTTAGTACGAGGGGGGATGGATCCTGTACTGGAGGAGGAAGCGGAAGTGGATGAGGGTAATGAGGGGAGGGGTGCAGGACTTCCTGCGTTTGCGTCACTTCTTCTTAACGGAAAGTAAGGGGGCGGCAAAGGGATCTCGGACTCAGGGGGCGTGTCCAAAATGGGCCTAACACCAGTCCTAGTGGACGAACAAGTCCTAGCTACCATGAGGCGACACTGCTCCTCGTGGCATGTCCGGAGCCATTTTGGCGAGTCATTTACGGCCTGTCTCCAACAGTCAATATAAGGAAACTGGCCGTAAAGTTCAGGCCTACCTGATACAGCCACGTGTAAGCGCTGTACCAGAGTTGGATCCAAACTGCCACGTGGCGGCCATGCCGCAACCAAAGTAGGCCACTCCCTAGTACACAAAGTGACCAAACGTACAGGAGACATCTTTACCCCAAAATCACAAATTTTGAATCCCTTTTTAAAATTCTTCACCATACATCCTAAGGGATCCGGAATCGTTGACTGCGACGCACCCATACTTAACAATGGAACGTCGTCGACAACGAATACTATACACGCGTACTATTCAACAGTCACACCCGTTTCCTCTGGCAACAGCGCCACGTGGTACGGTTACCAAGTGAAACGTACACAATAACAATAAACACTCAGGGAATTCCCGTACACACACAGCTGTTACACCAGTCACTATATAATCAATATTATGCCCTTTGGCGTAACTATACAGTCACCCACGCTATAATTCTCTATATACGAATTACCCGTCTATAACACACCCCAGTAACATCGTCTTTTACAAATAGCGGTTACAGTACGATTAGCATAGGTCAAAGCACAAGTTAAGGTCACAATACAATTATTAGTGGTTATGGTGTTAAACATGCAATGGACGACAATGATTAGTACTTATTATACAATGTCAGTAAATATACAGGGTTATGGTACCGTGCACTATAATACAGCAACACACTATTAACACTCTCGCTAGACGGCTGAGCTCGCGCTATCTAACAAGATATACACTTTACTAAAACAATCGTTAACACATTTACAATTCCCAACTAAACTATTGGCCAGTACCTTGAATGGACTACCTAAAAACAATCTACATACGTTTTGGTTAGCCACACTGCCCAATCACCACATATATAGCGAGCTAGAGAACCGAATTTACACAGACGCCTCTTAGTCGCACTATACAACGAGCTAGAGGACCGAATTTACACAGACGCCTCTTAGTCGTACTATCAAAAGTCTAGTGGGTTCCAAATTTACACGCCTTCCCACTTAGCCCAGATAGGATGAGAACTAGCGAACCGGATTTACACAGACGCCGCTTAGTCTCCCGGTCCCTCCGACCTAGCGAACAAAATATACACCCTAGAACGCTAGTCTAGACAAGACACCGGTGTCCGGCTAGGGCTTATTTTACACCAGAGCGCCCCGCCTGACTAACCAAATCAAACGGTCTGACTAAAGAGCGTTCGATCGAGCGGTGCGCCTTCGCTCCTTCCCTCCGACAGAGGGGGCAGATACACAGATTCAAAACCCCTTTGGGCCTACCGCACAATCGGTATACCCCTAGTGGGTCCTGCCGTCTAAAACAGCAGTTGTCTTACCTCCTCGTTCCTGAACCTGAGTTCACACTCATCGACGGGGACACCCCAGCACTTCTCACGTAGAGGCCGATGATCTCCTGGACAACGGCCCAGTGGCGCCGAGACGAAGGGAGGTCCACGCAGAAGTTCAGGGGTGCAGCCGTAGAGAACGTGGGCAAAGATAGACCGTCTCACGCCTCTGCCTCTCAGCTACCGTTGAACGATGAGCTTCCCGGCCAATGCACCAAATGATACCGGAGAAACTGACGGAAGCCAAGCACAGAGAGATGGACACAGGTTTCTTCAGGAAGGAAGAGATTCTTTATTGGATCACCGATCGGGACTCAGAGGGACTAGCGTCACCAAAATACAGCAAAGTCTGAGCCCCGGACAATAGTGCAGGCTCCTTATATAGGCATATAACTCCTCCCATATTAAGCTCCACCCGCACATTCTCTTAACCAATCAACACAAATAAGAATTAACTTCCTGTTTGACCGCATGGCTTGTCCAGCACAATGGAGGAGGGGGAATACTATATCCTGTATTCTTGCACATGCTCCGTACACTACTGATCGTATCTTGCCTCGTGCAACCAACTGATCGATACGTCAGCATATGCACGTACACATGCCACGTGGTAATCTCGGCCTACTAAATTTATTTTTACCGAGATTCCGCCACAGTAGAGCTTCTAGTGTCTACAGCCTGTCCACGCAGGCTGAGCACTAAAAACTCTTTACATTGCTGCCTAGTAACACCGCTAGTGGCAGTCACTGTGTGCAGCGCCTACATTCAGCGTCTCCACGCTCTGCATGTAGACGCTAAATTCTCCCCATGGAGATACATTATTTCAATGCATCTCTATGAGGAGATGTTGCTTGGCACAGAGTGGCATTTTGCCGCGCATGCTCAACAGCCTCACAATGATTTCCTATGGGAAAGCATTGGATTGGCTGAGATCATCACCCTATGGAGTTAGGACAAGATGCGACAAGACCTATGCAGCGATGGAGAAAAGGTAAGTAAAATACCTCTTAACTGCTTACTGAAGGGGGGCAGGCACCTAAACTGGTACCCTAGCATTATAGTGTTCGGAATACGTTTGTATAACACCATAGTGGTTCTTTAATTTGACAAAGTCATGTTACTATTCACAACAATTGAACAATTCATAAAAATGTAAAGACTAAATGTTTCCTTTACTAATTTGTGAGGCAATTTTTTTTTTCTGTTGACAATTTTTGTTTGCCGTTTACAATAACTCAACAGTTCATAAAAATATTTAAACAAAATGTAATGCCTACTTTTTCCTTTCCTAATTTACAAGGTTGGGCTTTGTTTCCTTATAAACTGCACTTTGTCTGAATTTGGGCCGATCTGGTGAATCCCAATTGCTGAACTGCCATACAGACTCATCATGAAACAAATAACTTGCACAATGGACAAACATGTTTGTTATGGTCTGCGATTCAGAATTGCGTCCCTTGCTCCCAAAAAAGAAAAAGAAAAGATGTTGATTGATATACAAATGTAATTGTTTGTTTTGTTTGATTAAAATCACCATTGATATTTACAAGTCATGTGAGTGCACCCTTCATATTATTTGGATATATATATATATATGACTTGCTTTTCCCACAGAAATCACACATTTGCAGTGATGTTACTACTGCAAATGATTCTGGGCAGGCATATGCAAATTAGTTCAACAGGGAATCACATTTTTGCCTCATTCCAGTTTAAACATGGATTCCTTGGAGTTTGTGTTTGCTGTATACAACAGCTTTGAAACCTTTGGAAAAGATACCAAGTCAGTGAACCACTCATGGACAACTGTTTTATTGCTAATGCAAATCATCAGCATGAGGTTGGTTACTGGCTTGGCATTACTTGCGAAGCAAAAACCAAGGAAGTTATGGTGGGCTTGTTGAATTAATTTGCATATGCCCACCCATCCTTTGTGGTAGTAACATTACTGCAACTTTGTGATTTCTGTGGAAAAAGCAAGTCTTATGGATTGACTAGTGTGCAGATCTTTGTTTAACATTGTATTGACTATCCACTGACTTTAGGTGGAAGGGGTTTTCAATCACAACTTTTACCCACCATAACTTTCTCGGTTTTTGCTTTGTATGTTTGTGTATAGTGATGTACCGAACTGTCCGCCGGTGAACAGTTCCTTAGCGTGTTCGCGTTCGCCGCGGCGGGCGGACACATGCGCAGTTCGATCCGCCCCCTATTCGTCATCATTGGGCAAACTTTGACCCTGTGCCTCTCGGTCAGCAGACACATTCCAGCCAATCAGCAGCACTCCCTCCCTTCCACACCCTCCAACCTTCCTCCCAGCATCCATTTTCGATTCATTCTGAAGCTGCATGCTTAGTGAGAGGAGGGAAAGTTTAGCTGCTGCAGATTAGATAGGGAAATTGATAGCTAGGCTAGGGTATTTAGTGTCCACTACAATCCTGAAGGACTCATCTGATCTCTGCTGTAAGGACAGCACCCCAAAAAGCCCTTTTTAGGGCTAGAACATCAGGCTGCTTTTTTTTTTCTGTGTAATGTAATTGCAGGTGCCTGCCTGCCAGCTTCTGTGTGAGGTTCACAGTGGATACTGTGCCCTCTTGCCCAGTGCCACCACTCATATCTGTTTTTACAATAGCTTCAGCTTTAGATTTAAAAAAAAATATTTTTTTTTCACTGTAATAGAAGAGCAGTTGCCTGCCTGCCAGCTTCTGTGTCAGGCTGGATGCCTTGCCCATTTGCACAGTCAGTGCCACCACTCATATCTGTTTTTACAATAGCTTAAGCTTTAGATTTAAAAAAAATATTTTTTTCCACTGTAATAGAAGAGCAGTTGCCTGCCTGCCAGCTTCTGTGTGAGGTTCACAGTGGATACTGTGCCCTCTTGCCCAGTGCCACCACTCATATCTGTTTTTACAATAGCTTAAGCTTTAGATTTAAAAAAAAAAAAAATTCACTGTAATAGAAGAGCAGTTAGTTGTCTGCAAGCGTCTGGGTGTCAGGCCTCCTTCAGCGTGTGCTCTGCAGACCTGTGCCAGCGTACTTTGACAGTTGCCACTCATATCTGGTGTCTCTGTAGCGTGCTTTTACAAAGAAAAAAGGTGTCCAGTGTAAGCTAATAGCAGCCAGTCAGTGTCCTTCAAGCGGCTCTGTCAGGCCTACAGTGTGTGCTCTCCAGAACTGTTCCAGTGCACATTGCCAATCATATCTGGTGTCTCTATAGCGTGCTTTTAAAACCAAAATTTGTTTTTCACTGTTATAGATTGAATAGCAGTTACTTGTCTTCAAGCGGTTGTGTCAGGCCTACAGTGTGTGCTCTGCAGAACTGTTACAGTTCACATTGCCAATCATATCTGGTCACACAGTAGCTTGCACGCATAGTACCACTAATCCCCCAAAAAATGACAGGCAGAGGAAGGCCACCCCGCAGGGGCCGTCGTGGTCGTGGTGCTGTGATTCCCTTTTGCAATAGAATAATGCCCAGTTTTCAGAAGCCACGTACCCTGAACTTGAAAAGTTCTGAGGACATAGTTGACTGGCTAACACAGGACACCCAATCTTGTACAACCTCCGCTCGGAACGTTGACGCACCATCCTCCTCCAGCTTAGCTTCAGGCACCTCTCAAGATACCACTCACCTGCCTGCCGCCACCACCAAAACTAGCACCACAGCCGCTTTACTTGGTATGTCAGAGGAGTTATTCACACACCCGTTTGAAGAAATGAGTGATGCGCAACCATTATTGCCAGAGGATGTAGATAACAGGGATATGTCTCAGGCAGGCAGCATTAAACACATAGAGGTACGTTGTGATGATGATGATGTTGTACCCGCTGCTGCTTCCTTTTC
The DNA here is from genome assembly GCF_036172605.1 of Pelobates fuscus. Classification (NCBI taxonomy): domain Eukaryota; kingdom Metazoa; phylum Chordata; class Amphibia; order Anura; family Pelobatidae; genus Pelobates; species Pelobates fuscus. Next base: position 172,088,023 of record NC_086323.1, read on the forward strand.
TGAGTTGTCAGATACAAGCGAAGCGGTTGATGATGACGATGCGTCCATGGATGTCACGTGGGTGCCCGCTCGGCAAGAAGAAGAACAGGGCGAAAGTTCAGATGGTGAGACAGAGAGGAGGAGGAGACGAGTTGGAAGCGGGGGGGGTCGTCGCAAGGATCTAGTGGCACAGTCAGACAGCATGCATCGGCACCCGGGGTCAGCCCGACAGCACGCCAATCAATGCATGCTGTGTCCACCACCACAATGCCGTCATCGCAGAGCTCAGCAGTGTGGCATTTTTTTGTGTGTCTGCCTCTGACAACAGCGATGCCATTTGCAACCTGTGCCAAAGGAAACTGAGTCGTGGGAGGTCCATCACCCACCTAGGTACAACTGCTTTGCGTAGGCACATGATCTCACATCACAAACGCCTATGGGATCAACACATGAGTACAACCAGCACGCCTACTCTAAGCCGCCATCCTCCTCCTGGTCCAGCACCTTCAGCCATGTCAACCACTGCTGTCCTCCTTACCCCCTCTCAACCATCCACCACTCCGTCTCCCGCCTTGAGCAGTTCCCGCTCATCTGCCCACAGTCAGGTGTCTGTCAAGGACATGTTTGAGCGTAAGAAGCCAATGTCACCAAGTCACCCCCTTGCCCAGCGTCTGACAGCTGGCTTGTCCGAACTATTAGCCTGCCAGCTTTTACCATACAATCTGGTTGAGTCTGAGGCGTTCAAAAAATTTGTAGCTATTGGGACACCGCAGTGGAAGGTACCCGACCGGAATTTCTTTTCACAAAAGGCAATCCCCAACCTGTACTCGATTGTGCAAAAGGAAGTCATGGCATGTCTGGCACACAGTGTTGGGGCAAGGGTCCATCTGACCACTGATACCTGGTCTGCAAAGCATGGTCAGGGCAGGTATATCACCTACACTGCGCATTGGATAAACCTGCTGACGGCTGACAAGCATGGAATGCGTGGCATTGCAGAGGAGTTGGTGACACCGCCACGACTTGCAGGCAGTCCTGCTGCCACCTCCTCTACTCCTCCTCTACCATAACCTCCTCGGCTGAGTCCTCTTGTGCTGCTGCGTCTTGCTCCACATCAACGGCACCCCCCAGCTCCCCAGGTACTATTCCACATCCCGCATACGGCAGTGTCACGCTGTCTTGGGTTTGACTTGCTTGAAAGCAGAGAGTCACACCGGACAAGCACTCCTGTCCGCCCTGAACGCACAGGTGGAAAAGTGGCTGACTCCGCAGCAACTGGATATCGGCAAAGTGGTGTGTGACAACGGAAAAAAATTTGATAGCGGCATTGAAGTTGGGCAAGTTGACACATGTGCCGTGCATGGCACATGTGTGTAATCTGATCGTACAACGCTTTGTGCATAAGTACACAGGCTTACAGGACGTCCTGAAGCAGGCCAGGAAGGTGTGTGGCCATTTCAGACGTTCCTACACGGCCATGGCTCACTTTGCCGCTATCCAGCGGCGAAACAACATGCCAGTGAGGCGCTTGATTTGCGACAGCCCTACACGTTGGAATTCAACACTCCTAATGTTCGACCGCCTGCTCCAACAAGAAAAAGCTATTTGTATGACCGGGGTGCTAGGACAGCCTCTGGGGAGCTGGGAATTTTTTTGCCACATTACTGGACGCTCATGCGCAATGCCTGTAGGCTCATGCGTCCTTTTGAGGAGGTGACAAACCTAGTCAGTCGCACCGAAGGCACCATCAGCGACATCATACCATTTGTTTTCTTCCTGGAGTGTGCCCTGCGAAGAGTGCTGGATCAGGCCATAGATGAGCGTGAAGAGGAAGAGGAAGAGTTGTGGTCACCATCACCACCAGAAACAGCCTTATCAGCATCGCTTGCAGGACCTGCGGCAACGCTGGAAGAGGATTGTGAAGAAGAGGAGTCAAAGGAGGAATGTGGCTTTGAGGAGGAGGAGGAGCAAGACCAAACACAACAGGCATCCCAGGGTGCTCATTGTCACCTATCTGGTACCCGTGGTGTTGTACGTGGCTGGGGGGAAGAACATACCTTCAATGACATCAGTGAGGAGGAGGAACGGGAAATGAGTAGCTCGGCATCCAACCTTGTGCAAATGGGGTCTTTCATGCTGTCGTGCCTGTTGAGGGACCCTCGTATAAAAAGGCTGAAGGAGAACAACCTGTGCTGGGTGTCCAAGCTACTAGACCCCCGGTCTCTATTCTGCTCTGTGTCAGTGTGTATCAGGGATCATTAGGATAGGTGTCAATCCGTATCTGCCAAGTGACCCTATATAGGGGGAACAGTCCCTATTCTGCTCTGTGTCAGTGTGTATCAGGGGTTTTGAGGACAGAAGTCAATCCATATCTGCCAAGTGACCCTATGTAGGAGGAACAGTCCCTATTCTGCTCTGTGTCAGTGTGTATCAGGGCTTTTGAGGACATGTGTCAATCCATATCTGCCAAGTGACCCTATGTAGGGGGAACAGTCTCTATTCTGCTCTGTGTGAGGAGGAGGAACGGGAAATGAGTAGCTCGGCTTCCAACCTTGTGCAAATGGGGTCTTTCATGCTGTCGTGCCTGTTGAGGGACCCTCGTATATAAAGGCTGAAGGAGAACGACCTGTTCTGGGTGTCCACGCTACTAGACCCCCGGTATAAGCAGACAGTGGCGGAAATGTTACCGAATTTCAAGTCGGAAAGGATGCAGCATTTGCAAAATAAATTAAAAAGTATGGTTTACACAGCTTATAAGGGTGATGTCACAGCACAACGGGAATCTAACAGGGGAAGAGGTGAAAGTCATCCTCCTCCTCCTCCCACGACCACGCCATATCTGCCAAGTGACCCTATGTAGGGGGAACAGTCCCTATTCTGCTCTGTGTCCGTGTGCATCAGGGTCTCTGAGGACAGGTGTCAATCCATATGTCAAGGTGTCAATATGTCATATGTCAGGTGTCAATCCATATCCATTGTGATTTAGGAATGTTAGGTGATTTCTGCCCTTTATGGATTAAAAGCAGACTCTGCATCAACTGTGTAATTTCCCATGGGAGTTTTGCCATGGATCCCCCTCCGGCATGCCACAGTCCAGGTGTTAGTCCCCTTGAAACAACTTTTCCATCACCTTTGTGGCCAGAAAGAGTCCCTGTTGGTTTTAAAATTCGCCTGCCCATTGAAGTCAATGGTGGTTCGCGAACATTTGAGGAAGTTCGCGTTCGCCATTCGCGAACCGAAAATGTCGGGTTCGCGACAACACTATATGTATATATATATATATATTATGACATACTGTCACACATATGATAGACTCCAGGCACATAAAGCCTTTCAGCAAGCTGGAGTGCTTTATGTGTCTGGACTGTTCCTTTAATTGAGATAGGGATAATGGTAAGTGAAAAAGATAGTTTAAGCATCAGGCCGGGCAAGTATGTGAAATGTGTCGGCAGCTGCAAAGGCCAGTAAGGTACTTTTTTTTTTAAATTCTTTTTTTTTGGTGCAATAGAGTTTACAGACAAGCCTTTGGTGCCACAACAGCAGACACAGGCGGATTAATGCAGACAAAGTCGCGGCAATATACAGTTGCACAATTTTTTATAAAGCAGGTTGTAGACGTTAGTGAGGTCGTTGCGAATTAAAGAGTTGTATTGGCAATTGTGAGATATCTTAGAAAATAGTAACTAATGTATAGATTATGAACTGTGCCGTTAAATTATTAACATGCTAGAGAACGATTTTTCAGTGCATGAGATCAAGACAAGAATTGTAAAGACATTCCAGCAAGAGGAGTTACATAGAATGTCACATGTACTGCACTTTTTGTAAAATAAGGAGCATGAGTGTAGCTGGAGTAATGCATTGGCTTTTAGATTCACATTACAAGATAGTATCAGGCTAGACTGACATATCTAAGGTGTAGGCGTGCTTAAGTATGTGTGCTTGTTAATGAAGCTATAACAGCAGTCAAGCTAGAGTCAAGATCTGACCTTATGAGTAACTACACATAAAATGTAAGAATAATAAAACAAATTACATTACAATAAGGCATCAACGTAGTAGTAATGTTAGTCTTAGGTGAGTGAGAGGTAATGCTGGTCCCATGTGGGGCTAAGCGTATAATATAACATGCTTAATGTTAATGTCCGTTGGGTTTTACCACGGGCTCAGTGTCAGTGGGTTGCTAATGGTGGCTTGCATTTCGGCCTGCTGGGTCATCGGGTCTCAGCTGCCTGTGCCTTTGACCGCTGGCAAAGATCCAGGGATACTGGATTGCAGCTGGCGAGCTTCTTGTTCATCCGATTCCCACCGGCAGTGTACAAGTAGGACTCATGCACTGGTCCCCGGGGGCTGCTTCTGGGTGATGAAGATGGGAGATGTATGATGGGTCCCTCGGCATCGCCCATTCCCAGTGTGGAGCGGGGTGTCGGGTTTGGACGTTTTTCTTCTTTTGCCCCAGTGATAGGCTTGTTGTTGCAGGGTGGTTGTTGCGGTGAGGTGTCGCCGTCAGCAAGGTCTTTCTCGCGAAGTCGCAGCCCTTCTGGAAGCTTTGTCGTCTTCGGCGCCCTTTTTGGGCTCTGGTTGCCGGGGGCTCTGCGCACCCGTGTCGCAACGGGAGTGCGGTTTGCAGGTTTGTTTGCCCGAGCTTGCTGCTCCTTAATTGCCATCTTCTTCCAGAATTCAGCAAACAGATTGTCTATCTTGGTTATGAAGTCAAGCTTGTCAGCAGGTCTGATCCGCGTGGCAGTGGCCATTTTGTAGGATTTCGCTTCTTCCCACCGTTCATATAGCTCAATTTTTGGGGCCTTGGCAGGTGGGTATTCGCTCAAGATTTGACCGGGATAACCACCACCGGTCTGGGGGGGGGGGTACAGGGTGTTGGTGTGTCTGTGCTTCCGATGTAGGGCTGGGGAGGGCGGCCGCCTCTCCCCAAGTCCACCACCGTTGGGCCGCGTCCAGCTTGCTTGGACTCCATATCTCCGAGATGCTTAAATGGAGTATCGAGCTTTTCACCGGGTCACCCTTATTTCAAGTGGTGTTTTAGTTTTCGGCTCCGGTTTGGTCAGTATTGGCAGTAGAAAGGTCAGTAAGGTACTTTCTTGCATAAGAATGGGTATTAATTCCTATGAGAAAAGTATAATTTTGTATCTTTGCTAAGAAATCTTTTAACTTATATGAATATATGATGACTTTTTTTGCACCAGTCTCAATGAAGGAAAAAAAAAAAAAGTATAGAGGTGAGTTGCCGAGCTAATAATGTTCCTTGTGGGGGCGTGGTCTGACCGCCGACGGTGATGGCTGCCTAGGCGAAGAGCTCTGCGCCCTGCCAGACCCGAAACGCTGAGCAAAACGCTACTCACCCCTGCCAACGACCTACAAACTTGCCTGCTGAAGGGAGGACAGTCTGGTTAATGGCCAACAACAGAAAATCCGGCAAAAAGCCGAAGGAAGGGACCCCCTCCGTCGCCGAACTCCTCGCGACGCCCAGGCCGCATGTAACCAAAGATGGCGGCGGCCAACTGAGCGCGGGCTCTCCGGACTCCCCACAAACAAGAGAAAACGGGCACAGACCTCTGCAGACGACTAATGCTGAAATCCTGCACTCAATTGCAGAGGTAAGACACTATCTGGCTGGGGAGATAGAGAGATCAGCAAGGGAGGTTAAGGAGGAGATTCAAGCAGTGGGCCAGCGCACTGAGGCCCTGGAATGGAGGATGGACCACGTGGTAGCAGCCCATAATGAAACAGCCTCCACCACCAACCACCTACTCACTAGAGTGGCTGAACTAGAGGCAGAGCTAGAAGATGCCTCTAATAGGTCCCGCAGAAATAACTTGAGAATTAAAGGCATACCTGAAAGAATTAAAGATGCAGACTTAACAAATGTATTGCTGGGACTGTTTAAAGATCAATTACCTGCCATACCGGAACATCTATGGACCATTGACAGGGCGCACAGAGCGCTGAGAGCCAGGGGCCCACCTGACAGCCCCCCTAGGGACGTGATAATGAGGTGGCATTTTTTCTCTACCAAAGAAGCGATTATTAAAAGCGCACGCCGCCACTTTTACACACTGGATGGCTCCACACTCCACCTTTACCAGGACATTGCACCTGCCACTTTAGCCAGGAGACGGGAATGGAAGCCTGTTGCTGACCTAGTCAGGGCAAAGGGCCTCAACTTTGCATGGGGACACCCCTTTAAAATGCTGGTGTTCAATGGCCCGCGACCAGCTGTACTCCTGCCCACGGCTGACCCAAAGGCCTTCCTCCGGGGACTAGGTATAGAAGTCCCAGAAGATTTCCGACTCCCCCAACGAGGGACCCAAGCACTGGGCCTTTTGCCCAGGGATGGGGCAGGCTTGGATGGCGGTGCACTATAGGGGACTCAAAGGGGCCTTCCCTCTACCAAACATTACCGACTACTGGCCAAACTCACCCTAACGATATCCCCTCCCGCATAAACCAGCAAGATGAGAATCAGACCCAAATCATAGGTTATAACGCAAAAGTGGACTACTAAACTGAACACAGACGGCTACAGCTGCGGACCGCAAACCCACAGATGATACAAACACCAGAGACATTATTCAAAGATCGTAAGTAAACAACACTCAAGAATTCAAGACAAGACAGGACATGTTACAGAAGGATTGCTACCACACATCAAAGTACAGCACCTAGGGGCCTGAGAAAGGACACTGCGAAAACAAACGGAACACAATATACCCTAGAATTTGTATGAGACGCAAGGGACTGATACTGGATGGGTAACTACGCATCGCCCGTTAAAAACATCGCAACATCACAAGAAGAAAAATGACGCAGAAACAGAACGGCTGCTACTCTAACCCGCGACCACAGACTCAAACTGCTGAGTAGAAACGGAAGCTGTGCAAGGACGAGAACACACTTATACAGAAGACCCACTCGTGCTTGGCCCGTCCATGATACCACCGTGCTGCACAGATTTGTGACTCTTACACCACCCATTTACAAACAGGACAGTGCCGGAGTCCACTACTGAATGGGACACTGGTTCATCCCCAGGCATTAGGACACTGCACAGGGTCTTTGACAGGGTCGCATCCACGGCCAGAAACGCAAGTGCATACTCCCTCTCCCCCCAACCCTCAGTATTCCTCTATTACTCTATTGTTTTATTATTATCTCATTATTATTTTACTATCTTCTGCTTTTCTGTTTTTACGTGTAATTCTCAGTACTTAAGGGGACCTCGAGGGCTTTCTGGTGATGACGGAACCTGGAGGTCATGACTTAGACTATCGGGTGTATATGTGGTATGGGATAATGCTTAGTATCCCACGGTTAACCCCATCCCCCCAGACCCGTTTCCGGGGCAACCCCCACAGAGGTGACTGACACTTCTTATTCTCACCGGACATCCCTGTTCTCCCTTGCCCCCCCCCCCACCCCCCTATCCCACGGGACGGGTGACGGAGTAGCATACCCCGGCAGCTCTGACATAGACGGGACAACGCCCCCTCCCCCTTGCTGACCCTGAATGATACCCGGGTAAGGGGATTAGGACTTTAGAGGGGGGTACTAGGTGTAATAGTACTAAATGTATTCAATGTGGTAAATGCCTCAGGTTTAATGTCTCATGTAACTTACGCATATATTGAATGTCTATTTAAGGTCAAATAAGCTTGCTTCGTAACTGTATTGTAACTCTGTGAACGCACAATTGATTTGGTATGAGAATACACATTTCCCTTACCGAACTTGGCAGGGCACTAACGTTTCTATCCTAGGATATCTAGATACTCGGGTCTTCGGCAGGGTGCTCGGCGATTGTTTGTCCCCTCCGTGCTACTTGAAGTACTCGCGGAGCGGACAGCCACCCCCCGATACACCCGGCACGAATAAGACCGGAGTGATCCCCTACCCCCCGTATTGTACCACTACCCCTCCCCTTCCCCTTACCCTCCCTTCGTACACCAAGGCTGAGACAGCCCTTGGGCCTCGACAGCCCTCCCACGAATAGCCTCCAATTACTCAACCCACAGACCGAACGTATTCTCCCTAGTGAGGACTCCCTTCCCATCCCCATACCGGTCTCTAATAGGAGCCCGGTCTCTGCCTCCCCTCCCTAGTCCACAAGCATCGCTCCCTGGTGGGGGACGCGGCGGACAGACCTGACTACGACACTCACGGGACTGACAGGACCTTACTCAACCCGAAGCATGGCCACACTTAAAATTACTTCCCTTAACGTTAACGGCCTTAATACGCCGACCAAACGGCGACTATTAATGAGGGAACTAAAAAGACAAAAGACAGACATAGCCTTCGTGCAGGAGACTCATATGTTGCGCTCAGCCCGGATTCAACTAACCGACCACCTGTACACCAGGGCGTACTCTTCCAGAGCTCTGGTGAAAAAAAACGGAGTAGAAATACTCATCCATAAAAACTGCCCTTTTATCACTCATACGACACAATCCGACACCACGGGTAGGTACATCATCCTTACTGGGACCATACACGCCACCACCTATCACCTAATAAACATCTATGCGCCTAATCAACCAGATCCAGCCTTTTGGGACAACTTACACGGTATCGTGCAGAAACTATCGCATGGTATAATAGTATTGGGGGGCGACCTGAATGCTACCCCCAGTCCACCAGTCGATCATAGCACACCGGCGGGAGGTCAGAGGACCCCGAGGGTTGGGGGACAGGATAAATTACTATTTCAATTCATGCAAAATACACAACTACTTGACCCCTGGAGACTGCGACACCCGGGACAAAGAGACTACACTTTTTTTTCGGCGGCACACTCCACTTACTCCCGCATAGATTTATTTTTGGTTAATCAGGCCGGGATCCCGTGGATCCATTCCGCGCGGATCAACCTCATTACGTGGTCAGACCACGCAGATATAGAACTCTCACTACGAATCCCAGGCCCTAGGCCACCTTGGAAATGGAGGTTGAACAACACACTCCTTAAAGACCCAGATGTAGCACTGCTTATTCAGAAAGACATTGTTTCCTACTTCGAGGAAAACGACACACCGGACCTAACACAAACCACAATAAGGGCCGCCCATAAGGCGGTCATCCGGGGCTCCCTTATCAAATTGGCAACTAGGCGAAAAAAGCAGAAGGCGGAAACCCTCTTCGAGCTCCAGAAAGCGCTGAGGAGGGCCGAAGCCAGGCACAAACAAACCCCCACGAAGCAAGGACTCCAAGACCTTCGGGAACTCCGTCACAAGATTAGGGCCTTAGCGGTTGAGGAACTTGGTAGGGATCTAGTCCGCAAAAAACGACTTTATTATGAACGCTCTAATAAAATGGACACCCTCCTGGCCCGGGCACTCAACCCCAAACAACAGTTCAAAACCATAACGGCAATCCGAAACAAGACAGGGCAGATCACACACAACCCCTCGGAAATCAACCAGGTCTTTACGGAGCTCCTGGCAAACATATATGACCACTCCCCGGACTTAAACAGTAACAATGCGACTTATGCGACCACGGTCGCAAACTACTTGAACAAAACAAAATTGCCACATCTCACGCCGGAAAACATACTGACACTGAATGCCCCGATAGAGGAGGAAGAGGTCGATAAGGCCATCTCAGCACTTAAAGGTAATAAAGCCCCGGGACCAGATGGGTACGATGGCTCCTATTATAAGATCCTTAGAGACACCCTAATCCCACGATTAGTTAAGGTATATGCGGAATGGATGGACGGAGGACATCCCAACCCAGAAACGCTAACAGCAGACATCACCCTCATCCCGAAACCCGGTAAAGATCCGTCGGAGGCTGGGAACTATAGGCCCATTTCGCTCATAAACTTCGACGTTAAGTTGTTCGCCAAAATTCTAGCGACTCGTCTAAACCCCTTGCTGGAAAAACTGGTCCACCCGGACCAGGTCGGTTTTGTTCCATCTCGACAATTATACGAGAACACTAGGAGAGGCGCAGATGTCATATGGTGGGCAGTGAGGACCCGGACGCCTTCTCTGATCCTTTCCCTGGACGCGGAGAAGGCGTTCGATAGGGTCCTGTGGCACTACCTCTTCTCGCTTTTGGAGCACCTCCGAATGCCGGAGAGATTCGTAAGGGGCATAAAGGCCCTGTACACCGCACCCAGGGCGCAGACAGCCGTCCCAGGAGCGGCTGCGACCCCATTCACGCCCGCCAACAGCACCAGGCAGGGCTGCCCCCTCTCCCCCTTATTGTTCGTCCTAGCGCTTGAACCACTTCTGCAACAGATAAGGGAAGACGGGAACATCCCAGGTATACAGGCAGGGGGAGAGGAGTACAAAGTTTCAGCGCACGCCGACGACATAATGGTCACAATCACCAACCCCCAGAGATCCCTGCCACACCTTCTCTCCCTCCTAGATGAATACGGGCAGGTATCAGGCTATAAAGTTAATTTAGAAAAATCAGTGGCAATGCCACTGGAATTGAATACAGCAGAAATCATAGCCATACAAGCCAATCACCCCCTTCACTTCTCGAGAACCGAAGTCAAATACTTAGGGATCAAACTAACCGCAGACCCAGAGAAGCTATACGACGCGAATTACACGCCCACGGTGCAAAAACTATGCAAGGACATAGACAAATGGCAGGAGAAGCCAATCTCATGGATTGGGCGGCTTCATGCCATAAAAATGACGCTGCTCCCACGTCTATTGTTCTTGTTCCAGGCTCTGCCGGTCAAAGTTAGTAAACAAGACCTCACCACACTACAAAGACATATAGATAACTTCATATGGGCACAAAAACGACATAGAATAGCCAGACAGGTGTTGTATCGACCGAAGTTAAGAGGAGGGCTTGGACTCCCAAATTTACATCTTTACTACTTAGCGGCCCAATTAGCCCAAATAGTGGCGTGGCACACTCCAGAAGGCTCCCATAGGTGGATCGACCTGGAAACAAAGCTCATGGGCACAGACCTACCACAATACTGGATATGGGTCCCCAAACCAGACAGACCCGCCCTAAGCACCACCTGCCCGGCCGTCCTATATTCGGTAAGAATTTGGGACAAGACGGCTATCAAATACGCACTCAAGCACACCCCTTCGCCACTGACACCATACTTGAGAAACAAGGCGTTTGAGCCCGGGCTGAGCGCAAGGGACTTTAGGGGCTTGGAGAGCACGGCGATGCAGAGATACAGACAAATGTACGAGGGCGGAGCCTTCAGAACGTTCGACAGTCTTAAACTCCTGACGACCCTGACTACAAAGGACGTATTCCGCCACATGCAACTACGAGACTTCGCCAGATCTCCAGAGGTTAAAAAAGCAGCACACGCCCCAATGACGTTTTACGAACAGCTATGTAATGCCGAAACCGTACAAAAAGGCTTAATAACCGCTATTTACTCACATCTCAGCGCCCCCGTCAAAGACGCCACAGACCCACGATATATTAACCAATGGGAGACGGACCTGGGAGGGACATTGGAGGGAGAGGATTGGGTTGACATATGGGAAGCGACAGCCAAAACCTCCATTTGCGTACTACACCAAGAACAATCCTATAAAATGCTCATGAGATGGTACACCACACCAGTGCAACTACATAAAATGGGTAAAACCACGACCGACATATGCTGGAAGGGATGCGGGGGTAAGGGCACCTTCATACATATGTGGTGGGAATGCCCCGAAATGCACAAATACTGGACGCGCATACAGACGCTCTTGACAGACGTTCTTTTGAAACCTGTTGCTTTGGAACCCTGGTCGATCTTATTATCCAAACCCATAGACGGCCTCCCCAGGACAGAACAACGACTCTTTGACAAAATCACACTAGCGGCCAGAAGGGCCATTGCCCAAGCATGGCTAAAACCTGACCTACCCACAGACGCAGACGTAATCGTAAAAATCAAAGACACATATCTGATGGACAAACTCACTGCCCAAATCAGGAACACAGAAAAATCTTTTCAAAAAATATGGCAACCCTGGGAAGACTACCTAGACGAATAGGGACCTTATAATACGACGCTGACAGTCAGAGGCTACTGAATTGGCCTCACTCCGCCGCACCCCCCCCCCCCCCACGACCGGTGCTTCCCCCCCCTCCCCACCCCTCAGCCTCCTATCCCTACCCACCCTCCCCACCTCCCCCCACCCACTGTTCTTATTTTTCACCATTTCCAATTGTTGGTTGCACAAACAACAAACAATTGGACATATTACAACAGATTCTTATGCTTCTCTTGAACACAACAATGCATTACATTGTCCTCTCTATCTATACGCGGCCTAAAGGCCGTAAAGGCTAATATACACCTAGCTTACACTGTAGGACACACGTCACACCATGGAGGTCGATCTCAGTATGGGCCGTAACACCTCAAAGAGCCAGCTCAGCACCGAAGCGACTCACAGTTGTCAAAGCCGATACGGCCACATGCAACACAGACCATAAATCACCATTATGACTTACTCCATGAGAAGCGACTTATCTACAGCACTGTTCATCTACATTGCATTGTTCTGGTTCATTTCAATGTTTTTCATTGTATTGTACTGTTCTATTTTTATGCTATTGTTTTTTCCTGTTCCCCTGAATACAGGGCTGAAACGGCCCCCCCCCCCCTTTTTTTTTCCTTTATATTTCACTTAAATGCGACACGGAGCGGCATGAAACAACACCTAATATGCGAAAACATCATCTGTTTACTGATGTATAACCTGTAAAAATGTTTGTACTCGGCCCCTGCGCGAGCCACTGTATTTTGATATGCGGCACTCCGTGCCGACACAAAAATAAAGAATTTAATAATGTTCCTTGTGATGGAAGACTAAGAATTCTGCATTCGTTTACCTTAGAAAATTAGTTCTCAGATGAGATATGATAACACTATATAAATATATATATAGGGTCTGTTCAAATAGCTCTCTGGCAGTCTGTACGTTAATGTGATTGAGGAAAGGACAAGAAGTCATCCATTGAGACCTGAAGAAAGATAATTTCTCCTACAGTAAAGAAAAGGATTATATCCAGTAAGAAGAATAAAGATATTGTATCCCAGCCTAAAGAGATTGTTTATCAGATGTTGCAGATATTTTTACAGAGATCTGTAAGCTCGTTTGTCCAGGACTATCTTCACCTTCTGTTCCCGTATGTCATTCACGTTTTATTACAATTACATGTTTGTCTTTTTTCCCTATTGTACAGTGCTATGGGATATGTTGGATCTGTATAGATAAATGAAATTTTCTAAATTTTTATAAAGGTTTTGTTGATCCAAGCATATATCTGCTTGCCATTATAGAAACATAGAATGTGACAGCAAATAAGAACCGTTAGGCCCATCTAGATGCATCATTAGTCCCTGGCCTTATCTTATAGTTAGGATAGCCTTATGCCTATCCAATGCTTGCTTAAACACCTTCACTGTGTTAACCTCTACCATTTAAGCTTGAAGGCTATTCCATGCATCCACTACCCTTTCAGTAAAGTAATACTTCCTGATATTATTTTTAAACCTTTGCCCCTCTAATTTAAGACTATGTCCTCTTGTTGTGGTAGTTTTTCTTCTTTTTAGTATAGTCGAATCCTTTACTGTGTTGATTCCCTTTTATGTATTTAAATGTTTCTATCATATCCCCCCTGTCTTGTCTTTCCTCCAAGTTATACATGTTAAGATCCTTTAACCTTTCCTTAAACATTCCCCAGTACTGCGTACAATACTCCAAGTGATGTCTCACGAGTGTTCTGTACAATGGCATGAGCACTTCCCTCGTTCTACTGCTAATACCTCTCCCTTTACAACCAAGCATTCTGCTAGCATTTCCTGCTGCTCTATTACATTGTCTGCCTACCTTTAGGTCATCTGAAATAATTACCCCTAAATCCCTTTCCTCAGATGTTGAGGTTAGGACTCTATCAAATATTCTCTACTCTGCCCTTGAGTTTTTATGTCCAAGATGCATTATCTTGCACTTATCCACATTAAATGTCAGTTGCCACAGCAGTCGAGTTAAAAAATATTTTATATTCCCGTTTTTGTGATAGTTAAAATTGCTGCAAATTGGGCTTTTTGATCCAGAGCATACACAGATGAATACAATGGTCAACTTGATGAACTTGAGTAACTATAAATATTAACTAAATGTGCCTTAGCAGAATATGTTTTTAAATAAAAGATGTGCAGACATATTCAACCTCCGAGTAAAAACTCAGCCATATTGAACAGGACATTAACGTTTGTGAAATATACTTAATAAAATAAAATCATAAACTATGATGTTAGGGTCAAAAAAAGGTGAAGTCTTTTGGTGTACGAAATTGGAAATGTTGTATCGAGCATGGAGTTATAAAATCAAATATTGGGACAGGAACCAAAGTAGAATTTCTCCAATCCATCAGTGTACATTTTTTTTATACATTAGAACCATGACAAACCAGAATAGTACCTTATTTTAGCTAAGAGTATTTGAGGTTATTATAATAAATTAATAAAGCACTGTAAAAGTAAGTCTCTAATTTTTGGTTCTGACACATTTTAATACAGTTAAAAATTCAGATTTGGATTTCTGATATAAAATACAGGTGCCATTGATTTTGGCTATGGCCATTTCATGGTAACAGTAGGGTGAGGTATGCCAAGTAATTTAATTTGTCTACCTAAAGCAATTACGTGTTTATGAAATGTGTGAATGATGACATGACAATCTAAGTTATTACCACCTAAAGCAAGAAAAATGAGATATCATGACAATGAGCCCAAGCAAGCTTTTCTTCGGCTTTCACAGATTATTATTATTATTTTATTATTTATATAGCGCCAACAAATTCTGTAGCGCTGTACAATGGGTGGACTAACAGACACATAATTGATGTTGATGGAACAGGCATCATCAATATATAAGTAAAATTGCAACCCAGGTAAAACTCATGAAATAGTGCAGATGAATAAGATATAACAATGAGTTGAGCTTAGCTAAAAATTTAAGAATCCAAACATGAAGACACACATTCAGCCTTCGTTGGGAACATTTGGTAACTGGATTACTCCACTTACTAAAGTAGGTATTTAAAAAATAAGATGAGGTTGGAAAAAAAAAATGTTTGTGATTTTTTCCAGTGTGCATTAGTGTGAATATCCTCATCTGAGCTAATTTGAATGTTTTTTTATTATGCTACCAAACAGTAGTCACAGATTGTATTTCCTTCCTTTAGAAAAGTGCGAGCACAGATACATTTTGAAATTTCCGCAGTGATACAATTTCATTGGAGAGAGTAGATGGATACTAGAATGCCTTGGTGAGGACCTTTTGGGTGTGAGGACTCAAAGCATCCTCTACAATGTTGACTGTAAAAGAGTTTCATCTGACAAAAGTTCTAGTGAATATGTCTTAAAAAATGAGAAGGTTACTTATACTCTAACAATACATTCAGAAATTAAAGTATTTTTTCAGTGGGATCTGGTCTCACAACTGTGTGTGAAGAAGTGAGCTGCCAAAATAGTTTCTAAAGAGAGATAATCTGTTTAAACCAGTGTATTTTAGAGTCAGAATAGAACACTCAGTTATTCTGTCATATTGCAACAAAGTATTTTTTTTTTTTTGCTCCATAAGTTACACTTTAATCAGCTCTTTACAATATTTTTTCTAATATTTATTCTCTGTGGATTTACACAGCCATATCCCGAATCTTCTTTGTCTTGGTTCACCATACATTGCACAAGCCTGCCAACAACGCCAATGTACCCCATATCTGGCAGGTCCTACGCTGCCTAATGTAAGCTAAACCAACCAAAGAAAACACACATAGTACTTACCTGCAAGAAAGGGCAGAAGACTTGAGCAGCTGCCTGCAGGGACACTGAAACAAAAGGAATGATGGAAAACAAACATTTAAAGGAAACCTGGACATTGGGAATTCCAGGGACGGATTACAGGAATGAACCCGGAAAAACACAGCATAAAGAAAACCAGACGTAGAATAGAAAACCAAAAAAAACTAAAAAAACTAAACAAGAATTGTAAAAAGAGTACTGGATACCAGAATCCAAAGCCAGAATGATACGCAGTGAGGAACAGGATGTGACACACAGGATACAAGTTCTAAAAGGAACTGACTTACAAAACTATACAAAACCCATATGATTATTACATGAAGATTGCTGTGACAACTCAATAAAAACACAAA
This sequence comes from Pelobates fuscus, assembly GCF_036172605.1. NCBI lineage: Eukaryota > Metazoa > Chordata > Amphibia > Anura > Pelobatidae > Pelobates > Pelobates fuscus. The sequence goes on from NC_086323.1 coordinate 172,104,184, forward strand.
CAGTCTAATCATAGCAGACAACATACAGCTTATTATTACAGAATGACATATTTATAAAGGGCTTGGGAAGACAATAATTAACATAAAATATCTATCCTGCCTGCAGAATTAGCAATAAGCAAATCTACCCAAATATGCAAATTAACCAGTCTTGCTTTTCAGATTAAGGTTCTTCTCGTTAAAGCAGCAAAGAACGAAAACAAATATTGCCATACAGTTCTTCAGTTACTTCATGTGTGCAAAAGTGGGTGGCAAGCTATCAGATCAAATATGTTTGTGGAAGAAATTTATTTTTCTCAAACAGGTTCCTTGACAATGAACGCAGGGAGATAACCTAACTTGACAAGGGAACTGTTGGAAAACCGCTAAAAACCACATTTGTTTTTAGCTCCATGATTATAAAAGGGGACATAGTGTTAGGTGCAGGTTGAATGATGGTTTTTATTACCCTACCTCCTTTCTGATATTGACTTTCAAATTATTTTCCATGCTTATCTACATTCCAATGAAGTGTCGTTTCTTAATATGTATGGGGTGAAATCAAAATTATCTAGTGCATGTGGTGGATAGTCTGCTGGCTCTGATAAAAATTGCTGCTGCACTATTTTAAGTGTCTGGTGACATTTATTTTTAATGGAGTTTTTATTCTGGCCGCAGGCCTCTATGTTAATGACACAGGATTGCATCTTCATCCATGGTTTCTTTCGGTGCCTGGTTATCCCAGAGCTAACGGAGCAGCACAGTCATTTTGTATTTTATTTTTCATATTTTCCATGAAACGTTAGTACAAATATTGTTCTTATAACACTGACAACATGTAAATGGGGTTTCTTTCTCTGAAAGTTAGAGAGCAACAACTACTCTACTTTTGTCGTCTTGTAAAAATAATACATACTAAATAATAACAATCGTAAAAAATAATTACATACTATTAAAAGTTCCATATGACAGCAAAGGGATTGGGCAGGAACAAGAGGGAATATCTTTTAAGATAAAGGAGGACATGTGACCCCTCCATTTTTAGTGTACTCCCACCCCATGAACCAGGCAATGGGAGTGGAAAAGAGCAATGGTTGAGGGGGAATTAAAAAGGTTCAGTTAACAAAAATCACTAAAATAACCGAATTAATTAAATTAAATTAAATTAGAATTCCAACCTGTCTTTAATTGGAGACAAAACAAATTGGACAAAAAATGTTTGTTTCCCTTTTTGCATATTTTGTTAACTATTTCCTTCCTCTCCTATTTTCCATGAGTCTTCATACTGATACTCTAATCTTGTATTTTATCTGTATACTTCTCACAATATTCTATCTAAACAGTTCTTGTATTCCATCTCTACATCATTTAAAAGTATTATGTTTCTAAAAAAATCATAAAGACCCCAAAGAACATGAGAGAGCAACTTTAAACTTCTATGAAATATGGATAAAGTAAAACTAAATAAACAAGTAAAAATAACACTTTATCATAAGCAGCAAGCTTTAAGCCTTTCACCGGATTATGAGTCCATCCACCAGCAGTGCACCAAATCCTATTACCAGAGCCAGTAGTAGATCCTCCTTGGAGCAGCATATGCCAGATCCAGTGTCTCATATAATTTGCAGTTAAAATTTCTGCATAGGTGTTGCGATTATAAGGCAACTCCTGGGCATTCAAGTCACTCACAGATCCCAACAACTATACCTATTACTAATACTATACAGTGCTGAGTGCAGTAGTCAAGTATTAAAATAGCAGATCCGTGGCAGTAATTGTCTCAAAATGTTTCTGTAGGCAGGAATAAAAGTGCCTGTAGCATATCAGTCAACATGTTTTATCCTTCTGGACTTTATCGAGACTAATTCACAGAGCCAGACCTCCCAGCTATATATTAGGCTAATCAGTGAAACAAAGTTAATTGGATCCTTTACTCTGCTTCACTTAAAGGCACATTTTATAATGAAACACACATCATGTGTATATAACACTCCATTGATACACATTCCTCATTAATAATGATGCCATTATTGTATAAAACAAAAATAGTATATTGTAGTTTAACAAAGGCTTCCTAATTAAATTAAATCAAATGCAATTAAAATTCTGAGCAGCATATATCCATATAATATTGTATAAATACTTCTTATTCATAATCACACTAACTAATGCAAAATAGATGCATTAAAAGTAACATTAAAATGTTAACTAGCAAAAAAATATATAGATACATACACGTAACAGCAACAAAAAAAAACCTTTATATTGATAAAATCAATAGCTTCATTTAGTTGCTAAGTGGACAGTGTGCGTACCAAAAAGAACCAGTGGGATTATGACTTGAGTACATTTCTCACTCTAGACTGCATATCTGAATTTGGGGCTAGCCAGTCCAGTCCCATTACTGTGAACAATGCAGAGGTTCACTTAAATGGTGACTCTGAAAATGTAAGACAATTATGTTGCATAAATCCTCTCTTCAATGGTCTCCTAATTTGTCCAACATTCTGTAGCCCACATGGACAAGACAACACATACAACATGAATGCATTACTGCAAATGATCCTATGGGTCAGAACATGCCGGTAAAGTATAACACTGGGAAGTTGGAACACAGGTTGTGACACTACATAATATATGTTTACATGTAGTACATGTGACATATTTGTAATTACCCATCCAAACGATAGTTGAAGAAGGGATTCATCCTCTTTAAATTTCATTGGGGCTAACCCATTATTTAAACTGATACCTGTTCTGAAAGAATCCCTTGGAGTACTAGGTAAGTTCAAATACAACCAAAGATCCTGTTTAAGTATTGTTCAATGGAATGGGTTCCTGGGAAGGCTGTAATAGGGAACCTGTGTGGAAGGCTGTAATAGGGGACCTAAATGGGAAGGCTGTAATAGGGAACTTGTGTGCTTTTTCTGACCCCCAATGGAGCAAGTTGGACTCTGGGGATTGTCAGGACCTATTCATCCACTGAGAGGCCTGACTGGGAGATAACCTGAAACTATCGAACAATTGAATTAATTCATTGTCGCACGGTCGCCTGAAGAACGATTACAGGGATCTTCTGCCAGACCGGATATCATCTAGCTAGGTGCTCTTTTACAGTTCAAGACTAGTGATGTCGCGAACATAACATTTTCGGTTCGCGAACGGCGAACACGAACTTCCGCAAATGTTCGCGAACCGGCGAACCGGGCGAACCGCCTTAGACTTCAATGGGCAGGCGAATTTTACTACCCACAGGGACTCTTTCTGGCCACAATAGTGATGGAAAAGTTGTTTCAAGGGGACTAACACCTGGACTGTGGCATGCCGGAGGGGGATCCATGGCAAAACTCCCATGGGAAATTACACAGTTGATGCAGAGTCTGCTTTTAATCCATAAAGGGCAGAAATCACCTAACATTCCTAAATCACAATGGATATGGATTGACACCTGACATATGACATATTGACACCTTGACATATGGATTGACACCTGTCCTCAGAGACCCTGATACACACTGACACAGAGCAGAATAGGGACTGTTCCCCCTACATAGGGTCACTTGGCAGATATGGATTGACACCTGTCCTCAGGGACCCTGATACACACTGACACAGAGCAGAATAGGGACTGTTCCCCCTACATAGGGTCACTTGGCAGATATGGATTGACACCTGTCCTCAGGGACCCTGATACACACTGACACAGAGCAGAATAGGGACTGTTCCTCCTACATAGGGTCACTTGGCAGATATGGATTGACACCTGTCCTCAGGGACCCTGATACACACTGACACAGAGCAGAATAGGGACTGTTCCTCCTACATAGGGTCACTTGGCAGATATGGATCGACACCTGTCCTCAGGGACCCTCATACACACTGACACAGAGCAGAATAGGGACTGTTCCTCCTACACAGGGTCACTTGGCAGATATGGATTGACACCTGTCCTCAGGGACCCTGATACACACTGACACAGAGCAGAATAGGGACTGTTCCTCCTACATAGGGTCACTTGGCAGATATGGATTGACACCTGTTCTCAGAGACCCTGATACACACTGACACAGAGCAGAATAGGGAATATTCACTAAATGCCAAACATTGTTATACAGGGGAATATTCACTAAATAAGGATAGAGGGGGGGACCTACTGTACTCCCGCCCGCCCCAACCCGTGAGCGGTGGGTGGGGGCCATAAAAATAATGAGGGGGGGCACCTACTGTATGATGTTGTATCGATCAGGTAGTGTAAGGGTTACGCCCGCTTCACAGTGACAGACCAAACTCCCCGTTTAACGCACCGCAAACAACCGCAAACAGTCCATTTGCACAACCGCAAACTCCCCATTTGCACAATGTTGGATACCAAGCTTGCCATGTCCCGTTCCTTGTCCTCACTGATGTCATTGAAGGTCTCTTCCTCCACCCAGCCACGTACAACACCAAGGGTCCCCAAAAGGTGACAACAAGCCCCCTGGGACGCCTGCTGTGTTTTGTCTTCCACCTCCTCAAAGCCACATTCCTCCTCTGACTCCTCTTCTTCAGACTCCTCTCCCTGCGTTGCCTCTCTCTGCATTATTATAAGGTGTGTTAAGTAGTACTATTCTTATCAGTTTAATCCCTGTTACGAGTAGAGGACTATTTCCTTGTTTCGCCAAACCCCTTCAAAGATGGAAAAAGCGGTATGAGTGGAAGAAACAGGGAAATGTGGCCAGTGATGGTGCCAGCCCCACCGAGGGCTTGTACCCAGGTATGCTAATAAATTGAAAAAAGAAAAAATCTCCCAAGAAGGAGATCTAAAACTGGCATAGGAAAAGGTTAGACAACTATAATAAAGTGATACCTACAAATCCTAGTGAGCATAGGTGTATAATAGAGGGAGAAAGGGAAAGCAGAGTATTGCTTCCTAATACCGTGGTTAGTAACCTTTGTTAAAGTAAATTGAGTAATGGACAAAAGTCTTTATTGTATCATTTATAAATAACAAAGGGATACTATACTCATTCCCCTATAGTGGCTAATTGTGTAATAATGGTAATACCTATTATATAATATTGCCAGGGTCAAGGAAATTCCCTCTAAATAGATGGGTATAGGCAGAGAGTATGGAGACCAGAGTGATGCTGTCATAAAAAGTGTCAATAAGGTGATATAAAGTTAAATGTATCACAGACACACAGACACCCTTTCTCTTAGCTAGTTTCCAGAAATGGATAGGTAGAAGGGCTATAAAGACTCAGAGAGGTCTAAGAATAATCCTCTAAACTAGCCCTAATCTCCTTAACCCCTTAAGGACCAAACTTCTGGAATAAAAGGGAATCATGCCATGTCACACATGTCATGTGTCCTTAAGGGGTTAAACACCTTCAAGGGTGTTCTAAGCTAAAGCTCAATCTAAACGTTTAGATGACTGCCTGATTTCCCATCACAGATGCTGGCTAGGAATAACACTGTGCAAGACAAAGAGTGGGTCTAAGTGCCCATAGTGCAGTAAAGTGTCCCTAGTGAAGTGAAAAAGAGAATAACGAGCTGGCGCCCAAGAGAATAATGAGCTGGCGCCCTATCAGGGGACGTGTATATGGCATCTATTTTAGGAACCCGGAGATGGAAAAAGATGCTTGGTCGGTCCTCCTACTTCAAATTTGGGGCACTGCGCGTGCAATCTAATGTGCCACCAGATAGGAGTGGTGTGTTAGGAATAGTACCACTTAACACACCACTCCTATCAGTTTAATCCCTGTTATGTGCCTTTTTTTTGGTTTGGTTTTTGAAGCCACAGTGCAGCACCAGAGGCCCGAAAAATTAGGCATGTACACATGCCTGAAAAATTAGGTATTGTTGCAGCCGCTGCTGTAGCAGCGGCTATAAAAATTGATGTTTATTTCCAAGGCAGAAAGTGCCCTAAAACATTGCGGCTTGAACCCTAGTTGGTGGCGGATAAGTCACGCAAGTCAAGCGGCATTCAGAGCTAAAATACAGCAGCGTGTGGACCATTTTTAGCCCAAGGAAGCTCATCTCATCAGGCCTTTTTTAGTCGAATGTATCGCCCACTGTCAGTCCCTTCGGCATCCATCCCTCATTCATCTTAATAAAGGTGAGGTAATCTAGACTTTTTTGACCTAGGCGACTTCTCTTCTCAGTGACAATACCTCCTGCTGCACTGAAGGTCCTTTCTGACAGGACACTTGAAGCGGGGCAGGCCAGAAGTTCTATCGCAAATTGGGATAGCTCAGGCCACAGGTCAAGCCTGCACACCCAGTAGTGAAGGGGTTCATCGCTCCTCAGAGTGTCGATATCTGCAGTTAAGGCGAGGTAGTCTGCTACCTGTCGGTCGAGTCGTTCTCTGAGGGTGGATTCCGAAGGGCTGTGGCGATGCGTAGGACTTAAAAAGCTCTGCATGTCCTCCATCAACAACACGTCTTTAAAGCGTCCTGTCCTTGACGGCGTGGTCGTGGGAGGAGGAGGATTACTTTCACCTCTTCCCCTGCTAGATTCCCGTTGTTCTGTGACATCACCCTTATACGCTGTGTAAAGCATACTTTTTAATTTATTTTGCAAATGCTGCATCCTTTCCAACTTGTTGTAATTTGGTTACATTTCAGCCACTTTCTGCTTATACCTAGTTGCGTGGACACCCAGTACAGGTCGTTCTCCTTCAGCCTTTTTATACGAGGGTCCCTCAACAGGCACGACAGCATGAAAGACCCCATTTGCACAAGGTTGGATGCCGAGCTACTCATTTCCCGTTCCTCCTCCTCAGTGATCTCAATAAAGGTATGTTCTTCCCCCCAGCCACGTACAACACCACGGGTACCAGATAGGTGACAACGAGCACCCTGGGATGCCTGTTGTGGTTGGTCTTCCTCCTCCTCTTCAAAGCCACATTCCTCCTCTGACTCCTCTTCCTCACAATCCTCTTCCAGCGTTGCCGCGGGTCCGGCAAGCAATGCTGATAAGGCTGTTTCTGGTGGTGATGGTGACCACAACTCTTCCTCTTCACGCTCATCTACGGCCTGATCCAGCACTCTTCGCAGGGCAGGCTCCAGGAAGAAAACAAATGGTATGATGTCGCTGATGGTGCCTTCGGTGCGACTGACTAGGTTTGTCACCTCCTCAAAAGGATGCATGAGCCTACAGGCATTGCGCATGAGCGTCCAGTAACGTGGGAAAAAAATTCCCAGCTCCCCAGAGGCTGTCCTAGCACCCCGGTCATACAAATATTCATTAGCAGCTTTTTCTTGTTGGAATGCGGCCAAACATTAGGAGTGTTGAATTCCAATGTGTCGGGCTATCGCAAATCAAGCGCCTCACTGGCATGTTGTTTCGCTGCTGGATATCTGCAAAGTGCGCCATGGCTGTGTAGGAACACCTGAAATGGCCACAGACCTTCCTGGCCTGCTTCAGGACGTCCTGTAAGCCTGTGTACTTATGCACAAAGCGTTGTACGATCAGATTACACACTTGTGCCATGCACGGCACATGTGTCAACTTGCCCAACTTCAATGCCGCCAACAAATTTGTTCCTTTGTCACAAACCACTTTGCCGATCTCCAGTTGCTGTGGAGTCAGCCTCTTTTCCACCTGTGCGTTCAGGGCGTACAGGAGTGCTTGTCAGGTGTGATTGTCTGCTTTCAAGCAAGTCAAACCCAAGGCGGTGTAACACTGTCGTATCCGGGATGTGGAATAGTACCTGGGGAGCTGGGGGGGTGCCGTTGATGTGGAGCAAGATGCAGTAGCAGAAGAGGACTCAGCCGAGGAGGTTATGGAAAAGGATGGAGTAGGAGGAGTAGAGGAGGTGGCAGCAGGCATGCCTGCAAGTCATGGCGGTGTCACCAACTCCTCTGCAGAGCCACGCATTCCATGCTTGGCAGCCATCAGCAGGTTTACCCAATGCGCAGTGTAGGTGATATACCTGCCCTGACCATGCTTTGCAGACCAGGTATCAGTGGTCAGATGGACCCTTGCCTCAACACTGTGTGCCAGACATGCCATTACTTCCTTTTGCACAATCGAGTACAGGTTGGGGATTGCCTTTTGTGAAAAGAAATTTCGTCCGGGTACCTTCCACTGCGGTGTCCCAATAGCTACACATTTTTTGAACGCCCTAGACTGCACCAGCTTGTATGGTAAAAGCTGGCGGGCTAATAGTTCAGACAAGCCAGCTGTCAGACGCTGGGCAAGGGGGTGACTTTCTGACATTGGCTTCTTACGCTCAAACATGTCCTTGACAGACACCTGACTGTGGGCAGATGAGCGGGAACTGCTCAAGGCGAGAGACGGAGTGGCGGATGGTTGAGAGGGGGCAAGGAGGACAGCAGTGGTTGATGTGGCTGAAGATGCTGGACCAGGAGGAGGATGGCGGTTTTGAGTTTGTGTGCTGCTTGTACTCATGTGTTGATCCCATAGGCGTTTGTGATGTGCGATCATGTGCCTACGCAAAGCAGTTGTACCTAGGTGGGTGTTGGACTTCCCACGACTCAGTTTCTTTTGGCACAGGTTGCAAATGGCATCGCTGTTGTCAGAGGCAGACACACAAAAATAATTCCACACTGCAGAGCTCTGCAATGACGGCATTCTGATGGTGGACACAGCATGTGTTGATTGGCGTGCTGTCGGGCTGACCCCGGGTGCCGATGCATGCTGTCTGACTGTCCACTAGCTCCTTGCGACGACCTTCCCCTGCTTCCAACTCGTTTCCTCCTCCTCTCTGTCTCCCCATCTGAACTTTCGCCCTGTTCTTCTTCTTGCCGAGCGGGCACCCACGTGACATCCATGGACGCATCGTCATCATCAACCGCTTCACTTGTATCTGACAACTCAACTCAAAGGAAGCAGCAGCGGGTACAACATCATCATCATCACACCGTACGTCCATGTGTGTAATGCTGCCTGACTGAGACATATCCCTGTTATCTACATCCTCTGGCAATAATGGTTGCGCATCACTCATTTCTTCAAACGGATGTGTAAATAACTCCTATGACATACCAAGTGAAGCGGCTGTGGTGCTAGTGTTGGTGGTGGTGGCAGGCGGGTGAGTGGTATCTTGAGAGGTGCCCGAAGCTAAGCTGGAGGAGGATGGTGCGTCAAGGTTCCGAGCGGAAGCTGTAGAAGATTGGGTGTCCTGTGTTAGCCAGTCAACTATGTCCTCAGAACTTTTCAAGTTCAGGGTACGTGGCCTCTGAAAACTGGGCATTATTCTAGGGCCAAAGGGAATCACAGCACCACGACCACGATGGCCCCTGCGGGTGGCCTGCCTCTGCCTGTCATTTTTTGGGGGATTAGTGGTACTATGCGTGCAAGCTACTGTGAGACCAGATATGAGTGGCAATGTGCAATGGCAGAGGTCTGCAGAGTACACGCTGTAGGCCTGACACACCCGCTTGAAGACAACTAACTGCTATTCAATCTATAACAGTGAAAAAAGTTTTTGGGTTTTAAATGCACGCTATTGTGACACCAGATATGAGTGGCAATGTGCACTGGCAGTGGTTGGCAGAGTACACGCTGTAGGCCTGACACCTGCGTGAAGACAACTAACTGCTATTCAATCTATAACAGTGAAAAAAAAAATGTTTTTAAATGCACGCTATTATGACATCAGATATGAGTGGCACTGTGCACTGGCAGAGGTTGGCAGAGTACATGCTGTTGGCCTGACACACAGACGCTTGCAGACAACTAACTGCTATTCAATCTATTACAGTGAAAAAAAGTTTTTGGGTTTTTAAATGCACGCTATTGTGACATCAGATATGAGTGGCACTGTGCACTGGCAGAGGTTGGCAGAGTACACGCTGTTGGCCTGGCACACAGACGCTTGCAGACAACTAACTGCTATTCAATCTATTATAGTGAAAAAAATGTTTTTGTTTTTAAATTCACGCTATTGTGACACCAGATATGAGTGGCACTGTGCACTGGCAGAGGTTGGCAGAGTAGACGCTGTAGGCCAGACACACACGCTTGAAGACAACTAACTGCTATTCAATCTATAACAGTGAAAAAACATTTTTGTTTTCAAATGCACGCTATTGTGACACCAGATATGAGTGGCACTGTGCACTGGCAGAGGTTGGCAGAGTACAAGCTGTAGGCCTGACACACAGATGCTTGCAGACAACTAACTGCTATTCAATCTATTACAGTGAAAAAACTTTTTTTGTTTTTAAATGCAAGCTATTGTGACACCAGATATGAGTGGTGGCACTGGGCAAGTGGGCACAGTATCCACTGTGAGCCTGACACAGAAGCTGGCAGACAGGCAACAGCAATTAGATTACACAGGAAAAAAAAGCAGACTGATGTTCTAGCCCTAAAAATGGCTTTTTGGGGTGCTGTCCTTACAGCAGAGATCAGATGAGTCCTTCAGGACTGTAGTGGACACTGAATACACTAGCCTAGCTATCCATTTCCCTATCAAATGAGCAGCAGCTACACTTTCCCTCCTCTATCTAAGAATGCAGCTTCAGAATTAATCTTAAATGGATGCTGTACAGGAGGTGGGAGGGTCTGGAAGGGAGGGTCTGCTGCTGATTGGCTGGAATGTGTCTGCTGACTGTGAGGCACAGGGTCAAAGTTTACTCAATGATGACGAATAGGGGGCGGATCGAACCGCGCAATGTTCGCCCGCCGTGGCGAACGCAAACACGCTATGTTCGCCAGGAACTATTCGGCAGCGAACCGTTCGGTACATCACTATTCAAGACTGAGTGGATGAGCTGCTCAGAGAGGGATGGGAGTGGGGGTAATGCTTTGGGTAGGGAGTTTTGGGACTTGGATTCCCTGGCACTCATGTCTGGGAAGGTCACATCATGCGGGTAATATCATTATCCTGAACTGATCTAATTAACTGTTAGCAGCCCAGACTTGGTGTTCTTTGTTGTGATAATCATACCGTGGAGGGTGAATATACATTGTTAACAGTATAAATATGTGTGTGTTGTGTTAAAAACAATCACTGCTTGTTTTACCCTCATTTAAACTCCACTATTACATGGAGATAAGGGTTAAAAGACTGCTATGCTTATTCTGAGGTAGCTGAACTACTGAAGGGAGACAAAGTGACAGAGAGACCCTACTCTGGTTCACAGCTCCATTACAGCCAATATCTATGCAGGATTCCAGTGATTTCCTCATATAATGAATTATATTTTCTAACAGATATAAAAGCTGTACCCCACCAATTATTAGATTGTTCTTATTATTACCATTATTATTCCTTCTCTGTCATGTCTCGATCACTCTCAAACCTCCAAGCTTCTCTTAATAATCTAATAAAGTCCCCAGCTATAGGCTCATATGTGATATTTTTAACATACTGAGGATGATGGGAAATGTTGACATGGATATATATACAACGGACAGCTGGGATTACACGCCCCCGGATCCTATTGGTCTATGGTATTCATGCCCCCTGGTATATTTTGTATTTAAGAGACTCCTTATCAGTCTCAAGTTGGCCCCTGACGAAGGTGCATCTCTTTAGCATCGAAACGTACGTTGGGCGTTTTTTCTCCTCATACTATGTATATGAGCACTGGGCACTGGTGGTTTTAGCACCATGATGATCACTTAACTTTATTTACTTATTACTTTTTGTCTTTCCTATGCCTGTCTAGTTAGATTTACAGGGAGAGAGGCTTTTTTAATTTAAATTATCAGTCTGTTTTTGACTGATTTTTCATTATATATCATTTTCCATCTCTCTCTGTATCTGAGTTAGCTCAATTTTTGAGCTTTGGATATACTAACATTGATACCTCCTAGGAGACATAGATAGTTGAGATTTAGTCATTCATTACTCACACCCATATAGCGAACTATAATAAAGCTGACAATTAGGGTTGAGGTATGATGCTATATGTTACAATTATATCCCTATCTTTACCTCCTTTGGTTGGCATGGAATTCTAGTACCACTTGTACATACTTTATTTGATAGGGGTCTCCTATAGTATTTATTATTTTACAACCAGGTTTTTTGGATTACACTTTGCCGCTATATATATTTCCAGGCTATGCAGCTAGTCTCAACTATACTGAGACTGTTTGCATATTTCATTGTTTGTTGTTGACTAAATATATCAACCCTTAAGTGCAATATTTAAAAATACATGCATATGTAAACAGGGGTTCCTTTTGGTCAATAACCGGAATCTCAAAAATAAATAAAAACAAACAAATAGTGCAATATAACCAGATAGTGGAGATAGATCCAAGCGCATAGAAAAACTCTCATTTTCAAGAGCTAATAAGAGCTCTGTTGGAATCAAGATGGACGATACAATCCTCCTCTAAGGATATTTGTTGCCCATTGTTTGACCATAAGACAAGGTAACCTCTTTCTCCTTTTTCACCCTCCTGTAATGTAAGAATATCATCTATAAAGTGGCCAGGTAGAAGGCCAGGTTGCAGCTCCATGGGTTGTTCTATCACATTAACAAAACCATAATTTTTTTTTAAATATCATTTTATTACTTAGATCTATTTTTATATTATTCTTTTTTGTATATTTATGTTTCTAACACAATTTATTATATCTTTACAATTGTGCCCACCTTTTATGTTACACATCTCCCAATGTTACATGGATTCTCTTTTGCATTCTGCTCTTCATATTTTCAAGTTCATGCAAGATCCAAACAAGGATCACCTGCTTTCTTGTTTACTTTCCCAAGAGAGAGATTTCAGAAGTAATAACTGCTCGATAGGTCTACACTTAATCCTCTGGTTGCTATGTCTATCTTGCTGGAGTACTTTGCCTCACATTTCTGACCTTTATTATTATTATTATTATTATTATTGCAATTTATATAGCGCCAACAGATTCCGTAGCGCTTTACAATATTATGAGAAGGGATTTAACTATAGATAGGACAATTACAAATAAACTTACAGGAACAATAGGTTGAAGAGGACCCTGCTCGATCGAGCTTACATTCTATAGGAGGTGGGTGTAAAACACATTAGGACAGGAATTTGCAATCAAATAAGGTGGACTGCCCTTTAGGAGAGGGCAAGAGACAGGTATGTGAGGTAAGGGTTAGTCTTGGAGGCCATATGCTTTCCTAAAGAGATGAGTTTTAAGGCACTTCTTAAAAGATGCAAGACTAGGGGAGAGTCTGATGGCGGTAGGCAGGCTATTCCATAGGAAGGGAGCCGCCCGCGAGAAGTCCTGCAAGCGCAAGTTGGCCGTACGAGTGCGGACAACGGACAGGAGGTGGTCACGGGCAGAACGGAGAGACCGAGAAGGGACATACCTATGGATCTGTGAGGAGATATAAGAGGGGCTAGAGTTGTTCAGTGCTTTATAGGTGTGAGTTAGTACCTTGAATTGACTCCTATAGCATACAGGAAGCCAATGTAAGGACTGGCAGAGGGGTGAGGTGTGAGAGAAACGACTAGAGAGGAAAATCAGTCTAGCAGCAGCGTTCATTACGGACTGTAGGGGTGCAGTACGGCTTTTGGGAAGACCAATCAGGAGAGGGTTACAGTAATCCATGCGGGAGATTACCAGAGCATGGACAAGCTCCTTGGTAGCATCTGGTGCAAGAAAGGGGCGGATGCGGGCTATGTTTTTAAGATGGAATCTACAGGATTTGGCAACATGCTGGATGTGAGGCTCAAAGGTGAGACCAGAGTCAAGTATGACGCCAAGACAGCGCGCTTGCAAGGATGGACTGATGTTGGTACCACAAACTTGAAGGGAGAGTGAAAGAGGAGGATCAGTATTAGGAGGAGGAAAGACAAGGAGCTCAGTTTTTGAGAGATTGAGTTTCAGAAAGCGGGAGGACATCCAGTCAGAGATGGAAGAAAGGCAAGCAGTGACACGTTGCAGGATGGCAGGGGAGAGGTCCGGGGAGGAGAGATATAGCTGGGTGTCATCAGCATACAGGTGGTAGTGGAATCCAAAAGAGGTAATAAGTTTGCCAAGAGAGGCAGTATAAAGAGAAAATAGAAGTGGACCAAGGACGGAGCCTTGGGGAACTCCAACCGAGACAGGGCGAGGGGAGGAGGTATCATTAGAAAAGGAGACACTGAATGAGCGTTGGGAGAGATAAGAGGAAAACCACGAGAGGACAGAGTCACAGAGACCAAGTGATTGAAGAGTTTGAAGAAGGAGAGCATGATCAACGGTGTCAAAGGCCGCTGAGAGGTCAAGAAGAATTAGTATGGAGTAGTGGCCTTTGGATTTAGCTGCGATTAGGTCGTTAGTGACTTTGATAAGGGCAGTCTCTGTAGAGTGGAGAGGGCGGAAGCCAGATTGAAGGGGGTCAAGGAGAGAGTTGGAATTGAGGAAATGAGACACACGGGTAAAGACAAGCCTTTCCAGAAGCTTTGAGGAAAAAGGGAGCAGGGATATGGGACGGTAATTAGAGAGGGTGGATGAGTCGAGGGATGGTTTTTTTAGTATAGGTACTACAGTGGCATGTTTAAGGTCAGCAGGGACGATGCCAGAAGAGAGTGAGCAGTTGAAGATGTGTGTTAGAGAAGGCACGAGACAAGTGGAGAGAGATCTGATAAGGTGAGATGGGACAGGATCGAGCGGGCAAGTGGTGGGGCGAGAGGAGCAAAGAAGAGCAGCCACCTCTTGGTCAGTAGCTGGGGAGAATGTCTGAAGGGTAGGAAATGCATGATCTATGTGTGATTGAGAAACAGAAAGGCAAGGAGGGGAGAATTCTTTCCTTAGCTGTTCAATCTTGTCAGTGAAGTAACATGCAAAGTTATCAGAAGTAAGGTTAGTTTTGGGGGTGGCCACAGCAGGGCGAAGAAGAGAATTAAAGGTGTCAAAGAGACGCCTGGGGTTGCGGGAACATGAACTAATGAGAGAGGAAAAATAGGACTGTTTGGCAAGGGCAAGGGCTGCACTGTATGAACACAATATGAATCTATAATGGAGAAAGTCTGATTGGGTACGAGACTTCCTCCAGGAGCGTTCAGCACAACGGGAGCATCTTTGCAGGTAGCGCGTTGATTTAGTATGCCATGGTTGGGGGCGGGTCCTCCTTGAGGTGCTTGTTTGGAGTGGCGCTGCAGTGTTCAAGGCAGATGTAAGAGTAGAGTTATATATGGAGATGGCCAGTGAAGGACAGGAGAGGGAAGGGATGGACAGCAGTTGTGAATCAATGTCAGCTGACAACTGTTGGAGATCCAGAGAATTAAGGTCCCTCCTGAGTTGAGGGGGGTTAGGCTGAAGTTGTTGGGTGAGGGGGTACGCAAGAGCAAATGATAAGAGGTGGTGATCAGAGAGTGGATATGGAGTGTTGCAGATATTAGTTACTGTACATGCATAAGTGAAGATTAGGTCAAGGGTATTGCCAGCTACATGGGTGGGAGAATTTGCCCACTGTGATAGCCCGAGGGAGGAAGTCATTGAAAGTAGTTTAGTGGCTGCAGAGGTCAAAGGTGGGTTTATAGGAATATTGAAGTCCCCGAGAATTAGGGATGGAATGTTAGAAGAGAGGAAATAGGGTAGCCAGGCAGCAAAGTGGTCAAGGAAGAGAAGAGGGGAACCAGGGGGACGGTAAATAACAGCAATGTTAGCGGAGAAGGGTTTGAAAAGGCGAATTGAGTGTATTTCAAATGACGGGAAAGAGAGGGAAGGGGGGGTGGGAAGAGGTTTAAAAGAGCAGTGAGGGGAGAGGAGAAACCCAACACCACCACCTTTACATTCAGAGTTTCTTGGGTTGTGGGTAAGTTGGAGACCACCGAAGGACAAAGATGCAGGGGTGGCAGTGTCAGAGGGGGAGAGCCAGGTTTCTGTTAAGGCTAGTAAATCTATTGAACGAGAGATAAAGAAGTCATGGACAGCAGTGGATTTAGTTATATTGCAAACAGAGCGTGCGTTCCAGAGGGCAGTATTGAAGGAGGATCTAGAGGAACATGAGATGGGTATGAGATTAGTGTGGGTCCTTGGGTTAGTATGTGCTGTGTTTGTTGAGAGGGGACCGGGGTTTGGAGATACATCACCAGCTGCTAGGAGCAGAAGGATAGAAAGGAAGTGAAGGTGGGAGTAGGATTTGAAAGTTTTGTAGGAGGGTATGTATGTAGATTTGGGAGGAGTTGGTGGAGATAGGCTGGAAAGGTATGTGTAGAGTGCATGGGATGAATAGAAAGGGGAGGGGAGTAAGGTGGAAGTAATTGCATTTAGCTATTGAATTATTCTGATATAATTATAAATATGTTCCATCTTTTATGCTATGACTGAACTTGAAAAGATATGCCCTGGCTTTAAGGCAGATTTTTTTTTTATTTTTTTATTTGTATTTTATTTGGTTTTGTACACACAGTATGCATTTTTCCATTGTATGGGTTATTGAATAGGTTATAACAATGTCGTGTAACATTTCGGTGGGATGCAAACATGGCATTAATCACAGTATTGGTGAAATATGTACATCTACATTGCGAGGTGTCAAGATGCTTATTCTACTTTTCACATTTATATTTTTAAACTGTTATTACTGTTAAACTTTTATTGCTGTTATACGAGGATCCCTGCTAAGTGAGTATGCAGAAGTGTAGCGTTCTCTACCGTCACATTCTGTGCCTGTGAAGTCAGGTGGATGGTATTTATGCATGGGGTAGTAGATTAGGCATGTAAAACTTCTAAACCTTCTGAAACTATATACATAAACATATAGACACCTGTATTACAGTATCATATTAATTAAGTGTTGCAAGACTAAGTATTGCGCTTCTCGGTTCTCTTGCTGTGCCTGGTGGCTAGCAAATCTAGCTTTTTGAGGAAAGTCTCTGGGTCTGCCCCTGAGGACAAGGTGAGTACGTCAGTGCCCCGCTGCACCACCAGTGAGCTGTCTGTGCCCCATCGGTATCGGATGGAGTGCTCTCTCAGTCTCTTTGTGACCGGAATTAGTTGTCTTCTTGCAGCCAACACAGCGAAAGGGAGGTCATTATACATAGCTACCTCGTTTCCCTCAAATTTCACCGATCCCAATGGTCTGGATCCGGCCATGATGGCGGCTTTCGCCGCTATGACTCTGGTGGTAGCTATCGCGTCTCTGGGGGCACCGGCCGGTGCTGCTGGCGATTTGCGTACCCGGAAGGTGGATAATATCAGCGGGGTGTCTGAGTTGCATCTGAGACCCATGGAGGAGATAAGTCTCCGGACAAACGGTAGCAGGTCTTCTCCGCCTATTGTCTCAGGGATGCCCCTGAGGCGAATGTTACGGCGGCGGTGTCTGGACTCTAGTGTTACCACCGTTCCTTGCAAGCACCGGACCTGCTCAGCAAGTCCTTCCACTTGTTGCTTAGTGTCCTGGAGTTGGACATCCCTGGTTTTGCCTTTGGTCTCCACCTCCTGGACTCTCTGCTGCAAGACCCCTATGTCATCCTGGGTCTCTTTTAGATCAGCTTTCCAGACCTGTCTTAGGTCAGTCAGCAGCCTCCTGATGTCTCCTTTAGTGGCTGGGGAGTCATCTTCCTCTGAGTCAGACCTGGGAGTGGGGCCTGGAAGTGCGGCTTGGGAGTCCCTCTCTTCCTGGGAGTCGTCAGACATCTCCACCTCACTCAGCGGTTCCGGCGCCATCTTGGCGGGTCGCGCCTGTGTAGGCGTCTGGAACGCCAGCCTTATGTCGGGAGCCTCGGGTCGCTCCGTGTAGTTTTGTCGTTTGTGTTTGCGCCCCATATTGTCCGCTGTCGGGCGGCAGGTAAGCTGGTTGATTTTGGAGCGGTTTTCTCGGCTTTAGGTCTCTGAATCTGTGGGGCTGAAGCGGAGCTACACAGATATGCGACTGTTCAGCTCCGTGGTCGGCCACGCCCCCTTTAAGGCAGATTTTTAAGGTGTGACCATCCTTGGTTAAAGGGATGCTATAGTGCCAGGAAAAAATAGCCTATAGAATCCTACAGTACCCTCCTCCCTCGCTGCACATCACTCACCTCATGAGCTGAAGTGGTCTGGGTGACTACAGACTGTCCCTTTAAACCTGTTTTATTGTTTTCTGTTTTGCATAGTTCTCATAAAAAGCAAGGATTCGTACCTAAAGGAACATGGGCTGTATAAGACAAAACATATATTAACCAAATACATTGGTCTGGGTTGATGTGCTGTTTAGTAAAATGAACATAAACATATAGACACCTGTATTACAGTATCATATTAATTAAGTGTTGCAAGACTAAGTATTGCGTTTCTCGGTTCTCTTGCTGTGCCTGGTGGCTAGCAAATCTAGCTTTTTGAGGAAAGTCTCTGGGTCTGCCCCTGAGGACAAGGTGAGTACGTCAGTGCCCCGCTGCACCACCAGTGAGCTGTCTGTGCCCCATCGGTATCGGATGGAGTGCTCTCTCAGTCTCTTTGTGACCGGAATTAGTTGTCTTCTTGCAGCCAACACAGTGAAAGGGAGGTCATTATACATAGCTACCTCGTTTCCCTCAAATGTTACCCCAACACTTCAGATTAAATATCCACAAAACACAATTTAGCAAACATGTCTATGAAATACTATTATTAAATAGGTCTTAAAATACTATGAAATACTATTATTAAATAGGTCTTAAAATACTTTTAAATAGGTCTCTTTGGGTAACATGATTCTTAGACCAGACAAATGTAGAACTTAAAAAAGTTACATTTATTATAACTAAAATTGTCACATAGATCAAAAATTAAATTATAAACAAATGATATACAACACCAAACAGATAAAAATAAAAGAGAGGTCACTTTGCTAGCACAGTAATTGTATCTTCTGTCCCCGGGGGGCTTTGGCCAGAAAAATGGCAACTTGCTTTAAAATTAAATCTTGACCCCATGTAAATGTACTGGTCATTTACAATACATAATATTATATCAAATGTGTATCCCTCTCATGTTTTTTAAGCCAGCCCCAAAGGAGGTACAAGGCAAAGGGAATGAATAGCTCCCGAGATCCCATTTTTCTGATGTCTCCCATCTCACTTTTGACTGATTTAAACACAAATTTATATAAAATAAGTTACAAAACGATGCAGAAATAACTTTGTATATGTGGAATAATCACTATTCCTACGTTCCAAAGGCATCTTACAAGATGTGTCTGCCATTTAGAATAACTGACTTTCCTGCAAATGACTTAAGGTAAACTGGTCATGTTAGGAATTAATTTTAGTGAATTATAGCTATAGCTATTATGAATTAGCTTTTGACTTCTAATTGTCGATTTGTATATCAAAAGGGGACTGTGTGTTTAGCAGAGCACCAAAGGGCTCGAAGCCGAATGGACTCTCCATATGTGAATGTCCTTGGATGCAAAGTTTCACACCTGGCCAGAGGAATGTTGGTTTTTAAAGGAAAGAACCTAATTTACATCCCTTTTCCTGTAATGTAACAAACGGCACACTCCTCCATCTGGGATGGCTAAATTAATCCCTTTAGTATTTTAATCAGCCTTATCATCTTCTATTATGTAATCATTCCAGGTGCCCATTATGCATATCTCATTTATTAACCATATTTCTACAGTAAAACAATGAATCTTGCTCACTAGACATCATCTAATAGAGCGTGCAAAAATGTATTTTTGCATAACTGATACATTATTTTTGTAGAACACCAAATTGCACTATAGCTTCCACTCTTACTAACTCCCAAGATTAAATTGTAAGAAAACCTAGTAAAAAAGTATCTACATTCGTAAAAAAAAAAAAATATTAAGCTAATTGGTAAAGTTAATAAAGCCAGATGATAGCTTTCAGCAGAGTGATATTTTATAGAGTAATAAAACTCATTGCTCTCTTACTTTTTGAGGGTGTAGTTATGCTAACCATGCCCCCAAACACATAAAATCCCATTTAGCCCAAGGCACAGTGCCCTGTTGTGGTTCCCAGTGTTCTAGTGTCCCAATAGTGGGCACCTTGGTTTGAGTATTGTATTTTGGTATTGACCCGGCTTGGTCTTGACTACTCTGTTTCTCTGGTTCCCTTGACTCAGCTATGTTTCTCGTTTTTGTGGTTTTCTGGCTTCCCTTGACCTTGGCTTGTTTAGATGTTCCTATTTGCTGTTATTTATCCTGGCCACTCCAAGTACTGGTTTAGCGACATTTTCTCTGTCTCTACTGCTCTGAGGATTTACATACTGCGTATTGGGCATGACGTTGCAGTACAAGCAACTTTTGGTATAAAAAATTAAGGTGAATAAATTATTTCCATTGCCAAAACCTTTCACTTTACTTCTAAAAGTTCAGTGGATACCTGTATATGTGTATAATGCATTGCAACTTCACAAGCAGGTTTATTCACAAACTAATTCTGAATGGCAAAACAAGAAAAAGGGTTCTGTGTGAGCTGAAATGTTGCTGTTCCTGCACTTTTTTTGATCTAGTTTTATGCACTGCATTAAATACCAATATATTATTTTTAAAGAATGCTGGACAATTCTTTTTTGTCTTGGAGCCTTCTTTGCATAGTTCACCATTTGGAGAGGTTGTAATTCTATCTATCGATCTATTTATCTATCTATCTGTCTATGTATGACGAACTTGCCTTCACCATGAGTTCCTGGAGGAGCCTGCTAGCTAGCCTCCTGCCCCAGGACTATGGGCCATGGAAATGACCTGTAAAAAGACTTGGTTTGTGGGATTTATTTGTACTGTTCGAGAACTGAACAGACTCACGAACTGCGGACCACCTCTGTGCTTGTTAACCCCTATTGAACTCTCCTGACACCTTAATCATCGAGGGTTCTAATTGTTCGGCTGGGTGGCTGCCGTTTGTATGCATGAACACGTGGGAACTGAGTTGGCGGCCATCTTGCTTGCAAGACTGCAGGCAGTGGTGTTCGGTCGTTGAGTTCATGGAACTACAATCGAACACTGTTACTCCCAAATAATGCTGAACTCTGACGAACACCTGCTTCTTATCCACACATGTCAGGAGAGTGCCGTTCGGTAGGTCTGTTCGTATGAACAAGCCAGAGGATGCATTCAATAATTCATTCGTATGGAACTCCCGAAAGTGACCGGCCGCTACCACTGAATCCCTGGAACCAATTTGGGCTGATGCCTCGTGTGCAGTCAGTAAAAACTTTACCCTGGTGGCGACTTCGGCTGGCTGTGTTCTTGGGATCTGAGCGCTATTTGGACAAATTTGGTGCTCAGATCCAAGCTATCTGGCGATGTAATATTTATGGGGGTTCCTGTATGTTTTATGTATCTTGTAATGTGTTTTTGATATTTTGTATTTTATGCCTAGTCATGCTGACACTGGAATTTGTAACCATTTTGTGGGTGTGTTGTGGGAGGTTTTGTGGGAGTGATTACTGTATCCCTGAATTGCATAAAAGCCGGCCATCTGGCCTGCATAAAGTCATTCCTGTTGTACCCTTCATCTAGTCTAGACTGATGTTTGGGTATGCGTCTGACGAACCACTGGATTTACTTGTATGCTGTACTTTGATTCTTGGAGAAAGTACAAATCAGCACTCGGAACTGCTGTGTATAATCACTAAGTACCTAGCAGTTCGGGAGCACATAAACTAACGGGTATACGCAATACCAGTGTTCGTTACACTATCATCTGTCTATCCTTATATATGTTTATAAGTATATATTCAGCCATTGATAGCTTCCTTTTTCTGCCAAGTCCTGATAGTGTACTCACTATTCCTTCAGTGTTGAACTTGCGAACTATGCTTCCAACAGTATCTTTAGGAACATTCAGTGCCTTCGCTATCTTTTTGTATCCTGTTCCTTGTTTGTGAAGAGCAATGGTCTCTTCTGTTAACTTTGTGGACCATTCTTTTGACTTTTATAACATGCAGTCAAATGTAACAATCAACAAACCCCTATCCGTTTCAGTTTTTTCAAGTGTTCTAGCTCAAGCACACCTGGTGCAACTAATGAAACTGTGCTTGAGACAGCATGTGTTTTGCATGTTAATGCTGTTGTGAGGGATTCTTTTCAGGGGGTTCAAAAATTTGGAGACTGAGGAAGTCATTATAAGTTGCATTTTTTTTTTTTATTTGGGGAAAAAACTTGAAGCATTCATTGTATTGAGCTATTTCAATTGCTTTTATTTAATTTGTTCATCCGAACAGATGAAAGTAAATGTTGACAATAAATATGATTTTAGATGAAGTTGAATAATTTTAAATAAAACTGTATATGTACGTGACTTACATGATATGTACGACTTGGGCATTGCTGTACTTGAG
Organism: Pelobates fuscus; assembly: GCF_036172605.1. Lineage (NCBI taxonomy): Eukaryota > Metazoa > Chordata > Amphibia > Anura > Pelobatidae > Pelobates > Pelobates fuscus. The sequence continues at coordinate 172,126,316 of NC_086323.1, forward strand.
TAGATTAGCAGAATACAAGGTGACACACCGTCTGTGAAATTTCCTTCTGAAAAAAATATATATATGTAACACACATAAACGCACAAAAAATAAATATACCAACAATTTTGGTCAAGGTTGGTGATAAAATGGTTAAATGAAAAGTCAGAGAAAAAGCGAACCACCTAGCACACAGAGTCCAAAAGTGCAGCGCTTCAAATATATTTACACTTACCCCTTGGTATATATAGGGGATTTTTCCTCATGCAAAAAAACAGAGGTGGCGCCAAATACCTTCTTCCATGTAAACAAAATATTTTCTCCCAGCACAGATATGGAGACAAAGCAGGAGAGAAACAATCTAGGTGAGGCTATTAATTAAACAAATCAGTGTAAACTTCATTAAAAATTGCCTGCTCACCTTATTTAGAGCATGTTAGATAACTGGCTCCAAAATTTCCACTTAGTGTCAAATTTCTAGGGTGACACTTTCCTGTTGGAACCAGAGTAGCAAATGCAGGATGAAGGTAAAAAGGGGACTTTAAATTTAAAAACTATGATTTATTACAAATAAAAATAATTGATAAAATCAACATACAAATAAAAATGCATAGTTGTTCGGCTTCCTTATGATTAGATAGGTAATTTCCTGATTGCTCGTAAAACGGGAAGTGACATCAGGTTTCATTCCGTCACATCACTTTCCGGTAGTAGTTCTCTACTACATTACCCATATTGCACCTCTCGGTTTTTTGGCAATACCTCATATCCGGTTTGTTCATTTTTTATTCATTATTCTTAAAAATATTCAATTAAGTTGTGATGTATACAAAAGAGAGGGAAAAAAGGTATAAGAAGAACTTAAAAACAGAATATTAATAAAATACTCAACAAACAAATTTTTTTTAAAAAAAACTTTACTATCTTGAATCATAAGATTTTCTTTGATTATATTTGAGATATAAATAATACACACAAAATCAGTACTTATTAAAACTTCATTAAACCTTAAAATATGATTATGAAAAATTGATTCTAAAAAATGACATAGTTTAACATTTTCATTTAGAACCATAAGACTGAGAGTATTTAAATTAAAGGTCCATCTCATTTCACACCTTCCTAAGCACTGTATAATGTCATCACCTCTCCAATTTGGTTTAACCTCCTGTGTAGCTATAAGATTTATACATACACAGTCATGTATTTCTTTAAAATGTTTTGAAACACTGTGTTTCTCATATCCATTTTTGATATTCCTTTTATGTTCATTTAGTCTTACATGTAGGGAACGTTTGGTTCTTCCTACATACCATAACTGACACGTACAGTTAAGAAGATATATGAATTTTTTTGAAAGGCAAGTGATCATATCTTTAATACTATAGACTTTTTATTTTGAGGGTCTTTAAATGTCTCTATATGCCTTTTTTAACTATTAGTATTTCTACGGGCTAATGAAAAGTGTCTAAATGCTCTTTCATGTTTGAATATCATCGGGCATCTAATTAGTATAGATAAATACTTTTGGATTATGTGACCAAGTTTTGCAAAGCTTTAACCTTAAAATATCTCTTCTCTCCTTTTAATATTTGTCCTGTACAAAAAATATATAATCAAATCCAAGATCTACAATTTTAACATTCATTATTAATATATTTTGAGTTATTTTTCTTTGGTTGTGCTAGTTGTGTAGGAATTATTATAAGTGTTGATCTCAATAAAGCCTCAGCCAGGAAGGAGTAAATGCAAAGGGACATTTATTGAGCTACTAAAGAGATATTGTGCACAATATAAGTATCCTATCTGAAATATTAATCAGAAACACTAAATAACACTAAAACACTAAACACAGAAACACTAAATAAACAGCAATGGCATTGTTTAAAATATGGATTTTCCCACTTTTACAATTTCTTTTCTCTCTAAACTAGGTGCATTCCTTATTCCCTACGTGGTGTTCTTCCTCTTTTGTGGAATACCAGTATTTTTTCTGGAGACTGCACTGGGGCAATTTACTAGTGAAGGAGGCATTACATGCTGGAGAAAAGTCTGCCCCTTATTTGAAGGTAAAGTACTTCCTAATCGCTTATTTGCTAACAATCAAAACATTTGCAATTTTTGCCAGTAGAGTAACTACACTTCTGGCTAATTGGAAATATAGCTCAGAGATCTACTGACAGACAAGTGATATCACTACATTGTTGTGTTATAGAGCCAGTACTGGCCCTGGTGCTTCCCATCTCTGGGTTTTTGAGAATTTTGTCAAAACCCAAGAATCCATACATTTCCTCTTTAACATTATCAATTTCGCCCATATATAGATGGCACTGATTCGCTGAAAGAGTCAGGTGAAACCATAGCCACTACAGCAGACTGCAATAGTTATGGTGCTTAGCATGCCCATTTACAATATTTAACCTCAGTATGCATTTTAACTCTGATTTCATACAGCACAAACCACAAACCGTTTTCAGCAGACAAGTAGCTATTATATTCTTTTGAGCATGATTTTCCTTGGCCCTGAATTTGACATTTTTTGTTTAATGATAGATGTCCTTGTCCAATAATAATTAAATATATATTTTTTATTTATATAAAATATTACTCTCAATTTAGTTTTCACATAAAGCCAGTTACAAGCCTCTCCACTGTCCAGTAAAGAAGATTTTAAATTCACCTTAGTTCACTGTTGACTGACCGTACAACTAAAATAACCCATATTTGGTTTTATCTTTCAGGAATCGGCTATGCTACCCAAGTCATTGAGGCACATTTAAATGTCTACTATATAATCATTTTAGCATGGGCTATTTTCTACCTCTTTAATTGCTTTTCTGCGGAACTTCCATGGGCAACATGTGGACACAAGTGGAATACAGGTACAATATTTTGGAGAGTGAAAAGGACATGGATATAGATCTGTACTAACACAGCATTTTACTGTTAGTCCATAAAAACATCTACACAGTTTAACAGATATATCCTACCTTTAAACATGCATGTTAATAATACATATGCTCATTGAGAGTATATTAAAAACAGCTTGCAAAAGTCGCAGTTCGTTTTTCTATGGCAGTCCAATTGCAAACTTCCTATTGCAGCTAAATTGCAGCTAAATTAAAAGTTGTTGCAAGGTAGATGCCCTGAGCAGTTGCTGCCTCTTGGAATTAGCTCTAGTGAGCTAAACAAACAGGAAGTAAAAGGACTGGTTATCTAATTAACAGCCAAAGTGTGGTGTAGCCATGTTGATAAAGAACAAAAAACAAAATTGCACTTTTTGTTAAATGAAGAAATAGGACACACACTTCACACAGAAAGCACTTAAGTAATCTGAAGTTATTTAGTGGTCTGGAGTGTGCTATATATGGCCCATAATATTTAATTGAATTGCATGATATAATATTATGTTACTATAATATTTGTTACTAATAAACATGGATGCAAAAAATAAAGGATGAGAACTCTGGCAAATAGGCAAAAGCTTAGAGATACTCAAAAACTGCGGTACATCCCATCTCAGTTCTCAAAATAGTTTTTGTTCACTTGTGCCATTACAGAGAGAACATTACAGAAAGGATCTTGAGAAAGACCCGTACGGGTCGAAACGTCGTTCGGATTTTAAGGGTTTATTACCAACATTGGGAGCTTTAGAGATCTGCACCCTGGATCATTTAACTTTTACTCATTCTAACCTGGAACGTTAGTGAAACTCCCTTAACATGTGTTATATTACCTTAGTTTAGGTGTAGCGAGGCATGCAAAACTATACGCACCCTAGAAATAAATGCATTGGTGCAGAGGGACAATAATTCTTGGTAAACCTATAACCTCTGCTGTAAACTAGATAAGTGCTAGGATACACTTTTATAGCACTATATATACCTTGACCCAGCAAAAATACAATATAATCATTCAATAACTCTTTCTCATGAAAAACAAATTATGTTAGCATAAATCCATGTTTATCTTACAATCTTATGAACTACCTGTATATTATACTAAAAAAATATGCTGCAGTTAAATTGTTTTTTTAGTCTGATAAATATTTTTAGCGTGTTCCTTAGAATCCTAATACTGGTCCATTACAATACATATCGGGGAATCCTGGGGCAAATATAGAAATAAGAGCAACCAGCATAAACATCATTTTGAAATGATTTTACTGATTATTTATTTTTTATAAAGAACCTGAATGCTGTCTCCATATATATCACACGTGTGTCTGGTGACACATTTAAAACTATCTAAGGGTAGTTTCCTGTATGCAACTCCAAAAATTATTTAATGCTTAATGTAGTAGTTATGGCTATATGACTAATATATAGGGCTTGTCCCTCATTATAACATTGCAGTGATTCCCCTGTTCACTATGGATTCTATTGGCGTAGATTATAATGTACAGAATTCCCTTCTTGGTAGAGCTAGAAATGGGACAGGAGGGCAGGTGTTCAATTGCTTCCAGGCCACAAACATGGGAGGGCTGGAAAGGATCGTTGGGGCTACAGCCTCAAGCCATTCTACTGCAAATTAAAATAGAAGGAAGTTTGTTTGAATGTCTGTTTGCATAGTTCTGTAGTAGTAAGGCATGGGAGGACTGGCAATTGGGGCAAAGGGCAATCAACCACAGGCCACTAACGTGGGATGGATGGCAAGGAGGATGTGGAATGCAGCCTCTAACCATTCTATAGTGAAGGTGAAGACAAGGCTGCCAAACTAGAGATAGAGACGTATCATTTCCCCTGGAGGGTTTGAAAGTGATCAGGTTAGATAAGGCAATGCCTAGCACTACGATCAGTATCTCCTAAGCATGCTCAGATCTCTACGAATGCTGTGCAGGTCATACTGATGGAGGATACTGGGATAGATGATGGCACACTTCACATCTCCACTATCCTCCATCTGTCAAACCCATACATCATATGCTCCATGTAAGTAAGACAAGCTACACTAAAATCTGTAAGTTTTGTGTAAAAAAGGCCATTTATTTGTACTTGTCCCCAGTCCAAATGTTGCCAGCCCCCCCGGGAGCAGGACCTTGCATGTGTTGTTTGTTCATAGGCTGGTCATCTGTATTCTTAATGTTCTCCAGGCCTGGACTGATCCACTGGTATATTTTACAGAGGACTGTGGTGTATGAGTCTAACCATGCTTACAGACTACAAAGCGTATATATGACACTTTTGAAATATTTTTCCAGTATTCAAAAGGTGATATGGGATGTGTTCATGGCAACATAGCCATTTGTATACAGAGTCTGCATTTCTTAGTCATGCACAGACCTCTGTGAATGTTTGTTTATACCATTTAGATCATCCTGATTGAGGTACCAGGGATGTATGACTGCACACTTTGCAACACCAGAAGCTTGCATATGTTATATCTTATATAATGCACGCCCCAGATCAGACGGACCATCCACAGTAAGATCTGTGAATATTGTGAAAAAAAAGGCAAGAGGTTTTCATCACTCTCCTGACCCCTTGTGTGTATTGTAGAAACATTGATTCTACGGTATTGGAAATACAGTATGGTGGCTCTGCAATGTATCCATGTTGCCCCTGTTTGTAACATAGCAGATTAATTATGTTATTAATATAGCATTACTGTTCTGTTAATGATGTAGCTGTGATGAACTGTTTGTAAAGTACCAGTGGTGTCTCATTGTTAATGTAGGCACTGGTGCCTTTGTTTGTAATGAAGCAGTGGTGTTTGTTTTCCAATCTAGAACTGATGCTTAAGTTCTATATTGGAAACCAAAATAAATAAGTAGGCATGCAGAAAACCTCTTCTAAGGTGTAAATAGAAATATACAACCTTATAATAAAGCAGCGTGGTGGGCAGTATATATAAAGAAATATACAAATCTCACATAGTGTGATAAAAGTATATATATATATATATATATATATATATATAGAGAGAGAGAGAGAGAGAGAGAGAGAGAGAGAGAGAGAGAGAGAGAGAGAGAGAGAGAGAGAGAGACACGCAAGAAGTTTGGTGTAACTCACAAAATGTAAGTGAATATCAGGCCCATCATCCTAAATCAGAAATGATCTTCAGAATATTATGGAGTTGATCTTCTTTAGCACTTGTAAATAGAAAGAAACCAGATAATAGTGCAGATGAGACTTAAAACAGCAAATATTTATTACAAATGCACTTACAAAAAGTCCAGATAAAAACAGCATATATCCACTACAAGGTGGAGCAAAGAATACAGCACTGCAAGTCCCCAACGTAAGAATCCAACGCGTTTCGTCCACTGGACTTCCTCAGGGATGTAGGAAAACAGAAGCTACCTTGTTTTAATGTCAGTGATGCGTCTGTTTGTAATATATCAGCTGGATCCTTGTTTTTATAATAAAAGTATTTGTAATGTAGCAGTTGTTTTTGTGTGTGTCATGGCCCCTCCGGGCTTGTAGTGGTGTGTAACTTTTTAGGCTTGTCTAGTAGCAAGGTATTGATATAATACTAGTCCTGGTGCCTTTATTTGTATTATTATTATTATTATTATTATTATTATTATTATTATTAATATTATTATTATTATTTGTATCGGAGTAGTTGTGTCTCTGTTTTTTAAACATAGCAGTGATGCCTTGGCAATGTAACAATGATCTTGTTTGAAATGTGTCATTTGGAACCTTGTTTGTAATATAGCAATACTACTTATTTTTGTAATGTAGCAGTGAAGACCCTGTTATATAAAAGTGGTGCCTCTTTTTTTTAATGTCGATGTAATGGGCATGTTTGTAATGTAGCGGTGTCTCGTCTTTTTTGCAATATAGTCGTAGTGAGCCTTTTTGCTTAACATGTAGCAATGGTGATCTTCATGCTGTAGCTTTAAATGAATCAATTTGGCTTTAGTTTATAATGTGCTCAGTGTGTCCTAATTTATAATGCAGTCTTCGTGCTCTAGTTTCAATATAGTTTGAATCTTGTATTTATGCAACAAATGAATCCACAGATAGATGTCCCAGTTTATATTTTACTGTTTTTGCCCTCATTTAAATGGATATCAGGTTGTTGATAACTCCCCTGTTTAATGAATTATGGAAGAAATGCATTAAATAGCTGCAAGAAAAGGAAATTACAGATACAAAGACACTATTGATTTTTTCCATATTAGTTTTTATTGCAGCTGCCAAAGGGACAAGTAAATGACTGATATTTTATTGCCAATCCAATGCCCCATCTTAAAACAATGTATTGATTATAACAGTGGTATTTTATTTTTGCCATACAATTCTGGTGGTATAATTTGTAATGTCAGTACTGTACTGGCTGCTCTCTGTAAACACGGGTTAGAAGGAGTTGTTATCTAAGAATTCCGCTGGCAGTGACTGTTAATTATATTTTAAATCAGTCTAATTCACAGTTGAAGCAGGATGGTAATAGTGTAAACATTTTCTTTATTGGCAACTTGTTTAATCTAGCATGTAAATGAGGATTTCATTTGATCCCTGTAGGGAATAATTTATTTTAAAGGAATGTGGGTTTTGATAGCTCAGAGCTAGACATTATTATTCTGCTGATTTCTGGCCAAACAGTGATGGAGATGGATTTGTCATGTGACTGGTACGTGCTCTTCAACATCTACAACAAATGGATTGGGCATCCGTGGCATCTTTTGCTCTGTTTGGGAGTTTCTTATTCCATGTGCCAATAATTAAGTAATATTTACGCCCATATTCCACAGCTTTGTGACTTTTCTATCAGATCTCTGGCACTTTTATAGGTTTAGAGGTTTATAAACTCAGTTGAGAATTTTAGTGAAATAAAAATCCAAATGGCAAAATGTAGGTAAAAAGTTTCAACAATATCGGAATGGAAGAATTTTTAGGATACATCATTTTTTCCATTGCTATTTTGCCATTTAGATTTTAAAGGGAACTGTAACTCTGAGGTATCTTAATATTATGGTTACTCATTCTAGTATTTAACAAATATGGATTTATAAGGTGTGAAAAGTAAAATTAAAAGTTTATAGAAAACAATGTTTCTATATCTTCGTATTTGCAATGTTAGTCCTGACTTATCCTTGTCTGGACTTAAATGTCATGTGCAAGAAATGGAACATCACATGAAAAAATGTTAACACAAGTTATAGCTGATTTTAGTGTTTTATTCAATGGTGTGAATTCTACAGTGATGACAGTTTCCCTTAAATTTTCTAGAGGTTAGTGGATAACCCCCTAACTCTTATACACCCAAGCAATCACAAAGCTGTACTTATAACCTGCACAGTTGCATATCAGGTACTAATACATTTTTCCACAGATAATGTGGTTCTGTCTCTTTTTGCCTGGTAGCTAGTATTTATTTTAAAGTTAAGGCTAAGGGCTCTTTTTTCCTTCCTCTACGATGTTCTTTAATTTAGTAATACCATCTGACATTTTCCAGTTCTGCAGTTAAGGATTCGAAAGAATGTGTCTCTTCTGGAATCTTGAAAAAATAAAATGACCTACTTAATAAACACAAATTATACCGCTAAAATTCGTTTAATTTAATATTATGGAATTGGAATGAAAAGTTGACATTTTCTTCCACTGGAATGGATGTTTCCTTTGAGGTTCAGTGAATATATGCTTATGAGACAATAGATTTTTCAAATGAAGCATTTCCAGGTCAAAGTCAATGGCCCATTTATTAAGAGACGTCAAACATCATATATAAAATTCTACAATAATCATGCATCTATTGTTTCGCTTTAGTGGGACAGCACTACAAACACAACATATTACCATAATTGTCATCTTTACAGTGTACATGAATTGTCAAACATCAAATATTGTGACTACTATAAGGAATCAGAATTCTCCTGGAAACTGTGGTGTAGGTAGTAATATATTTTTTTGTAAAACTAAAGCAGAAATAAAAAAAACAGGTGACACCAAATAGGCAAGTAATGCAAAAAAAAGTAAAATGTAAATGGTGCAAATACAGATAAAGAGATAAAAGCAATAAAAATAGCTAAAATGGTATACAAGAACAATTCTAGTGAAGACATTTTTGTCTTCAAATGGTAAGCTTTAGTGGGGATTCTTACCATTGCTCAGATCAGTAGATATACATCAAAAAAGAAAGTAAAAACATACAAAAATAGAGACATGCAATGTGACGGCAGACAAGAACCATTCGGCCCATCAATCTGCCGAATATTTCGAAATACTTTTAGTCCAATAGTGCAATAGGTCTAAAAATAGGACACATGCAACACCCAAAAATGGTATCACACTCACATGAAATAGAGCCATGTAAGTGTGATACCAATTTTGGCTGTTGTATGTGTTCCATTTTTTAGACTTTTGTGTTCTTGTATTTGAGCTATTTTTATTGATTTTATCACACTTGTATTTGTACCATTTTGATTTTATTTTTTGTAATACTAGCCCATTTCGCACCACCTTGTTTTATATTTCTGCTTTTGTCTCGTGTACGTCTTCTTGGGTGTTTTTGAGGGAACCCCATTACTTTGAGTTGGCTGCCTTTCATTTTGCTTTTGCATTTGCCCAATTGCTAAGCGCTATTCTTTTTTTATATATATATATATATATTTTCTGTGTCTCCAGATAACTGTGTGGAGTTTCAAAAACTGAATATGAGTAATGGAAGTCATCTTTCCTTTGTCAATGCTACATCACCTGTAATGGAGTTTTGGGAGTAAGTACATCATTTTAGTAATGCTAGCTAAATAACAATTGTGTCAAATTGTCCATGTTTGTTTAAGTTTGGAGTATATCTAAATGTTGTGCTAAGTTTTATTCCTACCCATATTTAATTAAAGTAGGGGTGCCTAAAAGGTAGATCACCAGATGTTTTAAAACAACAGCTTCCATGAAGTCGTGTCATATTGAAGGCATTCTAAAGTTATGCAAAACATCAAAAGAGTTGTAGTTCTACAACAAGAATTAAATAAACATTCTAAGCTCCATAACCACTGCAGCATTAACATGAGCTGGTCCTGCACAGCAGGGTTTAACTTAGAAGAGCTAATGGAAGCTTATAGCAGGAGCTTCCAGCTCTCCATATTGGTAGGGAAGAGGCATGGAGCAGCATCCAGTGGATCCTATGTAAGTAGTCAAACAATTAGCAGTTGATTTCATTACTTACATGGGAGGCAGCAGAGCCCTACTGGCATCAATACCATTAGAGCATACTGTAATAGTTATAGTGCTTGGAGTGTACCTTTAATTGTATTTTGGAAAAAACATACTTTTCAAGCATATTTAAGGTGTGGTCTTAGCTTTGATTTCTAAAGAGGCAAAATTAAATTTTCATCCTGAGATTGAATACCCTTTTTATGCATGAACATACCTTATTGGCCTTAGCAACTACTGCTTGACATTGAACATTGTTGCCTAATTTATTGTAATATTAATTCTCAAATCCTTTCTGTGTGTTTTTATCCCTTATTTGCTATCATTAAGGGTGTACGTTGATTGTGGATTCCTTACCCCCAAAGTGCATAACTTTGCATTTATCTACATTAAATTGAATCTGACATTTCAGTTTCCAGTCCTCCAATCTCTCTAAATCCCTCTGCAGCAAAGCAATATCCTGCTCACATTGTATTATTTTACAGAGTTTTGTGTCATCTGAAAACACTGATTCATGACGTTCACTGCCTTTTTCGAGATAATTTATAAATATGTAAAATAAAAGCGGGGCCAGGACAGAACCCTGAAGGACACCCGTCGTCACTTTTGACCAATGTACTATTAATGACAACACTCTGTACTCTCTCTTTAAGCCACAGCTCTCACAACACGAACACGAACCCTCATCCAGACAAAATTCTTTTAGTTTGAGCACTAAGCTTTGTGAGGTACTGTATCAAACGCCTTAGCAAAATCTAAGTAGATCAGATCCACTGCAACAACCTGATCTATAATTCTACTTATTCCTTTGTAAACAGCAAATAAGTTAACTTGGCATGTCCTATGTTTCATAAAACCATGCTGTTATTTGGTAATCTTTTCTTCCCAGTGAATTCCTGAATGTTATCCCTTAATAACCCTTCACATAATTTCCCTGTCATAGAAGTCAGGCTCACAGGTCTATTATTTCCAGGCAAAGATTTTGAACCCTTTTTGAATACAGGAACCCCAACTGCCTTCCTCCTATCCTCATGTTCAATTCCTGAAATAAAAGAATCCTGAACGATTAAAATCAGAGGTTTACTTATTTCCACACTTTGCTTCTTACATACTCATGGGTGAATACCATCAGGCCCTGGGGCTTTGCTTACATTAACTTGAGTCATCCAATCACAGTTTTTTTTGCAGCAATTATTTGCATATCTCTTGCCATAAGTTCCTCCTAAATATTTATTGGGGCAAAATTGTTATTTACAATTTCTGCCTTTTCCTGGTCTACATGAGCTATCTCACCCATCTCTGACTTCAATAATTGCGAAAATTAGGTCCATGTTCATCAATAAATAATAACATTGGAAGTTGTCAGAATTCAGACTGATTGGGTGATTGGAAGAAATTCCAATTTCCAAGCCGCTAACTGCCAGCATTTTGGAGGACCCGACTTGTTCAGTTCTCGATTCCTAGTATTGGCTCTGGCACCAGAAAGAAAGGGATGGAATAGAGAAGAGGCAATTTTCTCTAGACAAGAGGTCTGACTAATCAATGTGGACTTGATCTCCTGCCCAATCTAGAGGTAGCAATAAAATATGATTGATAGTTATTTGACAGCCACTAAATGTTGATTATGTTCACAGATTAAGTAAAGGGACAAATAAGGGAAAAAAAGAGGAGCAATAAAACAATTATACTTCCAAGCAGGATTTTTCTAGACACTTTGAATTCATCTCCTGAGAGAGACAGACCATCAGTGATCCTGTGTGTTAACCCTTTCCGTGCTTGTGTTGGAGTGGGAGATATAATTGATTCTATTGTGATACTTAGGCTTAGTGTACAGCGTTATCTAGCTAGCAGTTGCTGCCAGCGCCACTTGAGCCAAGATTGAGAGGGAGATAGGAGATTGGCAGGCACTTTTTCATGTTCTTAATTCGAAACTCGGTAATGAATATACAGTTGTCAAACGTTGTTGGTTTTCTTGTTATCTGTTTAGAGGAAAGAACATTCTTCTTTTGGGGAGTGTGGTATTCAATAACAAATAAAAAACATATTTTTGCTTAGCTTGGGTCATGGATTCTAGTGTGAGAAAATGTTTAACTTTCTGTTGTATTTAGCTAGCAGCTACTGACAGAGGCACTTGAAACAAGTGGGAGATTAGCAGGCATTTTGTCACTGATCCTAGTATGAGACTTGCTTACCAAAATACAACATACAGTTACAAGGAACAGTGCACATAGAAAATCAAAATGCAGTTTTAAATTATACAAGGTTACTTAAACACACCTATCTTATCAAACAAATATGGGGATTCATTTATATTATGTATATTATATATTATAAATATATAATTTAGATATAATTAGTTTATTGTGTTAATCAATTATATATTGGGGATGCATCTGACAACTCAGGCAATGCCCTTACAGTTAATCCTACCAATCTAGCTGATCTGAGTCATGTGATGGCAATGTCACCACAATCACATGACTCGGATCAACTGGATTGGCTGCAGGGGCACTGCATGCATTGCCAGGCAGCCCACTCCGATTTGATTCGACGAGGTGAGTAAGATTCGGTGGATGCTGGGGCATAGATATTAAGACGTTAAGATGTTATCATCAAGATTGTTAAAGCCCATGGCATTCAGGACGTAATGACACATAACCGGGTTAAAAGATAATTATTTGGTTTATAGAGAACAAATGTTAGTTCACCGATTATGTAGTATATAATGTATCTGGAGTATATCTACTATATATTATTGAAACTTTGTTTTTGTCAAAATTCTATTTAGTGAAATTAATAATAGTTAATACGTTTTTTGTAAAAACCTATGCACCAAATAATACAATTCACTTATTATACTACTAAAATGCTAAGATATAGAAAATACAATTAATTTAGCAAGAAGCAACATCAAAGTCACTACCATGTTACAATACTAAGAAGGCATTTAGTGTGGCTTAATTAAGATATCGCCAGTATGTCCAATAAAATATCACCAGTACTGAAATGTAGACTGTGACCACATCACACAATATTGTGAATTCCTTGTTAACTAACATATCACCAGCATATACAACTATAATACAATTATATTTGAAGTCCGTTCATATTTTAAAGTTTACCTTTATAGAGCTGAAACACAACAAAATCTAATCTGTATTCTCTTTGATTGCAGTATGAAACACTGAGATTGTCCTAATAATAATAAAAATGCCTCAAAATGATAATTATTGTAATGTGATAATGAATGTTTGTTATGATTCTGTAATGTCCCTTTAAGAAAGAGTTACATAATTGTTTTAAAGGCATAACTAGTTGTATATTAAGAAGTACATTTTTGGATTAATCTGTCCTCCTTATAAAAAAGGAACTGGCCCCTGCACAATGGAGCATAATTTAATAGAGCATGGGTCAGTTTAACTTCATGAGGCCAAACACAATTAAATGTCCCCTACAAGCTACTCATCTACCTTATACATAAATTTAGAATAAAGGTTATATAAGTATTGCAGAGACCCATATAACTGGGCAGTTTTTCACACTTCTAGAGATATTTTGCTGCAAGTTATTCTATAACGAGCCCAGAGTTATCTCATGGGGAGAAAAGTGTTCTGTTATAATTATAGAAAATATAATTATTAGAGGGGAAGCGTAAAATGTAATTAAGAGTACAGATTTTTTTTTTTTTCATTTTTTGCTCAGAATATGGTCCCAGGAGCAGGCTGTGGTTTAAAAACCAGGTTCCAATGTTTTTCAACTCTTCCTCTTCATTGCCTCTGTAATATTTTAATATTAGACATAACTGATGTACAGTTAGATTGTCATTAAGCACTTGTTTGCATTCTTAAGGTAACAGAGAGCAATTTGTCATTATGACTGCTACCACTAAGGTGACAAGCTGAACATTGAAATACAGACTAAGGCATAGGGCAGAGATATGATATGCATTATTACAAATACAAAAAGAGAAGTCCTGCGCTTAAGCAGCAAGGACTACAACACACATCAGCCCCAATATATAGTAAAAACCAAAGAAAAGAAAAACGTTACCTGCGCTTTCTCCTTAATCCTTATGTATATTTAGACAAATGGAGGTCATTTAGTTGCTCCAATGGCCATTGGAGGGAATGCCCGCCTGCCAACGTCAAGGCAGACCCCCCCTAAGCGGGTCCTAACACTGACCCTTCAGCCTGCTTCCTTGAGCTTCTGGCAAAGATATCTCTAATGAGACAGAAAGGGGTATTTTTTATATACACCCCTATACTTATTAACCCTTAATAGGGAACACATGGGATGGGTAGCAGCATTGTAACCAGGCTGTGTGATACAAAGTAAATACAAATACAAAAAGAGAAGTCCTGCGCTTAAGCAGCAAGGACTACAACACACATCAGCCCCAATATATAGTAAAAACCAAAGCATGATATGCATTATTGCTTTAATAGATTCATTTTGACACTTTACTTTTTTGAATTGTGTATTTGATCACATTAATTTTGCATTTTATATATTCACAATGATCTTACAACGGATTATTAAAATACACTTTAGCACATTTAACACTAGCACTATTTAATTTGTCTCCCACATTGGAATTAGTGTAGGACCCACTTATATTGGGGTACTGTGAAGTAGTGATGGGCTTAACACAGTATAACCATATGGTGGAACTGAATCCCCATATGTGTTTACTAACATAGGCGGTTTTACGTACCCTTATAAAATTTAAAACTGTATTTTTATTTATTCACTTAGTCTGTATTTTGTATACATTTTGGTCTCTATGACAGCACCATTACTGAGAAATGCATGTTCGGGGTTCGTCACCAATTCTCTTTTTTTCTTTAATTTGTCATTTAAACAATTAAAGTATTGACAGAATTATTTTCTAAATCAAGAAACGTGTGGACCTTGTCAGAAGTAGCCACATTGGTGAGGAAACCCAAACAGTAAATGTAACATAAACATAAAATTGAAAACAAACAAAAAGAAACACATTTCCCAGCTGTAGATTCAAAACTAAATTAGCATTCTCATTGTCAGGTGAATCAACAATATAAATTAATTATCCAGCAAGAAACAACGGTGTATTTGTTTTCAACACCCAATGCTAAAAAAAAGTAATTTAGGCTGAAAAAAATGTCCAGAATAGGATAAGATGGCTTCTTTAGACAGAAAATTCTACATCTTTCTTAGTCTTTTGCTGACCCTTTCCTATGCTATAATAACCCTTTCCTATGCTATATATGAAATCTCCTCTCTCTCAAGTCTAAATACGCGACCCCTTATCCTTTGTACAGACCTGTTAATGAACTGTTCACCAGTTGCCTTTTTTCTAAAGTAAACAAGTCTAAAATAAGAAGTTGGAATATTATACAGTATGTAAATAGAGACAGATCTTGTATGCTAAAGAAATTACTAAACAATATGTTAGTGCTCCATCTGGATTTAAATAGGTCATTGCAGGATGTGACTAGCACACTGCAATATTCTTCAATATGTAAAATTAGCGGTATTTGATTTGACCAAACATATGCAGAACTGAAGAGTTCTCTCTGGGAACAAAGTCACACTATGATAAGGTAATGGGCAAGACATTTCCTGAATTAAGGACAACAAATGCAAATTAATGTGATGCACTTGGGCAACTTGAAGCAGCGTGTCATACCATAACCGAAGCTCTGTCTAGAAAGAAGCACTACTCTCAGTTGTTCATAACTTCCTGAATTATGATTTACGTAGTTAGTTAGTTAGTTAATGAAATACATTTGGGAATTAGAGATGTAGTTCTGTGAAGAATGTAAGAGGACTAACTGTTATTGTGTTAAGCAATAGTACTATTTCTTGCAAGAGTCTGATTCCCAAATTGAAATTAATTCTCTCTAATAAAGCTATACTATGATTAGGATATCTCTTGAAATTACATGTCATCCTCAAATGTACTCTATAGATCTCATTATTAGAGGAATAATTGAAATCAGATTTCCCATGGTACAAGAATTGACAAGTTAGACATCTGGTAGAGCCACATCAAAAATTCCCAGATCCAAGAGGGATCTACCAGCTCTACCAGATATCTCTTGAAATTAGCTAGTTGAAGAAACGTTGGTGGTTATTATGTAAAAGTGCAATTATGGAGCAGAAACTTAAGCAAGATACAAGATATGTTCAGCTTTAAACAAACAAAGCCTACTAAACTAGTGGCTCTATTTTAATGCACAGGAAGATATTTGATGTTATGCCATCTCTACAGCCCCTTCAATCACAGCACTCCACTACCAACTTTTGTTCCAGGTTAAAGACTACATGTTGAGCAAGAAGGCAAGCACCTTATTGAATGCTGACAGCCCAATGATGCTACAGGAGAGTAGAAGGCATGCACAATGGGAGCTGGGGAGAAAACACAATGGAGGAAAAACAGTGTAAAAATTGACAAGAGTGAGAAACAATGGGTGAATAGACAGAGGCAAAAGAACTAAGGAGAGATACAATGCATAAGGGGTACCTATGCGGGGGGGGGGGGGGGATAGGCAGTTAGAGACAAGTAATGGGGGCTCAGATATTCTAAAAGTACACCTACATTTTGCGCAGGTCTCCTGAAGGCCTAAGATTAGCCTAAAAAAAAGGATGAAAATTTCAAATATATGAGATGATTAAAATAAACCTTAATCATCATCCTTTAATCTTTATATATAGAAATCTTTGGCGTGTTGACACACTAATGCAGAGAACTAATTACCAACCCGAAATGAAGGAAATACTCCAACCAATTTGCAATGACGGGTTCTTGGAACACATTGATTGCATTTATACAATGCGAGCCAAGCACTAAACAATCTTTACAAGGTGGCAAGTTAGTTTGTTTTCATTCTTATTTCATTTTTAAAAAGTATACATTCACTTATAGTGATGTCCCGAATGGCGAATAGTTCCCGGCGAACCTCGCATGTTCGCATTTGTCGCGGACGGCAAACATATGCGATGTTCGGTCCGCCCCCTATTCGTCATCATCGAGTAAACTTTGACCCTGTACCTCACAGTCAGCAGACACATTCTAGCCCATCAGCAGCAGACCCTCCCAGACCCTCCCACCTCCTAGACAGCATACAATTTAGATTAATTCTGAAGCTGCATTCATTTTTTTTTTTGTATTTTTTTTTTGTGTTTATTATACATTATCCTCCATAGCCAGTAACCTGTGTTTATTATACATTATCCCCCATAGCCAGTAACCTGTGTTTATTATACATTATCCCCCCATAGCCAGTAACCTGTGTTTATTATACATTATCCCCCCATAGCCAGTAACCGGTGTTTATTATACATTATCCTCCCATAACCAGTAACCTGTGTTTATTATACATTATCCCCCCACAACCAGTAACCTGTGTTTATTATACATTATCCCCCCATAGCCAGTAACCTGTGTTTATTATACATTATCTCCCCATAGCCAGTAACCTGTGTTTATTATACATTATCCTCCCATAGCCAGTAACCTGTGTTTATTATACATTATCCCCCCACAACCAGTAACCTGTGTTTATTATACATTACCCCCCCATAGCCAGTAACCTGTGTTTAGTATACATTATCCTTCCCATAGCCAGCAACCTGTGTTTATTATACATTATCCCACCATAGCCAGTAACCTGTGTTTATTATACATTATCCTCCCATAGCCAGTAACCTGTGCTTATTCTACATTATCTCCCCCATAGCCAGTAACCTGTGTTTATTATACATTATCCACCCACAACCAGTAACCTGTGTTTATTATACATTATCCCCCCACAACCAGTAGCCTGTGTTTATTATACATTACCCCCCCATAGCCAGTAACCTGTGTGTATTATACATTATCCTCCCACAGCCAGTAACCTGTGTTTATTATACATTATCCTCCCATAGCCAGTAACCTGTGTTTATTATACATTATCCCCCACAACCAGTAACCTGTGTTTATTATACATTATCCCCCATAGCCAGTAACCTGTGTTTAGTATACATTATCCTTCCCATAGCCAGCAACCTGTGTTTATTATACATTATCCCACCATAGCCAGTAACCTGTGTTTATTATACATTATCCTCCCATAGCCAGTAACCTGTGCTTATTCTACATTATCTCCCCCATAGCCAGTAACCTGTGTTTATTATACATTATCCACCCACAACCAGTAACCTGTGTTTATTATACATTATCCCCCCACAACCAGTAGCCTGTGTTTATTATACATTACCCCCCCATAGCCAGTAACCTGTGTGTATTATACATTATCCTCCCACAGCCAGTAACCTGTGTTTATTATACATTATCCTCCCATAGCCAGTAACCTGTGTTTATTATACATTACCCCCCCATAGCCAGTAACCTGTGTGTATTATACATTATCCCCCATAGCCAGTAACCTGTGTTTATTATACATTATCCTCCCACAGCCAGTAACCTGTGTTTATTATACATTATCCTCCCATAGCCAGTAACCTGTGTTTATTATACATTATCCCCCACAACCAGTAACCTGTGTTTATTATACATTATCCCCCCATAGCCAGTAACCTGTGTTTAGTATACATTATCCACCCATAGCCAGTAACCTGTGTTTATTATATGTTATCCCTCCCATAGCCAGTAACCTGTGTTTATTATACATTACCCCCCCATAGCCAGTAACCTGTGTTTATTATACATTATCCCCCCCATAGCCAGTAACCTGTGTTTATTATACATTATCCCCCATAGTCATTTATCGTTGGACCTAGGCAGCATGATATCTTAGGCCGGCCCAGAGAGTGAGTGAGTGAGTGAGTGAATAATATAATATATATGTTCAGAAACATATTACTAATATATGTAAATCGGGTTCATGCAAAGAGGGTGAAAAGGTATTAAAGAAAAACACACTTATTGCATCAAATTTACAAAGCCAAACTTTTAAAAGCTTTCCTCATTTCTTTCTCGGGATAAGGAATATATCGGTTGTAGACTGAGGATTTCCATCTGCCCAATCTTTTAATAATATGCACTGGAGTGTCAGTGTTGAAGGAGACCGAAGCTGCCCCTATTCTAAATGAAAGACCCGAGACATGGATACAACCCAATCTTAGGAGTAGTGTTCTGATGTAGAAGATTAATTTAGCCGTAGTCAGAGGGATTCAGTGAGAGTAGTGGTGAAATGTGTGTGGCATGACTGAGTGTGGGTAAGTAAGAGTCAAGTATTTTAACTGGGCACTATGTCTAGGTGGGATAAAGTGGTATAGCAGATGGATGAGTAGTTTGGTTCGTTTTAGAGGTTTGTAGAGAAAGTATATAGTGATCACGATTTTTAGCGATATCCAATATTTTTAAGGTGGTCCCAGTGCCACCACTCATATCTGGTGAGACAATAGCTTGCATTTAAAAAAAAAACAAAAAAACTTTTTTGACTGTAATATAATAGCAGTCAGTTTCCTTCACACGTGTGCGTTTCAGGGCCTGCCAGGGCACAGTGTCACACCAGTGCAACTCATATCTGGTGTAACAGTAGTGTACATTTAAAAAACAAAATACAGAGGGCTTGTTGTCACCTTTCGGGGACCCTTGGTGTTGTACGTGGCTGGGTGGCGGAAGAGACCTTCAATGACATCAGTGAGGACAAGAAACGGGACATGGCTAGCTTGGTATCCAAACTTGTGCAAATGGGGAGTTTGCGGTTGTGCAAATGGACTGTTTGCGGTTGTTTGCGGTGCGTTAAACGGGGAGTTTGGTCTGTCACTGTGAAGCGGGCGTAACCCTTACACTACCTGATCGATACAACATCATACCTGATGTTTTAAAGCACGTTATTCCAAACAATTTAGGAATGTTAGGTGATTTATGCCCTTTATGGATTAAAACCAGACTCTGCATCAACTATGTAATTTTCCATGGGAGTTTTGCCATGCATCCCCCTCCGGCATGCCACAGTCCAGGTGTTAATCCCCTTGAAACAACTTTTCCATCACTATTGTGGCCAGAAAGAGTCCCTGTGGGTTTTAAAATTCGCCTGCCTATTGAAGTCTATGGCGGTTCGCCGGGTTCGCCCTTTCGCGAACATTTGCGGAAGTTCACGTTCGCCATTCGCAAACGGAAAATTTCATGTTCGCGACATCACTATTCATTTACCTTCAAATATACTTAGAATTCCATTTTACTGTACTTATCCTATACTACATTTAATGGAAAACTAAATATTATATCTGTCTGTCTGTCTCCAGAGATATTGAACTATATATTGTATTTTCGTTTATTTTTGTTGCCTATTTATATCATCCGAGAATTCCTTAAGGTACTACTCCCTCTCTCCATAACACACATCATCTGTTGGACCAGAACAGAGAGACTTTTATTTGGGTTGTTTGAGCTGTATCCAATACACAACTATACATGCTAGAAATCTGCTTCACTACATTTTAAAAAAAATGCATACACACCTTAGAGAGACACACACACACAAACCAGGCCGGGTGCAAGGATTTTTGCCGCCCTAGACAACAAAAATGTTGCCGCCACATTCACTTCACAGTGGTCATGTAGGTTTAATCCCACAAGATAAAACATTGCCTTACCTTGAAGGGTTAAACAAGACTCTAGTGGCGGTCACACTGACAGCCACTAGAGACACCTCTGCTATAATGCCATGTAACTATGAGAAGCATTGGAAATGCATAGCCCTTCAGGTCCCCAATGCTCCTGTATGAGGAACATTGGATTTGACCATTGTTGCCCCATTGGTGACATTGAGCGCGGTAAGGAGGCAAGAGGGAGTCTTGGTGGTTGATAAATTTAATTAACCCCCCCACCCTTTTTTCTTTTTAACTAATTTTTAAGGTGGGGGTGAACTTGAATCTATGTAGGGACAGAGACACTATAGTATTTTGGATACAGGTTTAGATTCCTAACACTGTAGTGTTCTATTAAAAGTATTGATTTAAAAAAAATACAAAAAATTATCCTTTTTGCCCAAATGCAATCACCGATAGATAGATGCATACATACATATGTACACACACAAACACTCACACACATTCACTCATTTACACACGATGGTCCACACAATTACAATCAGTGACCAATGCAAACCCAAATTCACTGACTCACCCAGAGTGGCACACAAACACTGACTCAAGCAGACATACACTAACTCGTGTAGACTGACATACACACACATACACTGGCACAATCATACACAAACACACACAGACACACTGACTGATGCAGATTGACATACACACACACAGACCCATTCAGACACAAACACAGACCAAAGCAGACACACACTTTACCCAAGCAGACACACACACTTTACCCAAGCAGGCACATACACTTTACCCAAGCAGACACCCACACTGATCCAGACACACACACACACACACACAGACCCAAGCAGATACACACACTTACCCAAGCATGCACACACACATACCCATACCCACTGATCCAGACACACATATACTGACCCAAGCAGACACACAAAGACCCAAGCACACACACACACACTGATGAAGACACACACACTGACCCAAGCAGACACACACACACTGACCAAATCACATATATACACACACACACACACACTGACTCAAGTAGACACACATACTGATCCAAGCAGACACACACACTGACCTAAGCACACACACACACACGCACGCACAAACACTGATCCAAGCACACACACACACACACTGATCCAAGCAGACACACACATATACACACTAATCCATGCACACACACACACACACACACACACTGATCCAAGCACACACACACACATATACACACTGATCCAAGCACACACACACACATATACACACTGATCCAAGCATACACATACACTGACTGAAACAGGCTGACACTGACGCATACACACACACTGATCCAAGCACACACAAACACACACACATACATACACACTGATCCAAGCATACACACACACACTGAAACAGGCTGACACTGACACACACACACACACAAACACACACATATCCAAGCAGACACACACACTGGTCCAAGCACACAGACACACACACACGCAGCCTCTTAAGTAGAGCCCCCAAGGCCGCCTAATCGGCCTATAGGATGTGCCGGTCCAGACAAAAACACAAACTTCATATATTTGAGGTATCATTTCTAAAGTGTTTTGGATTTCAGGTTTAATAGTTTCTCACAAAATAGAGGCACAACCTGATTATTTAATTTGTTTTATTTAACATATTTCCTGCAAATAAATAAAACCATCACTCTCTTATTAATACAAAAGCATTACATAAGTAGGTTTGTCATTTAATGAACCGCATGTTTATCAGTTGATTAAAAGGCTAATTTTCCCTTTAACCCCTTAAGGACCAAACTTCTGGAATAAAAGGGAATCATGACATGTCACACATGTCATGTGTCCTTAAGGGGTTAAACATCTCTAATGCACTTTTGTTGAGTTTGTAATCAGTAAAATAATTTAAAGTGGTGATTGCCTTTTTTGGGCTTTAAAGTCGTAAAAAGTGAAAACAAATGGAATCTTTGTGCTAGGAGAATTTGCATTGCAATTAGCCAAGCTGTGCAGTGAATGATACAATCTTGCCTTCTTTATTGTCCCACTCCATTCAGCACAAATAGCTTTTTCTTTTTTTTAATACAATTAAAATGCTACAATTAATTTCCTGTTCTTAGCCCCAATACAATACCAATTGACCAGAATGCTGGTGTTATGCAGCTGCAAATCTGAATTAGCTTCCTAATATTGCAAAATGTTACAGATTCAGTTAAAGGGTACTAACACATGCCAATGCTTAACCTCTGCAGTTGTTACAATATGGGTCATCCATTAACAGCGAAGAGCAGAGGTGTAAATTGCCCTGCCCCCTTTCCCCCCCATACTTCTCCCTCCCCCCCTGCCCCTCCATGTGTCACATTCACACACCCGAGACCCTCCATGTGTTTAATTCATTCCCCACAGGCTGCGTGTGGCATGGTTTGGGGGGGGGGGGGGGGGGGGAGGGGGGGAGGAGTATAACAGAATTGAAGGGGTTCATGTGATAGGGTGAAAGGGGGCGAGTGTGACAGAGTGATAGAGAATGAGTGTGACAGTGTCACTGTAAGAGAAGGTGAGTACGATAGGGTGAATATGGCAGAGTGATGGGATGTGAGTATGGCATGGGTGAGTGATAGGATTGGGCGAGTAATTGTGAGTGTGGCAGGGTGAAGGGTAGTGACAGTGTGTGTGTGTTGGGGTGAGAGTTATACAGGCACACATGCAGATAAACAGACAAACACACACTGACATACATGCAGATAAACACCATATAACACATGCAGATAAATACACGGACACACATGCAGATAAACATACTCTTAATGACAAACATTTAGATACAAACAATATGACACTCATACAGATACAAGCAGTGACACACATACAGATACATTGGCAAACACTGACATACAGATATGCAGACACACAGATACACATATAGACACACATGCAGATAAACAGATACACATGCACACACACACACATATACACACATACAGGCACACATATATACAGATAAACACATACAGACCCACTCACACACATACACACAGACACACACACACACACATATATACACAAACACATACACACACATACAGACACATACATATAGACACACATACACATACACACACATACAAACACACACACACAACCAGAGACACATATATACATACAGACACATACATACAAACACACACATACAAACAGACAGAGAGGCACACACACATGCAAAATGTTCTAGTCACCCTCCTGTTTCCCACCTTTTAGGTGCAGGATAATGACTTTCCCTTGGGTCCAGTGGCTGGCTCCAGTAGATGAGAGTCAGAGTGGGAACTCTGACTCCCTCCTCTCCTTCCTCCTCCAGTGCGGCTCTTTGATAGCTGGGAGGAAGTCACCAGGGCAGTCAGGGCCTGGTCGTGCTAGTAAAGCGCTGCAGCACTGACCGGGCGACCTGGAAATTCATTGCCATCAGGTGGCCCTAACAGCATGGGACACCCGATGTGCCCCTTCAATGCGGCCCCAGTAGTTGTATCGCACGGACCTGGACCGCATTACATAGTTATCAGTTTATATATGGGGTCTTCACATTATTTTTACAGTAAAATAAAATTTGACTTAATATCTGTATTTTCACTGTGTGATGTAAAACATCTAAACTAAAGTGTGATTATATCTAGTTATAACATTTATACAGATTCTACATCAATCCTTTTGACATGGTTTGCCGTTTTCTATTGCAGTGTGTAGGTGGCACTGAAAACATGCTGTTAAGGAACATTTTTTTTTAGTTACAAATTAAAAAACACAGTTTGCAAAGCCCTTTACCAAGAGAAATCTAAGCTTTCAAGCCTCTAGGAACAACATGCTAGAGACACTTTGAGAGCAGCCCTTACAGCATCTGAAATAACGAGACCACACAGCTTTCAAAACCTATTTCATCCCAGCCATTTAGTTTAGTACTTGGTGAGGAGGTGCACAGTATATTGCTAAAGAAGATTTCTCTAGAATGCTGCAATAATATTATATATATATATATTCATATTCAGGCATTTTTATAAAAGAATATAATCTAAAAACTAGACCTGAGTATCTGTTAAAATGTTAAAATGTGTTAAAGTCAAAGATGAAAAGATTAGGAAATTAGGTAAAGACAAATATGATGTTGTCCCATTGAATTTATTCCGTCTCCTACTTTTTCTATGACTGTGACAAACATATTTAGACCTCTCAAATTGAGAGAGGCTTTGTTAGATGTCTTTAATCTGTTTATTCTTCTTCCATGTATGCCTGTGACTAGTGCTTTGTAGAGGAGCTTTCCAGGCCAATAACAAATTTAGTGCCATCCCTGCGCAAAGTGGAACAAAGTACCCAAAATTCACTACCATCTAGGATTGGTGAAAAATAGATCCTACCAATCACAAACCTGGTTTCCATTAAACACCAAGGGATCATTGACACTTCTTATCCCTACATGAGACCTTAGTAGACCTTAACGTCCAATAAGTGTTACTTTAGCTCACACACATATAACTCACAATATCTACTATAGTTATCAGTGGGGCTTCACGGAAACATCCAATAGTCTAATAAGGGTGTCTGTTAAGCTCATAATATTGTGATTTATGGAAGCTATATGTTGACTTTATCAATAGCTCCATCTGAATTAGCAGCCTGAAATGCTTTGCTGTGAGACTTTCTGACTACTCGAAATGTTCAATGTGTACTCTTGTGCCCACCGGAAATGAGTCAGGTTTTATAAGTACCTGCCAAGCTTGCAATATCTGATGCTAGTAGCCTGCCTCTCAGTATAGAAGCAGTTGGATATGGAATAGATAGAGCTGGCCATTAGGATTTCTGGGTTGCCCGTGTAGTATATAGAGCTTTACTACTGCTTATGTGCATAGTAGAAAATTATATTTATATTCTAAATAATTATCAACCACACACTATCCTGGCAGGAAACTATACTTAAACAGCATAATCTAAACAGGATATGAAACCTGGGTGCCTAAAACCTTCTCCATGTCTTTGTGCCAGTAAGAAAAGTAAATATCTCAAACCAATATCAACTCTGATATCTATATCCTTAATAAATGGCCATTAAAATTTCAAAAAAAAAAAAAAAAGCAATACAGCCAATCAGGCAAATAGTTAAAAAAAACAAAAACATGGGGGCCCAACATTAGTACAAAGGAAGTTTTAAGCATTCCCTATGCTATACCTGACTTGCATGAGTAGGAGCACAAATGTTTAACAACGAGCAGCCAGTGACTGTATTAAATGTGCCTCTAAAACATTGGGCTGGATTCTCTTAGTAGAGTAAGGGTTTACTCTGCTTGCTGGATAGCAATCTCTCCCTTGGAGTCTACATGAAAATTGCTTTCCAATAAGCATAATAAATCTTACTCTGCTAAGAGAATCAAGATCATTGAATTTACATTTTCTGAGTAATTGTCAGGCCTGTGTGTTACTGTTCTGTATGAAACCTCTTCTTTGTCCAGTATGTTGTGCCTTGTCTGTATCCTAATCCACGTGTCTTGATTATTGTATGTTTCTGGTCCCAATATGGAATTCTTGCTCATATGCATTACATTCTTTAGAACTCTGTCTAAATATGACATTACCTTGATTGCAGCCATCATGACTCTGGGCATTTGTACTTGACTGATACCCATTTTCATTTAGACTGCATTTTGAAAACTGGACAAGTTTCAGTTTGCTAGTACTTATCCCACCGAAATGTGAGAGCTGATACTCTAGCGATGGATGATTGGACATTGTTTAGCTATTGCTTTTATCCTTTCTTTGTCTGCCCTTAGTCTTATGGGAGGTTTTATTTAAAGTTGAAGTAAGCAAACAGTCATGATTTAAAGAAACAAGTATTTTGTAAATGTATACTTTTTTTTTGTTTTGTTTTTATAACAAGCCTTTTTTTTTCTCTTACCAGACGCAGAGTGCTAGCCATCTCTGATGGCATTGAACACATTGGCAATCTCCGTTGGGAATTAGCATTATGCCTTCTTGGTGCGTGGACTGTTTGCTATTTCTGTATTTGGAAAGGCACAAAATCAACTGGAAAGGTCAGATTTTAAATAATGATGTGCTCGTTATTGATCTCGTTTAATTAAAAGGTTTCTTGTGCAGTGCTTTCTCTGTAATAATTAAAGATTTTTCACTTTCATGACTGACGATGTAATAAAGAGTTATATAACAATTTTAAGATGAATTATTATCAATATAGGAAGATCTCCAAATTAACTAATACTTGTTTAATTACTTATTGAACTTTAAATTGCAGGCATCAACATATACCGTACATATATCGAATTTGCCAAAATATATACTTTTGAAAAAGTGAAATCTCTAATGGATGCATTTTTCTTAAAATATAGGCGATTGACAGATTATTCACTGACTCAAGTGGATTGTAAATTTAAGGCCAAAGTAGCTGAATTGGCAACATAACTGAATTAGACAATTGTTCAAGTTGAGCTATATTGACTTTAAATTTGAAATTCACTTTTAATTCTAATTAAAAAAAAAAAAGTAGCAGAGTAGTTCTTATTGTTAATATTGTAATTCCTATGTATCCTAAGATCGTAGAATGTGGACCCCAACCTCTTTGATATCTACTTGTGGTGGACTTAGATTAAGCCTTTATTCTGTGGTTGATTTTATTTATCCATGTGTTACTGATTTTAACCCTTGCTATTTCATGTTGGCTTCAGTACTTGCTGATTTTCTTACAGACTATGTGATACTAACATTTATGTTGTTATTAAGTCTGCTGGTCAGTGCACATTTTTTACTCAACCAGAGCAGTCCCTAAATATTTACAGTGAACATTTTATAGCAGTATTATTTATATACACCTCATAATTTTCTACAATAAATGAGTACAATTGTTCACAAAATGTTTCACAATTTTAATTTGTAATTTAAACTATGAATTGTTAAACACAAATTTCTAAATATATCTTGTGACTATATCAGAGTTGGAGAATTTTTCTAAATCAAACTTTGCTTTGGAAGTTAAAATTTTAGAGTTTAGTAAACAAATATGTAGAATTTTAAATTGAACAATCTATCAAGAGCCAATGTTTATTTGTACACAGATTATCCACGGAAATTATTTTACAATACGGTAATATTTTACATTACCTGCTGCCAAATTTGCCCTTTTTATGGAGTTTTATAGAATTAATACAACTTGTATCTCTCTGCTAAATATTATGTTCTTATAGATTAAACATACTGAATATACTTTAATATGAACCTCCTTTACTGTCCATACATTACCCTAAACCACTCTATCTAACCTCCTAAAGCAAGCTTCTCAGTATTCAGTACAGCCATGGGTATTTGCATGTCTAAGAAGTGAACTAGGGTTAAATCACAGTGCAGCTAGCTGCTTTCTTATGTGGGAACAAAGGACAAATTATTGTATGCTCTAAATTATCCCCCTTAGAATCTAACAACCTAAGACAGTCTTTTATTCGCACACAATTAATTATGAAGCTAAATCTTTGTTTAGTAGAGCAGAACTATAAGGAATATGGGCAGTCTTTCTCAGTCTTATATAATCATATTCAATGAAATAATAATGAACCTTTCTTGAACATCATCAGCTACCTTCACACGTTGTACAATCCATGTAGCTGCTTGAAGTTATGCAGAAATATTATTTTTAGCAATCATTTTAAAATCGTTCTCCTATGAGAGTTTCCTGGCATATTTTTCCTGCTAAAGATTATTTTATGTTAATCAACGCAATTTTTTTTTTTTAGATTATTCATCCTATATTTGTACTTTTTTTTTAATTTACATACATCCGCAATTCTAGAAGAAGTGCAATGTGTTCACACAGCACTCATCAAGAGAAATCTATACTGTTCTGCTTATTATGCATCATTTTAAACTACTGCACAGTATGTGCATTGCTGTGTTTGAATCTTCCTTTGTAATTTTAGAAATCTGTAGCACAATTCCATAATTATATATAGAAATGTATGCGCTAGGACAGATAATGATTAAATAGATGGGTAATGTTGAATAATGTCAAGTTATTTAGGAACTATTATAAATTATTATACATTATTATTATTGAAATGAGTTTTTAGTTATATTCTGCAATTAGACCCTATACATATATTACGTGAAATAAAAGTGACACATATTTATCATTTTTTTTTCTGTCTGTCTAATTTATATTAATAAGTGTCTTAGGGCTATGGTTAGTATTTGTGCTATGAAGGGTTAGGGCCTTCAAATTTGTTTTCTCCCTACAGTGCCCCCTCCATCGCACTCTCCACCCGCAATAATTACCTTTGCATGGTTAAGGCACATGGCACACGGCACCCAGACCACTTCAATAAGCTGAAGTGGTCTAGGTGCCTATAGTGTTCCTTTAATCTTAAGGAAGCACCAATGCCTACATGTCTCTGTCTGCCTCTGATTAGTGATAATTACAAGGCACAGCATCAAATGCTATTTAAAGCTGCCTGCATTCATTTAGCACTTCTCCTGATTTGCTGACGAATCAAATATAGTTTTTCCTTAATATCTGGGCGGTTTAATTTTAATTTCCACTGTCCATGATGTCTAATGTTTGACCTTTTATGCGCATTAGGGGAACTAGAGGGCCAGAAAAGGATTCATTAAAAAAAAAAAAAAAAAAACTCTGCAAATTGACAGTGCTAATGTAACATGCTTGGTGTGTCCCTTTAACTTTGAACCTCTTCTTGCTGATTTACATTTCACATTACCAAGGGCAAAATTACTTTGCAGCAGTATAATTGAATATGTAATAGTTCATAATAAGGCTAAATCCCTTTGGAAATACTACATATATTATTCAGAACAAATATTTTCAACAAAAATCACTCTGGTTATTTCCACGTGACTCATTGCAGCATTCATATGTTGAAAAGGTGTAGAAGCTTGTAATGGACCTCTGCATATCAAATAAGAAAATAAGATAAGCAAAATATAAGGCATTGGGAATATTTAGTGCAGGAAATCTTTACACGTTTCATACTTCTTTAAAAATGTGTTTAGAATTGAGCTAGATAAAAGGAAAGTGCACTAGGACACTTTACATAAATATTCAACTCTCTCTCATGCCTTATTCAAATGCTTCAATAAAGCATTCTTGCCTTATATTAGTGTAGCCATATCGGTTTATCTTCAGATATGAATAGTATTTTGATCTCTTTATACCAGTTAAAGAAACATTCCACTTAAAAAATGTCATATGTTGTCATTGGGTGTGTATGTCTAAAAAAAAAAAAAACGTTGAAAAGCTGAGGTTCTTATGACTTATGCCTTTGCAAGCCTTCTCTTTCTTCCCCGGAAGAGATTTTCTCATTGAGTCGGCTCTGAATCCGTTCCTCCATGTGTATGGGGGAGAAGGCAGGTAACATTTATATTATATATTTATATAATTGCTCAATCCACAAATTCCTCAAAAAATTTAGTGGGTTCTCATAGAATACATTTATAAATAGGAGCTACATCTACAAATCTGTTTATATTGGACCAATGTACCGGGCAACATAATTTTGTACATACATTGCACTGTGTGTGAATGTTTGAGTGTGTGTAAGTCATGCATGTACACATGTATGCATGTGTATATAGTGGAGGGTGCTGAACTCAAGCATCTGGTCAAAGCTCTACCTGTAAAATAGAGCAATATTTTCCTAGGTTGATATCTATTTTTCTACTACTGTGATGTGTGTTTTTATGCATGTTTTCAAATGTGTATAGTTTGTTTAATGTATTAGTTCACCCAGGGCTACCATCATGAATTTTAGGGCCCCTTACACAGCTCAAGGCCTGGCCCTGGGGCTCACCAGTGGATGCAGAGTGTGTAAAGACATGTGTAAAAAAAGTGGGTGCAGTGTGTGTATAGGGCATGCAGTGTGTGTATAGGGGATGCAGTGTGTGTTTAGTGGATGCAGTGTGTGTCTAGTGGATGAAGTGTGTGGTATAGTGGATGCAGTGTGTGTTTAGTGGATGCAGTGTGTGTCTAGTGGATGAAGTGTGTGGTATAGTGGATGCAGTGTGCATCGATGTCAGGGTACCTGAAGTCTCTACCTCCGAGAGAGGTAGAGACTTAGACGTCTATCCGTCCGGACGGGCTGTTTCCTCTGTTCCTCGCGGTCCACCCGGTCACGTAAACGCCGGCCGCGAGGGAGTCACTTCCTTTTGTAGCAGGACGTCCGGAAACCGACGTCATGACGCCAGCCCGGAACGACCTGTCACTCAATCCTGTAGAGACTAATCAGATCTCGTCGGAGGCGTGTCTCTCCCTCCGAGCCAGGGTATTTAAACTTGCTTCTCCCATTTGCTCATTGCCCTGTCGTGGTTCTAGCCTGTCTAGTCACACAGTGCTCTGGTATTTTCTGTTATCCCTTTGGTTCCGACCCGGCTTGTTTGACTTACTCTGTTTACCTCTGTTATCCTTGACCCGGCTTGTTCCTCGCTTACCTGTCCTCTCGTTCCCTCGACCTCGGCTTGTCTCTGACCATTCTCTATACTCTCCGTACGTTAGTCCGGCCATTCTAAGGTCCGGTATACGTATCCTGTACCTGTTTGTACTCTGCGTGTTGGATCCCTGTCCCGATCCTGACATTACGACAGGGCCAATGGATCCTGCAAGTACAAACAGTCAGCTTGGTCCTTCTGATCCTAGGTTCGAAGCCATGGAGCACAGAATGGATCAGATGGCGCTAGCACTACAGGCGTTATTGTCTCGTGCTAATAACCCGCCAGAGGAGACGCGTACTACTTCTATTTCTCCTGTGAGCTCAGGCCTAGAGGTAGCCACTGTAGGTGCCTCTTCCCGTATTACACCACCAGTACGTTATGGTGGCTCACCTGAGAAGTGTCGTGGCTTCCTTAACCAGATCAGTATCCACTTTGAATTACAACCTCGCTCCTATCCTACAGATAGGGCAAAGGTTGGATTTATTATCACCTTACTCATTGAGAAAGCTCTGAGATGGGCCAACCCACTATGGGAGAACGATAACCCGTTAGTGTATAACTATAATGCCTTTGTAGCTGCCTTTAGAAGAACTTTTGACCCTCCTGGTAGGAAGGTCAATGCAGCCAGATTACTATTGCGCCTGAGACAGGAGAACCGAACTCTCGTGGATTATGCACTAGAGTTCAGGTCTCTGGCGTCAGAAGTTAAGTGGAATGAGCAGGCTTATATAGATGTATTTTTGAACGGGTTATCAGACGTAATCCTTGATGAGGTTGCTACTAGAGAACTCCCTGAAAATTTGGAGGATTTAATTTCGTTCATTTCTCGTATTGATGAGCGTTTAAGAGAGAGACAAAACACTCGAGAGAGGAACCTTAGACCTTCCTTTAAATTAGCTCCCGCATTTCAAAGTCCTGATCCTACTACCTCACTGTTTCCTGAACCTATGCAGATAGGCAATACTCGCCTCTCAGAAGAAGAGAGACAGTACAGGAGAAGAGAGGGATTATGCATGTATTGTGGAGTCAGAGGTCACTTACGCCTGAATTGTCCTAATCGTTCGGGAAACGCTCGCACCTAAGTTTCTCTAGAGGACAGGCCTTGGGTGTTTCTATTTTGTCCTCTACTCATAATTATAAAGATCACAGGCTTCTGCTACCAGTTTCTTTAACTTGGGAGAAGGGAGTACTAAAGACTATGGCTTTGATAGATTCCGGAGCTGCTGAGAATTTTATCGACCAAGCCTTTGCTACCAAACACACTGTCCCATCCCAGTTAAGGGATACACCCTTGGCCGTTGAGGCCATAGATGGTAGACCTTTACTTGAGCCTGTTATCTCCCGTGAGACTATACCCGTTAACTTAACTGTTGGTATCTTACACGAGGAGAACTTATCACTTATGCTCATTTCGTCCCCTTCGGTCCCCATAGTCCTGGGGTACCCATGGTTAAAAAGACACAACCCTATTATCGATTGGGAGTTAGGGGAGATACTCTCATGGGGTCAGGGCTGCCAGGAGAAGTGTTTACGCAGGGTTTCACCATTGGCTGTAATAAACACACCGGGTAGTTCCACTCAGTCTACAGAGGGACAGATACCGTTCATCTACCAGGACTTAAAAGCAGTATTCGACAAGAAGAATGCCGATACCTTACCTCCACACAGGTCATTTGATTGTAAAATTAAGCTTTTACCTGGTACTATGCCTCCGAAGGGCAATGTATATCCTCTATCCACTCAAGAGAACTCAGTTCTAGAGGAATATGTTCGTGATAATCTAGAAAAAGGATTCATTAGGAGATCCTCTTCCCCCGCCGGGGCTGGTTTTTTTTTCGTTAAAAAGAAGGATGGTACTTTGAGACCTTGTATTGATTACCGGGGTTTGAATAAGATAACCATCAGAAATGCCTATCCCATTCCTTTGATTACCGAGCTGTTTGATCGTTTAAAGGGCTCTAAAATTTTCACCAAGTTGGATCTCAGAGGGGCGTATAACTTGTTGAGAATCCAGGATGGACACGAGTGGATGACAGCGTTCAATACCCGTTATGGTCACTATGAATACACGGTTATGCCATTTGGTCTTTGTAATGCTCCGGCAGTCTTTCAGGATTTGATTAATGAAGTTCTTAGGGAGTTTCAACATGATTGTGTCATTGTATACCTGGATGACATACTTATACACTCTAGGGAGATTGAGACCCACCACAGACAAGTCAGAAAGGTATTGCTCAAACTTCTGCAACATGGCCTATACTGTAAATTGGAGAAATGCAGTTTTGACCAGTCTCAGATAGACTTTCTTGGGTACGTGATTTCTGGGGAAGGCTTTAAGATGGATCCTGACAAACTCCAATCTATTTTGGATTGGCCATTGCCTAAGGGACTCAAGGCTATCCAGAGGTTTATTGGTTTCTCTAATTATTATAGGCGCTTTATTAAGGGATACTCTTCTATTATTGCGCCTATTACCAATATGACCAAACAAGGGGCTAATACTAAGACCTGGTCTACGGAGGCTCTTGTTGCTTTCAAGACGCTCAAGGAACTTTTTGCTTCTGCCCCAATTTTGGTTCATCCTGATACGACTCTGCCGTTCCTACTCGAGGTCGATGCCTCTGAGACGGGAGTAGGGGCTGTTCTGTCACAAAGGTTAGGGGTGGACAAACCGTTACACCCTTGTGGGTTTTTCTCTAAGAAACTATCTGGTCCTGAAAGCAGATATGACATCGGTGACAGGGAACTGTTAGCGGTCATTATGGCTCTTAAGGAGTGGAGGCATTTATTAGAGGGGACCTTACATCCTGTTACTATTTTAACGGACCACAAGAACTTGTCCTATATTGGGGAGGCTAAACGCCTATCCTCCAGGCAAGCTCGTTGGTCCCTATTCCTGACTCACTTCAACTATGTGCTTACTTATAGACCTGGTTCTAAGAACTCCAAAGCCGATGCTCTATCTCGCCAATATGAACCGTCCACTGTAGCTGAGCCAGTTCTTTCCTCGATAGTTCCTAAATGTAATATCATCGCTAACACGAATCTCAGGATTCATTCTCCGTTGCTTACCAAGATCATGAAGTTACAACATCTAGCTCCTAAACAGACTCCTGGGGATAGACACTTCGTTCCTCCTGCTCTCCAACTGGAAGTGTTACGGTGTTTCCACAACAGCAAGGTAGCTGGGCATCCTGGCATTCGCAAGACGTATGCTTTAATCTCCAAAGATTTCTGGTGGCCTGCTTTGCGTAAGGATATTAAAGATTTCATCGATACTTGTGAGGTCTGTACTAAGACTAAGCAACCTCATACGCTTCCATGTGGATTTCTGCATCCCTTAGAGGTTCCAGAGAAACCATGGTCCTGTTTAGCTATGGACTTCATTGTCGATTTGCCTATCTCTAAAAAACAGACTGTCATACTCACCGTGGTTGACAGATTCACCAAGATGGCTCACTTCGTTCCTCTGCCTAAACTCCCGTCTTCACCCGAATTGGCAGAGATATTCGCAAGGGAGATTTTTCGTTTACATGGGATACCCTCCCAAATTGTATCTGACAGAGGTTCCCAATTTGTTTCCCGTTTTTGGAGGTCCTTCTGCTCTCAACTGGGTATCAAATTGAATTTCTCTTCTGCCTATCATCCTCAGTCTAACGGAGCTGCTGAACGCACCAACCAAAAAATTGAACAATATTTACATTGTTTTGTTTCTGAACACCAGGACGATTGGGTTGGTTTGATTCCTTGGGCGGAGTTTGCACACAACAATCTCGTTTGTGATTCTACTCATTCAAGCCCCTTCTTCATGAATTATGGCTTTCATCCATCTATTCTTCCCTCGGCCTCCCCTTCCCAAGGGATACCGTCGGTTGATGTTCATGTTGCCAATTTGAGGAAGTTGTGGGATCAGACTCGACAAATTCTTCTGCACAATTCTATGCTGGTTAAGAAACACGCCGATAAACGTAGAAGGGCGGCTCCGGTGTTTGTTCCAGGTGATAGAGTATGGTTGAGTACAAGAAACATCCGTTTAAAAGTACCTTCCATGAAGTTCGCTCCTCGTTATATTGGACCTTACAGGGTGCTGACTCGGATTAACCCAGTTGCGTATCGTCTAGCTCTTCCCACTGCCTTACGCATCCCTAACTCATTTCATGTTTCATTGCTGAAACCACTAGTCTGCAACAGATTTTCCTCCACTACGTCCTCTCCTCGCTCTGTTCAGGTGGAGGGTCAGGAGGAGTATGAGGTTAACTCTATTATCGATTCTCGAATCTCCCGGGGGAGAGTACAATATCTGGTCGATTGGAAGGGATATGGTCCTGAGGAGAGGAGTTGGGTACCTCAAGAGGATGTTCATGCTCCTCGTCTCCGCAGGGCGTTTCACTCCCGCTTCCCATCTCGTCCCGGTTCCTTCCGCCCGGTGGGCGTATCTGAGAGGGGGGGTACTGTCAGGGTACCTGAAGTCTCTACCTCCGAGAGAGGTAGAGACTTAGACGTCTATCCGTCCGGACGGGCTGTTTCCTCTGTTCCTCGCGGTCCACCCGGTCACGTAAACGCCGGCCGCGAGGGAGTCACTTCCTTTTGTAGCAGGACGTCCGGAAACCGACGTCATGACGCCAGCCCGGAACGACCTGTCACTCAATCCTGTAGAGACTAATCAGATCTCGTCGGAGGCGTGTCTCTCCCTCCGAGCCAGGGTATTTAAACTTGCTTCTCCCATTTGCTCATTGCCCTGTCGTGGTTCTAGCCTGTCTAGTCACACAGTGCTCTGGTATTTTCTGTTATCCCTTTGGTTCCGACCCGGCTTGTTTGACTTACTCTGTTTACCTCTGTTATCCTTGACCCGGCTTGTTCCTCGCTTACCTGTCCGCTCGTTCCCTCGACCTCGGCTTGTCTCTGACCATTCTCTATACTCTCCGTACGTTAGTCCGGCCATTCTAAGGTCCGGTATACGTATCCTGTACCTGTTTGTACTCTGCGTGTTGGATCCCTGTCCCGATCCTGACAATTGATCAAAGAACAACAAGAAGGAGTGGACACATAGTGGATGCAGTGGATGTGTTGTGTAGTAGATATAGTTGATGTAGTGTCTGTGTTTTTGAAGTTGATGCAGTGTGTTGCAACATATAGAAGCATCATAGTATCAAATAAGCAATATACAAATCTCCAAGACAAAAGTCAAGATAGCATTATGATACACATGATGCCCAGCTAGAAAAATCCAGTAATATAAAAAGCACCAGTGATAAAACAGTAAGTCAGGGGCCTTAAACCCGTTTGTTACAGGCTGTATAGTAGATTAAGTTTGTGTGTGTAAAATGGATGCAGTGTCCACAGTAGATGCAGAGTCTGTGTTTATGCAGTGTATGCGGGGTGAGTAGTGCATGCAGTGTCTGTGTTTAATTGTGGATGCAGTATGTGTAGTGGGAGCAGTGTGTGTTTGTATAGTGTATGCAGTATGTGTAGTGGGAGCAGTGTGTGTTTGTATAGTGTATGCAGTATGTGTAGTGGGAGCAGTGTGTGTTTGTGTAGTGGATGCAGTATATGTGTTTGTGTAGTGTATATATTGTGTATTGAATTCAGTGTCTGTGTGTAGTAAATGTAGAATGTGTTTGTGTAGTGGATGCATCTCTATGGGGAGCATTCAGCGTCTCAATGCAGAACGTGGAAATACTTAACTTCCATACTGCACACAGTGACCCAAAAAGTACCTCTAGTGGCAGTCTGAGTGATTGGCACTTGAGGTGTTCCTAGGCACTGCCTTTTCTTTGAAGGCAGTGTTTGCGTTAAAAAGAAGCCTGTATGAACAGATTGTAGACACCAGAACAACTACATTAAGCTGACTGTAGTGTCCTATTAAGCTAATGCTATGATGAGATGCACAGCAATTGCTGCCTATTGGTAGCCTTCAATTCTTTCCTATGGAAAAAGACTCTAACATTAGAAATACATGTACACATTGCAATTGCTATTTTTAACATCAAACTGTTCCTTTAACCTGCAGAGATGTATTTCTATATAACTTTTACCATATCATACGTTATGGGCCTTACATACTGAGTGGTCATTGGTTTGTCTGTCCATTCATAGAATGTAATCATACCTCTAAGGAGAGGACTAATTGCTAACCATAACAATTTAGATTCTGAGTCTACCTATAGTCATTTTGAAACGCTACAAAAAAAAAAAAACATATGTGTTGACATTTAAATTTTCAAGACACATTTTCAGATTGTTATCAATGTCAAAACATTCTTATCTCAGTTTTAGGATTGACAGATTTTTGGAAATAAAATGCTGATAAAAGTTAATTGTTTTATAAAGAGCCTAAGCAAGATAAAATTAGAATTGATTAACATAATATATTATTGTAATCAAATGGCAAGTTAATTTTGTGTGTCATAAAGGAACAAAAGGTGAAGTGCATTAAATCAGAAGGCACCTCAAGGCCATAAGCAGTTTCTTCTACTACACCGGGGAAAGAGGTGAGAAGGAATGTTTAGGCAGGCAATCTCATAATATCTCATAAAGGAATACAAAATAAATAATAGGGTAGCATAAGAATGTAGCGATTACTAACAGACCCAGCTGCAACAACAGATCCCTGCAATACACGTGCAACCCAAAATCAGTAAATAATGTAAATTGTTAGTACTTACTACTACTACTACTTATTATGAAAGGAAATTTTAGGAACCAAAATAACATTAGCTTAATGGAGTGGTTTTGGTGTGTAGATCCCTTAAGTCTCACTGCTCAATTATCTGATATTTAGGAGTCAAATCACTTTGTTTATGTGGCCCTAGTTACACCTCCATGCATGTGACTAGCACAGCCTTCCTAAACACTTCCTGTAAAGAGTCATCTAATGTTTAAAACCTTATTGCAAATTATGTTGAATTTCAAATTTCTTATCTTATGCACTCTTAATAGCGTGAAAGACCCTGCAGGAGCCTCCTGTATGTAACTTAAGCTCAATTTACAGAGCAGGCGATAACAACTTTTAAAGTAGCATCTGATTGAAATTGAAACCATTTTGCTTTCATGCAAGCTGTGTCAGTCACAGCCAGGGGAGGTGTGGCTAGGGCTGCAAAAACAGAAACAAACGTGATTTAATTCCTAAATGGCAGAGAACTGAGCAGTGGAACTTCAGAGACATGATCTATACACAAAAACTGCTTAATCAAGCTAAAGTTGCTTTGATGACTATAGTGCCCCTTTAATGAAGTTACCAAAGAGCTCAGTAATTGTGAGGACTACTGTAGTTCATTGTGAAAATCCAAGATTGTCTTCCTTATTACAAAGCTGTTTTATAAAAGTTGTTGGGGGAGTTAATATTACAAATATTTTAAGTGGGCATAATGTTTGGGCATACATTTAGCTAACTTCACTAATTTAACAACTCTTTGGGGATTTAGCTCTTATGACAATAATTAAATATAAACCTTTATATCATGATTGCCCTGGTAAATTATTTAGAGTTTATTTACTAAACACAGAATATGTTTGAGCTGTAAAAGAAACTGCACAATTTATTTAGAGAAAAATTATATATGTTTTGTCTTTCAATTCACTACAGTTTGATTTCTTGTTGTTAAATTCCAAATGTCAAGGTGTAAAAACAATGTTTTAAAAAAGAAGAGGACTAATAGTGAGATAGTAACACCCACAAAGATGAACCAAGTGGGCGTCTATTCCACAGAATGATATCTCAGAACTTAAAGTAAAAATAATTGTGGGATATACCCTTTATTAAGCCGCTTACGGACAAAACAAAAACATAGTGTAGAAATAGTGAAAAACTCGTGTAAATTATAAGTGAATTAAAAACTGGGTGGATGCAGTATGGGTATTCCACAATAGTAATGAGGGTGACAAGGGAAATATCTGAAGTATAGTATTAAGTTAGGATACGGTATATATTATAATCTATACTAAGACAGATATTTCGAGCACCCTAGCCCTACGTACATAGAGGGCTTTGTGGATATCCCGGCTAATAAACGTGGGGCCACAGTTTTTATTAATAGACTCTAATGGTAGGTATATGCAATTAGGAACAAACACCCCTAGTTCCTATTCAGTAAAGTCTATATTGAGTTAGAGGAGAGTGTACTCTATGAATACTACTCTATATAAATATAGAGTAGTATTCATAGAGTACACTCTCCTCTAACTCAATATAGACTTTACTGAATAGGAACTAGGGGTGTTTGTTCCTAATTGCATATACCTACCATTAGAGTCTATTAATAAAAACTGTGGCCCCACGTTTATTAGCCGGGATATCCACAAAGCCCTCTATGTACGTAGGGCTAGGGTGCTCGAAATATCTGTCTTAGTATAGATTATAATATATACCGTATCCTAACTTAATACTATACTTCAGATATTTCCCTTGTCACCCTCATTACTATTGTGGAATACCCATACTGCATCCACCCAGTTTTTAATTCACTTATAATTTACACGAGTTTTTCACTATTTCTACACTATGTTTTTGTTTTGTCCGTAAGCGGCTTAATAAAGGGTATATCCCACAATTATTTTTACTTTAAGTTCTGAGATATCATTCTGTGGAATAGACGCCCACTTGGTTCATCTTTGTGGGTGTTACTATCTCACTATTAGTCCTTTTCTTTCACTAACGTTTGGGGTCCATGCCCCCTGATATCTCTGTAACCCCTCAGGAATATAGGTGTGGACTTGATCCACTCCATAGTGTTCCTTTCTTGTCTTTAATGTTTTAAAAAAGCTGACTTCTGTATAGTAGTCAAGCATATATAATGATAATCTAAACTTAAAATTTTGTCTGGGATTATAAAAAATGTGTAGATCAGTTAATATTCCAGGTCACTTAACTTTAGGAGTATATTCTTTAACCCCTTAAGGACCAAACTTCTGGAATAAAAGGGAATCATGACATGTCCCACATGTCATGTGTCCTTAAGGGGTTAAACAAATAACTGCCAACTATCTTCCAATATGTAGGTCAAAAGTTTCAAGTCCGAACAATATATGGATAGATTTTGTAAGTCATTTGTCATCTAAATGCACATGCTTCTATTTAGTAAAAAATGCAAGTTCATTAGTTTACTTTGCAAAAGTAAGATTACACAGCAAGATATACAGTGCCTTGCAAAATTATTCACCCCCCTTGGCATTTTTGGTGTTTTGTTGCCTCACAACCTGGAATTAACATGGATTGTTTGAGGATTTGCATCATTTAATTTACAGAACATGCCCACAACTTTGAAGATGTTTTTATTTTTTATTTTTTTATTGTGAAGCAAACAACACATAGGACAAAATAATAGAAAAAGTCAATGTGCATAACTATTCACCCCCTAAAGTCAATACTTTGTAGAGCTACCTTTTGCGGCAATCACAGCTCCAAGTTGCTTTGGATAAGTCTCTATGAACTTGCCACATCTTACCACATAGATTTTTTCCCATTCCTCCTTGCAAAACTGCTCCTGCTCCTTTTAGTTGGATGGTTTGCGCTTGTGAACAGCAATCTTTAGGTCTGACCACAGATGTTCTATTGGATTGAGGTCTGGGCTTTGACTAGGCCATTCCAACACATTTACATGTTTCCCCTTAAACCACTCAAGTGTTACTTTAGCAGTGTGTTTGGGGTCAAAGTCCTGCTGGAAGGTGAACCTCCGTCCTAGCCTCAAATCACGCACAGAGTGGTACAGGTTTTGCTCAAGAATATCCCTGTATTTAGCACCATCCATCTTTCCCTCAACTCTGACAGTTTCACAGTCCCGGCTGCTGAAAAACATCCCCACCGCATGATGCTGACACCACCATGTTTCACTGTGGGGATGGTGTTCTGCGGGTGATGTGATGTGTTGGGTTTGCACCAGACATAGCCTTTTCTTTGATGGCCAAAAAGTAAAATTTTAGTCTCATCAGACCAGAGCACCTTCCTCCATACATTTTGGGAGTCTCCCACACTCCTTTTCGTAAACTCAAAAAGTGCCATTTAGTTTTTTGCTGAAAGTAAAGGCTTTCTTCTGGCCACTCTGCCATAAAGCCCAACTCTATGGAGCGTATGGCTTATTGTCATCCTATGTACAGCTCCTCCAGGGTTACCTTAGGTCTCTGTGCTGCCTCTCTGATTAATGCCCTCCTTGCCCGGTCCATGAGTTTTGGTGGGCGGCCGTCTCTTGGCAGGTTTGCTGTTGTGCCATGTTCTTTCCATTTGGTTATGATAGATATGATGGTGCTCCTGGGGATCATCAAAGATTTGGATATTTTTGTATAACCTAACCCTGATTAGTACTTCTCAGCAACATTGTCCCTTGTTTGGAGAGTTCCTTGGTCTTCATGGCAGTGTTTGGTTATTGGTGCCTCTTGCATAGGTGTTGCAGCCTCTGGGGTCTTTTAAAAAAAGGTGTGTATATGTAATGACAGATCATGTGACACTTAGATTGCACACAGGTGGACATCGTGTCACTAATTATGTGACTTTTGAAGGTAATTGGTTGCACCAGAGCTTTTTTATGGGCTTCATACAAATTTTCTGTTTTCTATTTCTAAAAAATAGTTTTATGTATATATGTTTCTCATTTCACTTCACCAACTCAGACTATTGTGTTCTGATGCATCACATAAAATTTAGATTAATAAAACATTGAACTTAAGGCTGTAATGTAACAAAATAGGTAAAAAGTCAAGGGGGGGGGGGGGGGTGAATACTTTTGCAAGTCACTGTATTTCACTGTATATCACTTGGATAGTGCTAACCTTAATAACAGGGACACAATGATCAAGAATAACAATGTAAAATATTAAAATGTCAATCTAACAACTCTTTTTTAATTTTGCAAAAAGTATAGATTTCAGTAGAAATGAACACTTTTATTAATGAACCTGGCTATGCCCTCCTGGCTCCCAAGCACAAAACTGGTCCTGTTACTTTCTGGTTTGTAGCTTGCTCAGTGGAGTTACGCTCAAAAAGCAGCAATTGCTCAGAGCACCTACCTTGCAAAGACTTCTCAATGAGCTGCATTGGAGAGTCTGTGATTGGACAGTCACAGGAAGTCTGGGCTCGGTTAGAAGAGGAGAGCTTGTAAAGGCAGCAGACAAGAGAAATGCAGGTTTTGCAAGCTGTTTTTAGATATATCTCCAATTAAAAAATGCAAGCTTTCATTTTGGTGTATTTCTACTCCATGGCGATTTTTGTTTATTTTGGATTGGTTAATGCAGTGTCCCTTTAAGTTCTTTGGTAGGAATTGTTATTATGCAGCAATCAATCTCCATAAATATGATATGATTTAAAGAAATGCTAACTTACTAAACATTCTTTACAGGAATATGGTGGATGTATAGCTATTTTAAACTTTGTTTAAATTGTGTCTATGCTATAGAGCCTGCAATCATTTTGTTAAAACAAAACAACAAAAAAACAACAACAAAACACTTATCCTTCTCTAATTCCTACCCACAGTTAATGCAATGCACTAATTTGTTAGATGCCCTTCAGTGATCCCATTTGGGCAATCCTTGACAATTAAAGTGGAATAGGTCATTGGCATTTGCCCCTCTGGTCCTGAGAAAAAGACAAAGGATAATATTTTAATCTATAGTTACATTTTTTTTGTCCTTTACATGACATGCCTCTATCCTTACTTCTTTAGTTAAAATGCGTTTTCTCCTGTGATCTATACGGAGCCTAATAGGTTTACTGAGCTGAAAGGATGTGAAGAGACGAGGGTGGAAAATAAAGAAGGGGAAATAAAGATGTTGTGAGAAGCCAGGAATTGAGACCAAGAAGCAACAATTATATTTTGTCAAGTACTTTTTGTTTCAGCTTCAAGTAATGGCAAATAATAGTTGTTCATGGCAAGACTTTAGCCATCAACCCAAGATTGATCTCTTTATTCAGCACGATGAAGTGATTGTCCATGTGAGTCACGCAGAGTCCCTTCTCTTCAAATGCACCGTGAGAGGCTATAAAACAACACGCCTAATATTTTTACTGTTTGGTGCTTCTGAGAACTCTCAGACCCATTCAGTGTAGTTAAACATTGCCTCAAATGTGTTGTAACTTCTCCCTGGGTGAGATCAAAATTTAAACACAAGTGGGTTACATTATTATTGGGATACTTAAAGAGATTGATGAAAAGGGTGATTTAAACAATCTTTCAATGCATAACAGTGACAATTTAAGATATAAAAACAAACAAAATAGACTGTAGGTAAAATCCTATATAACTACCTCCCATTTTTCCAGCACTCCCGTAATTAAATGAAAATGTTGAATTAAATACAACAAAACACCTCTCTGGAAGCATAGGTATGGGAAGCAGAACTTTTTTTTTTGTTACGCTGTTAACAGTCTTAATGGACCCTATAGTGAAAATGCAATGTTTACATTGCAGGGCTAAAACTGCCTCTAGTACCTGTCTTCTAGATATCCACTCGAGGTGTTTCCTATAT
The DNA here is from genome assembly GCF_036172605.1 of Pelobates fuscus. NCBI lineage: Eukaryota > Metazoa > Chordata > Amphibia > Anura > Pelobatidae > Pelobates > Pelobates fuscus. The sequence continues at coordinate 172,169,901 of NC_086323.1, forward strand.
TTTCACTGAGATTAACTCCATCAAACAACGCTGGAAGTCCTCATGCTTTGCATGAGAACATCCAGCATCTTGCGAATCCTGATAGCAGACAGAAGAAGGTCCCACCAACTCCGTGGAGGAGGAGCCCAAACCACCAGTAGGAACTTTTAGCCTGGAAAGAGATAAATTAAAGAAATGTTTTTTTTAACCCTTTCTTGACTTTGGGGGAGGGGGCATATGGACTTTTATAATGTTAAGAATACAGTTGTTTTTTTTTATTCCCAACACTATAGTGTTATAGTGTTCATTTAAAGCCTTCAAAGGCTCCATGGGAGAGAGAAAGATATCATAGCATAAAAATGTAAAGAAAGAAAAGATTTCTTACATAAGATTTAAAAAGTACATATTAAAAGGGCACTGATAAAAATCAATTGCAAAAAGCACTGATAAAAATCAAGTGCAAAATGTTGTGACTAAGATCAGATGTTTCACCAGACCTTTCAGCTGCTCTTCTATTAAGGCTCTTGGATTTACAGTTTTCATTGCTTCTGGTAAGGTGCCAGGATTCACAACTATTCTTTAACTGGTGTCCTCTGTCACAGCCTCATTGTGTTTCGGCACAAGTGACTTCTTCAGAAGAAAAAATAATGATTAACCAAGAACAAATTAATACAAAATGTATGGGTTTTTCATAAATACCCCCCTCAATTAGCATACATTACCTTAGTAATAGTTAAATAGCATAAATTTAGCTGATTTCCCCCTGTGGAATGCATGACACAGATGGCAATAATGAAGGCAATAGTTGGATCACAAGTGTGTAATAAAAGCACAATCATACCTTTTACTTCCAATACCCTATGACTTTCTTACAGTTTGTAATAACTACCCTCTCTCCATGCTTTTAACTTCATCATAGTATTTTTCTAACTTATATTTGTCATAATAATGTGATCATTTTAGATTGTATTTTATAATTGTTAAAAGTCAAACAATTATGTCTTATTCTCCTTAATTAACTATTAGGTATGGACTCTAGCCAAGTTTAGATGAGGTGAACTTCAAATATCCATCATAGTGTTAGTTCATTTTAGTCAGCTTAAAATAAGTTTTGGTTATAAGGAATCATTCTTTAAAAAAAAAATAAATAGTTAAATCTAAATAATTTACCATAAAAGAACTGACCGTGGTAGTTAAAACTATTAATATTAAAACTTTTTATTAAAGTCTCCATACACCCTCCCCAAATTAAACTATCATCAATATAATAGCACCGGGAGAAGGAGATGAGTATCATGCCCAGCTATGGGCTTCCATTCTCCTATATAGATTTTCACATAGCTGGGTGCAAATCTCATCCCCATGACCATTCCACAAATTTGCAAAACATATTGACTTTCAAACTAGAAATATTTCCTTTTGAGAATAAAATTAATCGAAGCCAATAAAAAAATCAATTCGTTCTAAACATAGGAGTCTTTCAATAAAATATTTGTAATAGTGTTCATGCCACCTTCATGGGGGAAAACAGAATGCAATGATGCTGGCTCTATAGTGGCTAGTAGGAAATCAGATTTCCATTAATTTTTTTCAAGTTCTATAGTAATATGAGTAGTAACTGTAATGTATGAGGGAATTAAAGTCACATAGTTGACTAAAAACAATTCACATAATGGGAATGATTTGAAGTTAGAGAGTCCAGACCACTTATTATTGGACAGCCAAGTGGTCTTTCTAATGTATGAATAAATGAAACAGGATAAAAACAAAACAAAAAAAAAAATTTCAGCAAAATTATTAAAAATAAAATAAAAATCTTAATAACAAATGGTATTTTTATCTCGGCCTATCTGTAAAAGATTTAATTTTGAAATTTTTTTTAGGGTTATCATTTAAATGTATATCTGTATTACGGCATTTACTATACTGTAATATTCTTCTAAATAATATGTTCTTGACTTAAATATTACCCCCACTAACATTATCTGCCTGATGTATAACCAGGTAATATTTTCCTTGGAGGTCTTCTAACACTTTATTTTCCCTGAGTTAAAAATGGTAAAGTAAGGCAATTTGAAATATAAATGCTAGAGCAAATAACCAACTGAATAGAGTTCCCAATAAATGAAGACATTTAAGACAAAGCAAGAGAGAAATAGGAATTAGAAGATGTAAATGACTGCATAAATACATATTAGAAAGAACGTATATTTCATATATTTAATACAATGTATTTCTTTTTTTTATAATTCTTTATTTTTGTAGTGCTTAGAAGTACAGACGCGTTTATTGCGCCACGAAAGCAGATATAAGTCAATAGAGTAACACAAGATAATCGGTATCATGGCAAGCATTAACAGCACAATTTTTTAGAGACTACATGAGGTAAAATTAGACAGTTTGAGTAAACTTATATGCTTTTAGAGATTAAACGTAGTTAAGACATACGTGAGTAGTGAGGACTCTAAGGCTATGTAGGTGTGTGAGCATTTTAGATAAGTGTCAGTTGCCTTAGGCCAAATGTGTAGCGTGTGGAATTATCCAGGGAGTGGAGAGGACAATGAGCATGAAGCATGGTGAATGTTGGTTGCGAGCATTATAAGTGTGAATGTGACTGCTAGTCAGTATGCTGTGTGTGACATTTGCTTAGGTGTATATGGTATAATATCAGTGGGCTTTCAGATGAAGCATAGGCAGTCAAATAATAACGATAACAATTAGGCAGTTCAATCATGCAGGTCAGGGTTCCTAGCTGCAGCATCATTGGGATTGAGAAGCAATATGAAGGGTCTTAGAAAAAGGAAAATCAAACACCAGGAAGGGAACAATCAATACTTGCGCCTTATTCTCAGGCATGTTGGAGTCCGAATAAGGGTGGCATGGTCAGAGAGTCCAGCGTCAACCTATACCCAGACTTGGGTGTGCATGCAGGCTCATGGATCGTATCATGTGGCGGCAGGGTGCGTAGGCCCTTCGGCCCTTGGTCAGAGTGAAGACCTGGAAGGAGAGGCTACAAACTCGGGTCCTCTGTCTTGAGGCTTGGTCTCTCTGAGTTAAGGCATGACTGGTATTCTTGCTGCGATGTCGCCGCCTGCGGCGGTGGATCCCCAGCCTCCGCAGCGGGTGTCTGTGCAGCAGCTTGGGCGTGGTGCATCTCTTCCCCGTGCTCCCAGCTCCTGCTTTGCGCTCAGTCTGTTTGCTCGGGGGTGCCTTCTCCTTTCTCCCGTTGGGGTGGTGCTGCTTACTCGCTCTTGGTAGTGAGAGTAGGGTCACCTGAGGTGTCTGCAGCCGTTTGTTTAAGTTGTGCCAAAATCGGGCAAAAGAAGCTTCAATGCGCTGCAGAACATCGCCATGTTCCTCCGCTTCAGGCGCGTGGTTTGGCTTGCCTGATGTGTTTGCCGCCGCCATTGTGGGGGCGCCATGTGCTCGGCTGCCCTTGTGCTGCGGGGATTCAGATTGTGGATTCTTCTCGCGTATGCCCCTCCTGTCGCTAGGTATGGACCGTGATAACCCCCAACGGTCCAAAGGGGGGGGGGGGTGGGAGACGGTAGCCCCGAGGGATCTGTGTCCAGGTCACTCAGTGCGGGGAGCGGCCGTCTCCCCGCAGCTCGATCTCCGGCAGGCCTCAGAGTGTCATGCTGGGTTCCCGAGGGGTTACAGGCTTGAGTTTGGAATCGGGCGATTCCCCCGGGTAACCCCGTCATGCTGGCTTCCCTCCTGTGCGTGATTGTGCCGGTGTTAAGGGGAATTACCCCCGAAAAATGTGTAATAGAGCGGGAGCTGAGGTTCAGCACCACCGCTCAGTCTGGTTGCCAGGCTCCGCCCCCAATACAATGTATTTCTAATGTAGCTTTGCTACTTAAAGGGGCCTCACTATATATAAAAATAAAAAGTTGATCATAACACGTAAAGGAATACACACCTAAGCAACAAACATAGTATCTTCACCATAAGGTCGTACATACTCATTTCAGCTAGGCAATCCCTAATATAGGATCACAACATCATTGAATACTTCACTGCCATAAATAAACAGGTAAGTGAGAGAAATATATATTTTTTAATTTCGGTATTACAGTCGCATACTCACTCTAAACATTGCCTAGGCCTCCTGGGACAACTCATAGTCCACGAACTTCAACCTCGTATCCACCGGCCAAGTTTTGTTCAGGTAATACATCCCCCACTTGGCCACGCTCACGTACGTCATTACAAAAACTTTAACTTTTCCTCATCTTAGGTCTCCAAGCCAAGTCAGGCAACTCAGGTGCTGCAACAGTCCCGTAAAGAACTTTAATTCCATCCCGTAGCTCAAAGCAATTGCACAAATTCGCTAGCCGCACGTAAGTATCTACCTTAATTTCCCATCTATTTCTCCCATTAGTACTCACACCCTTTCAGACACGCACCTGGCAGACCAACAGGTTACAAGGCAAACACGATGGCCTCATTTCAATCACAGTCCTAAATCACGTCCACATTCATCGGATAGATCCATCAAACCCGCAACCGAGGCACGACACCCCACATTGTTCTATAGTTAACTCTACGTTTCACGTTGTTACTCTTTTTCGGCCCTCATGGGTGGATATCGCTCCGCCACCGGCATCACAGGCAAAACGTACCATAGACACTTAAGAGCACCCCAATCACTCCACTGTTAATGGGAGTTCACTCCCCTAAACAATATATTACTTCTAACTTGTATGTTTACTCGTGGTATAGAATGTCACACGCTTCCGATATAGCCGAGGATATCTCCCTACCTAGCACCCCGGCCAGAATCTCCAGCCCAACCAGACCAAGTACCCCAGTTGAGAATGTAGAGACAGCAAGTCCAGGGTCTCTACGTTCTTGGACCATACTCTAGCTTGCAGCCAAACTCAGGAGGCGAGGCATACCATACCCAGCCACGGCTCGTAAAGTGGAACTCCTGAACGCCAACCCTGACACCCCGAGACCAGGCACCAGCACGCAGGCAATCGATGGAAGCACGCCTGGAATCCAGGCCATCTTGTCTGCACTCCTTTCTTCAGTTAACCTCATCAAGAGAGACTGGAGAAGCGGGAAAACCAAGTGGCCATAATCACCCCAGCAGCTATCCCTCCCACTCTACCACAGACATTACCTAACCTGGATAACAGCACATGTTTTTATCCGGCACTCACACCCTCACACATCATCACTCCAGCCCACTTAGTACCCCAAGCTATAAATAAAGGCATTTTAGAAGGGAAAGACATCAACCTGGTATCACTCCTCATAGCGTCCCAAGACTTGGTAGAAAACAAGACTTACTGCTATGGGGAGGTATCCGTTGTACTTAAGGCTAGGGATCCCAGACTTAACAAGAAGCTGTCCATCCCTGACTTCATGATAGCATTTGGCTTGTACAGGGATGTCATTTGTTCTGTCTTCCCACAACGCAGAGAGGAGCTGGATCTTTACCTCTACAAATTGGTCGACCTAGGTAACAAGTACGGAGGCTACTCCTTCTATGATTATTATAGGTCAGTTTTGGCGAAGGTGGTGGCAGCGCTGGTTCAGTTTAATATACACTCAGACTGGAGCCAACTTGATACGGAGCTGTTCTTCCGCCACTTCGCTGACCTCAAGCCTCCGTCTTGTGCCATTTGTGCATCAACCTCACATTCTACCAATTTGTGCCCCTCAGAACTGAGCCAACCCACCACTAGTCACGCAGAGGCTGCCCCTAACAAATCAGACAGGGTGCTCAAAGACAAACTGGGCAGACCCATTGTCTTTTTAGGCAAAATACAGATATGCAACAACTTCAATGAGGGATGTTGTAGCTTCAGCACTTGTCGTTTGTTGCATGTCTGTTCCCTCTGCTTTAGGGCACACGCTAAGTCCATGTGCCCTAACCGGCTTTTCCCTAGACAATGACTCACCGAAATCAATATTAGCAATCTCACTTATTATCTCTCCAACCACGCCTCCCCTCACTTGGTTGAGTTCCTCATCACGGGATTCACTGAAGGATTCCACACTGGGCTAGTGGCACTCCCGGGGGGCACTCTAGAATGCAGGAACCTCCAATCAGCCATCTTAGACCCTGACACCACCGACACACTACTCACAGCAGAAATCAACCACACGTTTATGATAGGCCCCTTCACACATCCCCCCTATGCCAGTTTCAGAACTAACCCAATTGGCATTGCAACTGGAAAATGTAACAATAAAAAACGCATGATCATTGACTTATCAGAACCTCATTCATCTGTGGTTCCTAGCATTCATTCTCTAATACCATCCAGCGAATTTTCACTGCAGTATGCCACGGTGAGCAACGCTATGGGGGCAATTTTGAAAGCGGTTACGGCGCCTGGTTAGGAAAAAACGATATCGCCAACGCTTTCAAGTTGCTACCCATACATACTCATCTGAATGGGGTCAAATGGAAGGGCCAGTACTACTTTGCAACACGTCTGACGTTTGGGGCCAAAATCAGTCCCAAACTGTTTGACACGTTCGCCAAAACACTGTGCTGGCTCCTATCAAACGTGTGTGGCTGCCCGGTAGCAATACACTACCTGGATGACTTCCTCACAGTCGAGGAACCTAATTGTATTCCCACAGCATCGACAAAACTGTTGCACTTTTCTCCACACTAGGAGTCACCCTATCAAAGGACAAAACAATAGGTCCCTCCACAGCCCTCACATTTTTAGGCATCCATCTTGATTCCACATCTATGATAGCTATCCTACCAGAAGAGAAAGTTAACCGCATCACAAATGAAATCACATGGTTCATGCACAATAACAGTTGCTCCCGCAAAGAGCTGCAATCTCTCCTCGGCTCCCTGAACTTCGCAATTCGCATAATACCACAGGGCTGTGCATTTATTTCACACTTACTACACCTCCTAACGGAGGCCCCTCATGACAATACACCCATTCTAATCGACAATAACGTCAAAGCAGACTTGCTAATGTGGGGTAGGTTTCTCTCCTCCTGGAACGGGAGGTCAATGTTCATACCCCAACTCGACGAGGAATCCCCGGTCATACGAACCGACACAGCAGCCCACACAGGGTTCGTGGCCATATACCAGAACCAATGGCTCCGTGACTCATGGCCATCAGAAACCTCAACACCACATCCTCGCTATTCAAACTTTACCCGATAGTAGCAGCAGCACACACTTGGGGCTTATTGTGGAAGGGAAAAGCAGTTAAATGCCTCTCAAACAACGAAGCCACATGCGAGATCATAAACAAAGGCAAATCGTCTTCCCTAGTCATTATGAGACTCATTAGGAGACTCACCTGACTGGCAGCAACACAAAACTTTCATTTGGTTTGCATACACATTCCTAGTAGGGAAAATATTGCTGCTGACGCTCTCTCTCGCTCCAATTTTCAGTACTTTTTCAAACATCACCCCACGGTGGCCGGCCAACCAATCCGAGCCAACCCCAACATTTTAGGACTTGATAATGGACTAACGCTGCTAAAACAACATGCACTGACCCTGGCGAAATCCGTGCTGTCCGACAACACCAGAAAGGCCTATCACAGAGCTCTTGCTATATTCTCCAGATTCACTTCCGAGCACCACATCACCAACTCTTTTTCTATAGACACGATAATAGCTTTCACCGCTCACTGTCACTGTTTTCATTTAATATTATCCCTGACTCACCTAGGAAGAATTATAGATCACAAACTAGCCAACAGTATGCAGTGCTGGTCTGCAATTGAAAAAGCTAGTGAAGTGTTTTTGTGTATAACAAGGATATTGATTCACGTGATCTAAATATAATTTTGCCTCCTTATAAAGCAATGGGAAGACCCCACCTTAAAATTGCAGTGCAATTTTAGGCACCAGTTTTAAAAAAAAAATAAAGGATATTCACATACAGCAGAGGAAATAAGAACAATAAAGATATGGAATTATCTGCCTAAAGAGGTTGTCTTACAGTATTCCATAGATATATTTTAAAAAGGCTTGGGTGCTTTCTTGCATAAACAGAATATTCAAGGATATAATTGATATGTATTTAAACAGGCTGTTGATCCAAGGAGAAATTCGATTGCCATTGTGGAGTCAAGGAGGAGTATTTTTTCCCTTTTTGTGACATCATTTGAAATTGGTACAATAGGGGGCCATTTGCCTTCTGTTGGATCAGCAGGATACAAGAATGGGTTTCAAGGTTGAACCAGATGGTATTTAGTCTTTTTTCAACGTAGACAATTATGTAACTTTGTACCTATGTATACATTAACTGTCAAAACTATTATTAAAAATGGTGAATTACAAAAAGTCAGTAGATTTGTGTTTGGTGCATCATGCATGCAATTCTGAGGTCAAATTCTAAATATGAAATAATCATCTTGAACATTCATTTGTGTCCCGTGGTGATTACTTCAGTTTTAGCATTATGTTATAGATCCTCTATTTTACCCACTGCTTATCCATATATGTAATAATAACATGATTGCAGGGATTGACTTACAATAATCTTCACCTTGAGACAAATGTACTTTGATGGCTATTACAGGAAACACATATGCATAGAAGTGTTTAATATTGTGTGCAATGCAGTGCAGTGGTATATTTGCGTGCATTGTCTGCATGTGTGAGTGTCATGTTGTACACATTAGCAGTACAAGTGTATGTATTTGCAAGTTTGTATTTGTATGCTATGCCTGTGTGTGTATATATGCAAGAAAAAATGGTCCAGGCACTCAGGATCTTGTGCATCTCGTGGAATTATACCTTTATTATATACCTTATACCTTTAAATTGACACGCTATATTTTCTTATTTCCACTTTGTTTGAAAAACTTCATCGGGCGGTATGGAACAGGATGCTGCACAAGATCCTGAGTGCCTGGACCATTTATTCTTGCACCATTGGAATAGGGGTAGCCAGCCCCAACTATGGAAGCACCAGGACCAAGTATATGAGTGCAGTTACCTCTTTTTGTGTGTGTATATGTGTGAATATGCTGGTGTATTTGTATGGCCTGGGCGTGAATGCAGGAGAGTATTTAAAAAGAGTGTCCCTTTTTTCTGTGACTACAGTGGAGTATTTTGTGGAGTGTGTGAATAATATATAGGTGTTGCATGTGTGAATGCAGGTGTACATTTGTTTGTAGAAAATGTTTATGTTTTTTATCTTTTGGATATTGTGTCCTCCACAACTTCTGTAGCTCTGTTTACCCAACTCACCCCAGTTTTTCAATTTTACTAAATCACTGCAATCATAAATCTCATTGTTTAAAGAAGAAACAAGGTGCTTTTTCATACCCAATATTTATGCATAAAGCAATAATAAATATGAATGAAACTTTTTTTTTTCAGTTTTAACATTTTTACTCAACTAAGGAAAACTCTAAATTGATTCAGTAATTAGTCCTGGTTGTTAAAATGTCCAATACGTCTAATAACTTATAAAACAAATATTGCAAGGTAAAGCTTTGCAATAGTTGGCATGCTGAGATTACAACTTTTATAGTAGACACAGAATGCAAAGCTGCTACACAAAAGTCTAGACCAGTGGACTAAAACCTGGACTGTTGGTGCGGTATGGGGACTGGTTTGAGAAACACTGGTCTAGACTATTAACTAAGAGCATTTTGACACTTTTCATTTAATCTTTAATCACTAAACGCGTCAAAATATATATATTTTTTTCACACTTGCTTTATTTTTGGGAAATTCCAGATTATGGTTGTCTCACTTCAGTAAAGACCTCATATATGTATTCTGCTACTGTTCTCGAGTACAATGATACCACATGTATACCTTTTCCCCTAATCCTGCCCTAATGTTGCCACTAGTCCATCCCCTAACCCAACCACTAATCCTACATATAATCCTACTACATTACCCATACTCCAACCCACAATCTAACGCATAACCCGATGCCTAATCTAATCCATAATCCTACCCATCATCCTACCCATAATCCACCTCCTAATCCTGTCCTTAATTCAGTCCTTAATTAACACAGCGTGGAGCTTTAAGCATGTGTGGGGTAGGCATAAGGCTATCCTAGATATAAAATAAGGTCAGGGACTAATAAAAGTATTTAGAGAATTGGGCAGACTAAATGGGCTGAATGGTTCTTATCTGCCATCACAATCTATGTTTCTATGTTTACCCCTTAATGGCACCCTCTAATCCCACCTCAGAGGGATTCCCTCTGCTCATGTCAGTACTGACATCAGCAGAGAGCAGGGCCGGACTAGCCCACTGGGATACTGGGAAATTTCCCAGTGGGCCGCAGCACCTGGGGCTGGACAGACAACCCAAATCATGAGGCTACTGTAATTTAAATGATTTTTCTCTCGGACTGTGCCAGCTGGGGGCTGGTGCAGCTGCAATTAGGCTGCTCACGGCCAGAGGGAGACCTGTCAATCTACCTGCACTATTTACCTAAATTTTGGCCGCATGCTCCGCCTCTGAATGCAAGCCCCACCTCCTGAATGAAAGCTTTGCCTCCAGCGCACAATCTCTGCCCTCCCACGCATGTTGCTGACCTCTCTGGGAGGAAGAGTTCACAAAATGGCAACTTCACCCACCAGTGCCAGTTAAGCTTCAGCCATTGCTGTGTGTGTGTGGCTACTAGTGAGTGAGCTTGTGTGTGTGCCTGATGGTGAGTCAGCTTGTGTGTATGTGTCTGCTAGTGAGTGAGTTGTGTGTGTGTGTGTCTGCTACTGAGTGAGCGTGTGTGTGTGTGGCTGCTAGTGAGTGAGCTTGTATGTGTGTGTCTGCTAGTGAGTGAGTTTGTGTGTGTGTGTGTGTGTGGCTGCTAGTGAGTTAGCTTGTATGTGTATGTGTGTGTGTGTGCCTGCTCCTGAGTGAGCTTGTGTGTGTGTGTGTGTGTGTCTGCTCCTGAGTGAGCTTGTGTGTGTACCTGCTACTGAGTTAGCTTGTGTGTGTGTGTGGCTGCTAGTGAGTGAGCTTGTATGTGTGTGGCAGTGAGCTTGTCTCTAGTGAGCATGTGTGTGTCAGTGGGCTTGTCTGTTGGAAGCATTTGTGTGACAGATTGGATGTAGTGAGCATGTGTGTGTTAGTGTGCTTGTCTGAAGTTATCATGTGGGTGAGAGTGACCATGTGTGTGTGACAGCTTGTATGTAGTGAGCATGTGCATGTCAGAGTTTGTCTGTACTAAATTGTTTGTGTACCAATAAGCTTTTCTGTGTGTGTCAGTGAGATTGTCTGTCAGTGAGCCTATTTGTGAGCTTGTGTTTTTATGTCAATGAGCGTATGCATATTAACAGGGCCGGATTAAGAGCATCATGGGCCTGGTGCTGATGATTTTGCTGGGCCTTTTTATGGAAATATATACATAATATATAAAATCAAAACGCAAAGCATTTGTATTAAGACAAATGAAAAATTTTAATTACCATTAAAGTGCCATAATAGAAACGGATCGAAAAGGTTTCTTTTTTTTGTAAACAGTAGGAAACCAGTTAATTAAATAAAGCCATAATAAATACAACATTCAAAACAACCATTTTTTATAAATAGAACGTAAACCATATAAACAAATTAAATATAATTGTATGATACATACATATAAATATGCTCATTAAATTATTAATCCAAGCGTCAGACTGACTACAGCCTGCTGTTATGGTGCAGAGAGTAACAAACACAAAAACAGGGTTATTCACTCAATCCTAAACTGCATTTTAACCTAAAACGAATCAAACAGCCAGATTATAATTAAACTACACATTTGCTTTTTCTTGCCTTCTTGCTTGCAAATTCTTCAATTGTAGAATCAAGATTCAGCTCATTCAGCAACCCATTTTCAATGCATAACAGAGAGAGTGCATTTAAACGCTCCTGACCCATTGAAGATCTCAGTTCATTTTTCACACGTTTTAATGTTGAAAACGAACGCTCACCACTGCAGTTGCTGACCATTAAACACAAATACATGCGGAGGGTCACATGTGTGTTTGGAAATGCACCGACTAGGGATTGTGTGACCAGAAACTTGTACATTTGTAGTTCTTGACTTTCATTAATTACTTTTTTTGCAGGGGAAGACTGGTAAATTTTGAAAAGAGAGGCAAACTGTACAATTTCATCTGCAAACAAGGGGTCAAGATCTTCAGGATATTGTGTCACTAGTGTTTTGGCTTTGGAGCATAGACCATCTGTTGCTAGAGAGCACATTTCTAACAGCAAGCCAAATCTTTCCTGAATGACGCTGTATGCTGCTTGTCTGTGCCTCAGTGATTCTGTCAGTTGGTCAATAATAAAATAAAAGGTGTTCACTTTCAACTTTTCAGATAGTGTCATATCAGCATCAGCATCTTCTGCATCACCATAGTCCCACTTCTTATTTCTTTTAATTTTCCTCCCACGTTTTAGCTGGTACTCATCGCAGCAGGTAATATCTTTGCCCTGCTGTTCAAATTCAGAGAATTTAGAACGCAGAGACTGAACAAAATCCTTCAGAGAGTTCAGCATGCCTGTTGCTGTATGCAAGTCTAATTTTCCATCTTGGAGACTCTGACTGGTTCTGTGAAACCTGGGTAAAATTACAGACCATATTTCTATCATTATTCCCGTTTCCAGCTGATCCATAACACTGCTTAGGCCCTTTGATTGTAAACATACCTCTCCCTTTGTGTTCTCGTCATTTAAAATATTTGAGAGGACTTCTTTGATAGTAGTATACCCTTTTTGTAAGGCATTCACAGCATCATGATGAGCAGACCAACGCGTATCAGCTAACCTTTTTAATGTTGGTATACCACATGTTTTGAAACGGTTTGTTAGAAGATTCCACCGATGAGTTGATGAAGAAAAAAAACAATATAATTGCTGAACCAAATTAAAGAATGAAACTGCAACTGGACAGCTGTTTACTGCATTTTGTCCTACAAGGTTTAGTGAATGTGCACAACAAGGAATGTATTCAGCCAGTGGATTTTTTTCCCGAATTAAGGCCTGCATACCATTATATTTGCCACTCATATTCGATGCATTATCATATGACTGGCCCCTGCAGTCTTTGATGGAAATACCATTTTCTTCCAGAAATTGAAGAACCGTGTTTGCTAGATCCATACCAGTATGTCCAGATATTGGGATAAATTTAGTAAAACGCTCCACTGGACCACTGGCAAGTACATATCGAAATATAATGGTCAGTTGATCAGAATGTGCAATGTCAGGGGTGGAATCAACAGAAATTGAATAATATTTGGCTTGTTTCATTTCGTTTACAATCTGCTGTAGCAATTGCTGACCAATCAATTCAATAAACTCATCACATATTGTTGATGACAGGTACGATATGTGACCTCTTCCCTTGTTGCCATGCTTTTGAATATGTTCAGAAAGGAATGGATCATATTCCGCTAACAGCTCAAGACAGCCCAAATAATTCCCGTTGTGTACTGAGCCAATAACTTCATTACTTCCTCGAAAAGACAGACCTCGTGATGAAAGGAGCATTATAACGCTCAGGATACGGCAAAGTATTTTGTGCCAATATTTTTTCTGATTCTCAAACTGGTTGACAAGATCTTTGTCTATGCGTTGACCAGACGTTTTTCTCCTGATAAGGGCTTCAATTGCTTTTCCATGAGAAGCACTATTTTCATGCCTGCTTAAATCTCTTGTGGCATGTCGCCAATCTGAATAACCAGTTGAAGTCAAATGTGTTGTTTCGTCTTTCGAAAATAGTTTGCAAAGAGCACAAAAAACTTTGCCAGTTTTCGGAGAATAACACAGCCAGTCACGCTTAACTTTTTCGCCATTTAACTGTTCTCGGAAAAACAAAGATTTTGTACAGTGTCTTGTAAAAGTTTCACCTGGACATATCTTTTCTGAGGCACTAAAATCACTGTCCATATGTTGACAGTTGGTAACCCCATTTTCACAGAAATATTCTCTCAAGGCATCACAAATATTCCAATCTCCAATGTCATTTGAATATATTTCTTCTTGCTGTTCTGTTATATTTTCATAGTCCAACTCAGTGGATCCACTTGTTGCACTAGATGTACTGACAGCAATTGTACTGGTTGAACTTGAAGCGGAAGCATGTATCAGTTGCACTGCTTGTTCCAGATGTGCTTTTTCCACAAAAATCTGTAATTTTTTTAGTTTTAGACAAGCTTTTTTGCATTTGTTTTTCTTCCTCTTTTCTAGCTTTCAGCTTCTCCCAACCACTACGTTGTTTTTTCATCCTTGGGTGTAAAAAAAAAAAAAAGGATGGTCAAATACAGTACTTTCTATAGGAGCTTTTTTTTTTTTTTTTTAACAGCTCCTTTATTAGTGCAATTATCTTGAGTTCTCCTAGGCCCACGCAGAGGACACATTGATCTACTGTGTTAAGGTACAACTCCAATAATTGTATATTGATCCAGACACAGACTGTGGTACAGTATAACTCCCATCATTATATATTGATCCAGACACAGACTGTGGTACGATCCAGACACAGACTGTGGTACGATCCAGACACAGACTGTGGTACGATCCAGACACAGACTGTGGTACGATCCAGACACAGACTGTGGTACGATCCAGACACAGACTGTGGTACGATCCAGACACAGACTGTGGTACGATCCAGACACAGACTGTGGTACGATCCAGACACAGACTGTGGTACGATCCAGACACAGACTGTGGTACGATCCAGACACAGACTGTGGTACGATCCAGACACAGACTGTGGTACGATCCAGACACAGACTGTGGTACGATACAGACACAGACTGTGGTACGATACAGACACAGACTGTGGTACGATACAGACACAGACTGTGGTACGATACAGACACAGACTGTGGTACGATACAGACACAGACTGTGGTACGATCCAGACACAGACTGTGGTACGATCCAGACACAGACTGTGGTACGATCCAGACACAGACTGTGGTACGATCCAGACACAGACTGTGGTACGATCCAGACACAGACTGTGGTACGATCCAGACACAGACTGTGGTACGATCCAGACACAGACTGTGGTACGATCCAGACACAGACTGTGGTACGATCCAGACACAGACTGTGGTACGATCCAGACACAGACTGTGGTACGATCCAGACACAGACTGTGGTACGATCCAGACACAGACTGTGGTACGATCCAGACACAGACTGTGGTACGATCCAGACACAGACTGTGGTACGATCCAGACACAGACTGTGGTACGATCCAGACACAGACTGTGGTACGATCCAGACACAGACTGTGGTACGATACAGACACAGACTGTGGTACGATACAGACACAGATTGTGGTACGATACAGACACAGACTGTGGTACGATACAGACACAGACTGTGGTATAGTATAACTCCCATCATTATATATTGATCCAGACACAGACTGTGGTAGGATCCAGACACAGACTGTGGTACGATCCAGACACAGTCTGTGGTACGATCCAGACACAGTCTGTGGTACGATCCAGACACAGTCTGTGGTACGATCCAGACACAGTCTGTGGTACGATCCAGACACAGTCTGTGGTACGATCCAGACACAGTCTGTGGTACGATCCAGACACAGTATGTGGTATAGTATAACTCCCATCATTATATATTGATCCAGACACAGACTGTGGTAGGATCCAGACACAGACTGTGGTACAGTACAACTCCCATCATTATATATTGATCCAGACACAGACTGTGGTACGGTATGACTCCCATCATTATACAATGATCCAGTCACAGAAGTGTCTGGGACAGCATAACTCCAAAGGTTTTCAAAACCATATAAAACCTGTACATGGCATTGCTGAACACAAATAGAAGTGTTCTAGAGCAGTAAAATGTAGAATGAATATGACATCATTGGTGAAAGGGCAGTTTGTGTGTGAAAAATGCAACAAAAAATCATGAACACTAATTTTGGCAAGGGTTTGTGACTAACTGGCTACTAAAATAGACTGGACATACTCAATTTTGAATACCCTAGGTTGTCTAAGTTTGCAAATGGTATGCCATCATGGGGGTGATTCTCATTCCTGGGCTGCCATACAGTCTGAAATACAACAAAGGCCCAGTTGGCCAATCTGGCAACTTTTAATGTGTAAAAACTGAAATGGGCAAGCCCTATATCTGAACTTGTAAGTTTACAAAACCCTATAAAACCTATACATTGAGCAGGGGTACTGTTCTGCTTGTGAAACAATTGCTGAACACAAATATGTGTGTTTTTTTGCCGTAAAAGCAAACAGTATTATGACAATAACTTTTTAAAATGCCATGCAGAACTAAGAAAATAACATTTAATTTCTCAAATTTTCTTTTTTTTTTATTTTACTCATATTAAATTATGTTCCATATATAAATATGTGAGATGAAAGCTCTTTTTCTCATGAACAAAATAATATATAATAAGTGTGGGTGCACTTCATATGACAAAATCTCCTTACTTTTCAGGGTTGTAAACCTCCATTCATAAAAAAAAATAAAAAACAATGCAACATTTTCACACATATATATATATATAAATATAGACAGCAAATACTGAATCTCCAAATAAAAGCCAACTGCACTCAGTGTCTTAATTACATATATATTTTATCGATACCATTAAAGTATTTTGTTCCTGCAACTACCCCTTCATTTGGCGTCTATCTTGGCAACATGGAGGGGGACCACGGGAGGGGGACCCTGAGGGTGGGGGCACCCTCAGGGCACTATAGTGTCAGGAAAAACGCTTTGTTTTCCTGACACTATAGTGATCATTTAACATGACTATGAAGATTACTGTTTTCTAGCTGCTGTGGACTGTGGACATCAGCAGCTAGAAACAGTAATTTTCATAGAGCTGTGTTATGATTTATGGACACAGCACTCAGCATGCTTAGCCAGTCAGATAGAAGGCTGGCTAAGCATGCTGAGAGCTGTGTCTATATAACATAACACATTAAAGAAATTACTGTTTCTAGCTGCTGTGGACTAGCAGCTAGAAACAGTAATTTCTTTAATGTGTTATGTTATTTAGACACAGCTCTCAGCATGCTTAGCCAGTCAGTAATTTTCATAGTGCTGTTATGATTTATGGACACAGCTCTCAGCATGCTTAGCCAGCCTTCTATCTGGCTGTGCTTCTTGAGAGTCACAGTCCACAGGCTCAGAAACAGCCTGTGGACTGTGACTCTCAAGATGCAAAGCCAGATAGAAGGCTGGCTAAGCATGCTGAGAGCTGTGTCCATAAATCATAACAGCACTATGATTGCCATTTTTTTTTACCATTTACAATAAGCTTAATAAGGGTGTTCACTCTGATCTCCAAGTGGAAAAGATCTCAGTACATACTTGGACTGTTCCTATTCCTACACTACATAGTTAAAGACTGCTAAGGGAAATATATAATATCACTAGAAACAGAAATACACTAAATCCCAGTGTGTAACAATCAAATACTGAACACTTAACCCCTTAAGGACACATGACATGTGTGACATGTCATGATTCCCTTTTATTCCAGAAGTTTGGTCCTTAAGGGGTTAAACACTTGTGTGGTATTATCCCATTAAACCACACCAATAGAAGAAAATTGACAAAATATACAATTTGCAGGAACTGCACACTATACGGAATAGGCTAATTATAAAAAAAAAAAAACATATTGAAAAGGGATACAAGAAATCAAATCTTGAGAAAGATTTGGAAAATGTGAGAAAAATACCTAGAAGAGGACTCATTGCATAAAAAGAAAACTCAGAGGAAATATAAAGTCCCATTTATTTGTAACTATAATGGAAACAATAGAAGAGTCCATCAAGCCATCACAAATATTGGCACATCCTCAGGGATGATACAATTTTAAAATAATATTTTACACCTCTCTCCCCCCCCCCCCCCCCCGATGAGTTTCTGCTACCTGCTCCAGAAGCTCCTACTATCTCGTGGGCTGATGTGGCTGAGCGCTGTAGTTGTAGTTGCGCTGTGACGTATATCCGCCGGCAGGACGGCAGAGCAGCTGGTGCAGTTCCTGTAATGCCGCGGCCGCCGGATATGACCTCAGTGCGCCCGCGGTTATCCCTCCTGCACGCTGCGCTGTGTACAACAGAGAAGTTTTCGCGCGGGCCGCTCCCGACGGCCTTTTGGCTGGCGGATGGGCCTATTTTATGGTAGGGGCCTGGAGCTGCAGCTCCATCAGCCCCTACGTTAATCCGGCCCTGCATATTAATGAGATTGTCTGTCTTTGAGCCTGTGCATCAATGAGCTTGTGTCAGTAAGTTTGCCTGTGTCTGCATGTGGTAATGCTTACTGTAGAATTAAATGTTTTGCTCTGAAAGGACCAATATACCAATAATATTATGTAAGGCTATGTCTTGCCACCCCAGATGATTTAGTGATATATAAGCACACACAATATATATATATATATATATATATATATATATATATATATATATATATATATATCATCTGGGGTGGCAAG
Source organism: Pelobates fuscus (assembly GCF_036172605.1). NCBI lineage: Eukaryota > Metazoa > Chordata > Amphibia > Anura > Pelobatidae > Pelobates > Pelobates fuscus. The sequence goes on from NC_086323.1 coordinate 172,188,310, forward strand.
ACATATATTATTGGTATATTTATATTTCTAATTCAAAATATTGGTCATTTCAGAGTGTGTGTAGTGTGTATAATATATATATATATATATATATATATATATATATATATATATATATATATATCATCTGGGGTGGCAAGACATATATTATTGGTATATTTATATTTCTAATTCAAAATATTGGTCATTTCAGAGTGTGTGTAGTGTGTATAATATATATATATATATATATATATATATATATATATATGTATACACACACACACACACACAAAATACAGAATCCAGCACAATCGCTTATTCACTAAATACCGATTTCAAATCTTACAGATTGTAATAGTTTTATTTAAAAACACCTCACCTAGGCAAAAAATAATGGGGGTTTAGTTACATTATATGATCATAAATTTCATAAGCCTGCCACAACGTCAATGTACCCCATTCTTGGCAGGTCCTACTCTAGCAGCCTAATGCTAGCTCTTATCAGATTAACCCACTTACTTGGGAAATACTTCCTTACTGGGACTCTCTGCAAGTCAAGGCTAAATAGGATCCTGGAATGGGGTACCTGTGACAGGGAGGGGTGCAAAACCAAGGAGTTGGATTGGAATCTCAAATATATAAATGAAACCAAGAGGGCTGCACTCACCTGAACATGCATACATTATAGGGTGCTGCTGGGGCCAAAATATACAAAATACAGAATCCAGCGCACTCGCTGTATTTTGTAAATTTTGGCCCCAGCATCACCCTATATATGCTGATACCTTTAATGCATGATAGTCTCTGACTTCAATGGGTGTTACAGTCCTGCACAGCATGATGGCATAGATCCTCATGTAGATATTACGTGGTTAATATCATGTTTACTTAGTGTGTATACAGAGAAACAGAGAAATTAAACTATGTTTCTATGTTACCTCCTCATTTGCAATCTTTGTCCTGGCTTTCCCTTTTCTGAACTGAATTATGATGCCATTTCCTAAATCTTTAATATAAATGAAAATTAAAATGATGCATCTCACGAAAAACAAAAAACGAAACAAATATCACGTTATAGGTGATTAAAGTTTTATTCAGTGGTGTGCATTCCAGAGAAGTGATAATTCCTCTGTAAGCACATCTTTTTTTCTTTATAGTTATGCTGTATTTTATCCACATTCGAATATCTTCTATTAGATATACTCTCTGATAATGTGCTTAGCTCAGCAGATTAGATATCAGTGTGAGATTAGTCACTGACATGATTTCTCACTAGCCAATCGATGTCATACTGATCTGTCATTGGCTGGGCTACACTGCTTACCCTTCAATCATTAACCCCTTAAGAACACAGCTTCAAAAGCTTGTCTTACGCTTAATGACAAGCAATTTTTGCATTTTCTTGCTGTATGCGTTCAACTGCAATTTGCATCACTCTCGTTTATAGCACCGACACATATTATATACTGTTTTTTAAAGGACAGAAAGGGCTTTAATTTGATGTAATATATATATATATATATATATATATATATATATATATATATATATATATCTATCCAAGAAATACCGGCACTCCAGGAATTCTCAATAATATAAGTTTTCTTTTATTCAGTTCAGGACGTCAACGTTTCAGCTCCTCGTGGAGCTTTCATCAGGACTATATATATATATAAATGCTTATTTATTATTTTAAAAATACAGAAAAATGCAAAAAAAATAGAAAAAAATTGTGTTTTTTGTACAGTTTTTGCAATAATAATGTGTGCCTGATTATTGCAGGTTAAAGAAAGTAATTAAAAATAAATTCATTTAGATGTTCTGATTTACAGAATATATTTTACGTTTTTTTTTGGTAGTTACAGGTCACAAAGCACAAGGAGTAAAATAAACTTTTAATGTGGAGCGATTTTAGAATTTGGTATGTTTGCAACACAAAAGTATATATTTATATAAAGTAGACATCACAGGCTATTGTCCTAAGGTTGTTTTGATTCTTTCTAATTAGCCATTTCACCGCCAATCTCTGCTAAATATTGGAGTAAAATTTTGTTTTTTGGGGGGTTTTGGGACACAAACTTATAACAAAGAACTTCTCATGTGTATTTTGTAAAGTTTGTGTGTGCTATTCCTGTACAAAGTATTATTTTGTGTTCAGTTGCTTCTGCTGAGTACAACGATACCCCATTGTATGTCTTTGGCACTATTTCGTGAAGCTACAGTGCCATATAGGAGACCTGTCCGTTTCAACATTCACAGTAGAATTTTGAGAGGCGGATTTAATGGGCCTATGCTTCAATTTGGGGTATTATAGCAGTTTGACTGTTCAAAAAAACCCACAAGGGGGTGGAGCTTACCAGCCGAACGAGCAAGACGCACATGGTGGGAGCCAGGGCCAGATTAAGAGCCCAGTGGGCCTGGTGCTGACAATTATGACGGGCCTAATTACAGAATCATATCGACCAAAAACAGTAAAACACTCCCAAGCGTCATGTATCTGATGGAGATCGTGCTGGAGAGAAAGAAAACAGCAGCTATAAGAAAACACATACCCTAGGCTAATCTCTCACTAATTTATGTTTTCATCTTTCAAGTAAATCCATAACCCCTAACAGCAACGTCCAGTCAAGCAGGAAGTCAATGGGCACGGTAAAAGGGTGTACCACTGACACAAATCATGTAACCTGCCAAAAGGGGCGAACATGCCCAAAAAGAGGACATGTCTGCCCAAAGAATTAGAAGGCAAGCCTGGCATGAATGCATGTCAGGCTGACTGCCAATCATGCAGCTGGCCAACTAAGGGCATACTATGCAGACAGCACCCTGAGCTTGGCATAAATGCATCTAATGATGCAACACTTTCTAAGGACTGTCCCCTAGCACTCACTGGTCCACTTGTCTCCTTACCTTCTTACTAGCAAGCAGACGCTCCTGGTATATAGTCTGGGACAGAGAAAAGCTGTGTGTAGTGAGTGTAGAAGAAAGGGAACATGCCACAGTGTTAGAGAGACCAAAGTCAGCATTACCTTGAAGGATCACTATAGGGTCAGGAACACAAACATGTATTCCTGACCCTATAGTGTTAACACCACAATCTAGCCCCCCTGGGCCCCTCATGCCTCCATAAGTATAGAAAAATCTTACTGTATTCAAGCCTGAAGCTGTAACTCTGCATGCTGTTAGACTCAGAAACACAAGCAGTCTGCTGACATCATTAGAAGAGGTGGCCTGATCCAATCACAGTGCTTCCCCATAGGATTGGCTGAGACTGACAAAGAGGCAGATCAGGGGCAGAGCCAACATGATTCAAACACAGCCCTGGCCAATCAGCATCTCCTCACAGAGATGAATTGAATCAATGAATCTCTATGAGGAAAGTTCAGTGTCTGCATGCAGAGGGAGGAGACACTGAATGTTTGGATGCATTGTAGGCAGCCATAACCCAGGAAGGATCTCTAACAGCTATCTGAGGAGTGGCCAGTGAAGTTATCCCTAGGCTGTAATGTAAACACTGCATTTTCTCTGAAAATACAGTGTTTACAGCAAAAAGCCTGAAGGTAATGATTCTACTCACCAGAACAAATTCAATAAGCTGTAGTTGTTCTTGTGACTATAGTGTCCCTTTAACTATATTCATTGTCAGCCAGTCCACACAAGTTTTGTTCCCATACATCCCTCTTACGTTTCCATACTTAAGTAAGAGTATGTGAAAAGTAGTTAGGGTTGCCACCTTTCTTGGAAAAACATACTGGCCTTACTAATTTACATAATTAAATATGTATGGGTGACATCACATGATGTAAATCAAAGGAGTGACATAAGAGAAAATGCTGTAAAATCACCAAAAAACTACTTAGTTTGATTCTGCTGTATAGATGGATTCCTCCCAGTGCCCCCATGTCTCCCAGTACCCTCATGACTCAGTGCCCTCATGTGTCGATTACTCCAGGTCTCAGTGTTCCTATGTATCAGTGTCTCAGTGCCCCATGTCTCCCAGTGTCCCCTAGTGTCGTGTCCCCAGGTCTCCCAGTGATCCTATGTGTCACAGTGTCTCAATGCCCCATGTCTCCCTGTGTCCCCATATATCCCAGGGTCCCCATGTCACTAGGACACTAAGAAGACGGGGAGACCTGGGGACACGGGGAGACCTAGGGACACTGAGACACCAGTGACACTGGGAGACTAGGGGACTCTGGCTGGGACACATGGGGACACTGGGAAAATAGGGGACACTTGAAGACATGGGGACACAGCCACCAGGGACACAGACACTAGAGACACTGGCTGGGGGACATGGGGAAATTGAGACATGGGGGCACTGGGAGACATGGGGACACTGAGACACCAGGGCCACATACACTAGCTTGGAGACATGTGGACATTGAGACACTTGATGCACTAGGAGACATGGGGACAGTGAGACACTGGCAGACTGGGGGCACCGGGAGACTAGGGGGCACTGAGACACCACAGTCTGTGTCATAATGTCTTCAAATGTCCCTTAGTGTCTCAGTGTATGTCTCCTTGCAGCCTTTCCCCCATCCCTTACTTCTCTGAGCTATAGGCTGTCTCTGCAGGGTGGGAGTTGCTGTCTGGACTCTCTGTAGCTGCACCCCTGCAGATCAGTGAGTATAGATAGGCAGGGAGGGATTTGCTGGAACTTCCTATCTCTGCCTGTCTCCACATACAGTGACCCCTACTGGCCAGTGCTGGTATTGCATAGTAATCTCTTGTTTATACTGAGAAAAATACCAGCATTTATATTGCCAGTATCACTGCAATATTGGCACCAGCCAGGCAGCCTCAAATACTGGCTGTGCCAATAAAATAAAAGCCAGGTGGAATCCTTAAGAGTAATGTGTGAAAAAAAAAATGTAAAAAAAAAAAAATTTTTTTTTTTTTTTTACTTTTTTTTTTTTAAATCAATGGGCCTATTCCATGGGCCTGGGCCTGGAGCTGCAGCTCCATCAGCCCCTATGTTAATCCGGCCCTGGTGGGAGCTCCCACACCTGAAGCCCTGATTCTGGGCATTACGCCCGACCATCGCTTCGTGCCCGCAGCGGACAACTACCCTCACACCCAGGAGGTGATGCGGAGTCCGGAGATGCCCGATTCGGGGCTCCCCGCCACTAAATTGCCCGCTTCACAATCCGCGGCCTGCACGGGTGGGAGCCGCGGAGAGACGGCCGCTCTCCCGGTTCTCAGGCTGAAGAGGGGATACTCACACATCGCTCCCCCCCCCCGGACCGGCGGGGGATATCCCGGTCCCCACCAGCATGGGACACAACACACGGAGGCATCATAGCAGATGAACTTCCAAGCAGAATGGAAGCAGCAGTGCCCAAGATGGCGGACAAGCGCACCACTACATGTGGCCTGATGCAGCCACAATGCAGCAAAGAAAGGCACACAGCGAAGGAATTAAAGAAGGCGAAGCATGGAACAAGCAACACCCTTGCCACTCCACCCAGACACACCCGGGAGTTCTTTGACCGACTCTGCTCCAACCTATGGTCAAAACTCTGTTACAGGGTCCGGGCCTTCAAACAAGCAGTTCGAGCGGCGGCAGCATGGATCCGACCAGCTACCCGGCGGCACCTGAGTGAGTACCCACAACAAGCCCCCAGGACGCCCTCCAGAAGGGGACGAAGACAGAAATCAAAGCGGCGAGTAGCGACGGCTCGCCCCTCAGGCGCCAGCAATCACCCTCTTAAGAGTCCACAACTAGCAGAGAAAGTCCCCGGACGACCGACTGCCCACACCCAGCAATGCCCCGACGCAAGCATACAAGCTGGGGGACCAGCTCAAGAGACTGCTCGCAGCCGGAATTGTACAGCCGCAGCACAAGAGATGACCCCCACGTTGAAAGCCTCGGACTGCTCTCAAACCTATGCTAACAGCCTGCCGACAACTGGTATTGGGTAAAAGGGGACATTTGTATCGAGATGGCATACTGAAATGACAATATGCGCGACTAATAGGCTACCTAGCTCTTAGTATACTACATGCTATTTTATTGAATGTTGCAAAGTCACAGTTAATCACTATTGCTTATGGCGCTTAAAGATGGGAGCAAGTGGGACAAATTTGCATTGTGATATAGTTTTGTGATTTATATCCTCTTTCTTTCTGCTTAAAGCGACTAAAATGTCTGAGTCTACATGTATGGCCAACGCACTGCTGTCCCCTGGTGGACAAACCTCATGAAACCTATAGAAATCTGTGCTCAATGTTGTCCTTAGCTCCTGGTTAAACGACAAAAATAAGCTCAATGTTTTATTTATTTTATTAACCAAGCTTGTATTCACGTAACCATTTTAACACAATCTGCTTGATATACGCTTATGTTAAAAGACCTATAAAAATAAAAAATGAGGCACGTTATATTTCGGAAATGTAAATATCATTGTTACAGCTGTAATAACCCTTATCTTGTGCGGAATACCCTTGCATTTCCCTTTTTCTCTTCTGTACCCTTCATATATACCTCAATAAAATAAAGATTGACAAAAAAAAAAAAACCCACAAAGGCCTACCATTTGTAAAAGTAGACACTCCAGGGTATCTGGGTATCTCATATGTTGCATATTGTGCCTTAACATGCTCCCATTCTTTCACCAATATATGCCAAAGTATGTGGTAAAAAATAATTTTGGGCATTTTTTACATACGGATTAAATTTTTGCTGGGCATTTTGTACATTTCATATGTGCCACTAAGTTCAAACCCCCCAAATTGTGCTCAGCTAAGTCTTCTGAGTTTAAAAATATGCCCAATGTATGACCTAGACACTGTTTTTGAAGTTACAGAGCTGTAAAAGAGACGTAACAAGTTAAGGTTTTCAAGTGTGAATTTTCATGGAGGGTTTTGATGCGTCCGTGTCCCACTTTGGAGCACTTGAGCAGGCTACATATTACAACTACACTATAAAGGCATACCATTTCTTAAAGAACACATCTCAGGGTATTTCAAAAGGCATATTTTGAACCTTAGCGTGGAATAATTGTTCCGCTAGCTTGTATCAAGTGTAGTGGTAATAAGCGTTTTATTTTGCCTTTTTGACACACAAAGTGAGTTTGCACAGTATATTTTGCAAATCGTATGTGTGCTACGACTGTATAATACTTCATATGTTGCTCAGCTATGTCGGCTGAGTACAGAAATATCGTCGTATGTACCTTTGCCTGGTATATGTGGACATCGGAGGGGCACATTTGGGAAACAGTCATTCCAGTTCTTTTCAAACTTTGAATTTTTACGCTGTGTCCATGTCCCATTTTAGAGTATTTTACAAGGCTATATAATCCAATTACCCCATAAAGGCATACTATTTCTTAAAGAAGACATCCCAGGGCAATTCAAAAGGCATATTTTGAACCCTAGCATGGGATCATTTTTCCGCTAGCTTGTACCAAGTGTAGTGGTAATATGCATTTTTTCTGCCTTTTTGACACACAAAGTGAGTTTGCGCAGTATAATTTGCAAACCTTATGTGTACTACGACTGTATACTACTTCATATGATGTTCAGCTATGTCGCCTGAGTACAGCAATACCCCCGTATGTACCTTTGCCAGGTAAATGTGGACATTGAAGGGGCACATTTGAGACACAGCCATTCCAGTTCTTTTCAAACTTTAAATTTTTACACTGTGCCCATGTCCCATTTTAGAGTATTTTACAAGGCTATATAATCCAAATACCCCATAAAGGCATACCATTTCTTAAAGAAGACATCCCAGGGCAATTCAAAAGGCCTATTTTGAACCTTATCGTGGGATCATTTTTCCGCTAGCTTGTACCAAGTGTAATGAGCATTTTGTAATGTATTTTTTTACTTTGTAAAACTTTTTTTTACTTTGTAAAACCCGTTTTTAAACTTTGTTTTCTACTGCAGCACTAACAGTAAATTCCCCATATTCCCATAACTCCCACCCACCCCAACTAGCAAAATATATCATTATAAAATATTTTAATTAATTAATTAAATAAATTGAACCCCTAAGGGTTAAAAAAAAAAAAAAGTTAATCCTCAGGGGTTTAAAAAAAACTAGATCACAGTATAATATGTGATCTGTATTTTGATCACTGTAAGCGGTTATCAACTGGCAGGGAAGGGGTTAATTTTTATCTAGACTGTGTAAATGGGGGTGGTATTTTTTTTTTTTACTTAAACGTTACTAAAACATTTTTAACAAAAAATTTTAAACCTTTTTAAAGCTTATTTATAACTCCTTATAACCCCTAGTTAGCCTAACACAAAATTCCCCAATTCCCCACTAACTTCCACCCATCCCAGCTAGCTAAATATATAATTTTTAAATATTTAAATTAATTAATAAAATAAATTTAACCCATGAGGGTTAAAAAATAATAATAATTAACCCCCAGGGGTTAAAAAAAAATCAGATGACATTAAAATGTATACCCTGCCAATTGATCACTGCAGTCAGTGATCAATTGGCAGGGAATGGGTTAATTTTATTAAAGCAGGGGAAAGGGGGGTGGGATTTAACTTTATTTTATTTTTTTTACACAGGGAGAAGATCAGCAGCACTGATCCGTCTCCCTGCACTTCACACAGAACCCGGAAGTGCAGGGAGGCGGAAGGTATATACAGCACATTTGCTCGCTCTGACAGACTGTCAGAGCGAGCACCGGTGCTAGGGCAGCCTGATCGGGTGCTCCCGGTCTGAGGCAGACCGGAGCACCATTAACCCCGCGATCGCCGCGATCTGGGGTTAACTTTAGTAAATGACAGAAATTTTCCGTCAACGGTCCTTAACTGAAGGACAAGGTTGATGGAAAATTTCCGTCCACGGTCGGGAAGGGGTTAAGACATTTTGTGTGAATGGGAGGCATGGCTAAGGTGATGGAGTTATGCTGTAGAAAGCTGCAAAAAGATTATTGTTATTTGTAACAAAACTAAAGAGCTTAGAATAGAAGAATAACACTTAAATACACTTTGTCGCCTTGGTGTCCAGACTGTTCCTTTAAATGTATTACACATATTATTCATTTAGTAAACATGAAAAACATGAATATGAACTTTTTGGAAAAAGTTGAGAATTTTACAATGTATAAATCTCATTATGAACCTATTGCCTTTGCAATAGGGAGAATTGCAATTAGAGTAATTTTAGTATTTAAAGGAACACTATAGTCACCTAAATTACTTTAGGTAAATAAAGCAGTTTTAGTGTATAGATCATTCCCCTGCAATTTTACTGCTCAATTCACTGCCATTTAGGAGTTAAATCACTTTGTTTCTGTTTATGCAGCCCTAGCCACACCTCCCCTAGCTATGATTGACAGAGCCTGCATGAAAAAAAAAAACTGGTTTCACTTTCAAACAGATGTAATTTACCTTAAATAATTGTATCTCAATCTCTAAATTGAACTTTAATCCCATACAGGAGGCTCTTGCAGGGTCTAGCAAGCTATTAACATAGCAGTGGATAAGAAAATCGTAATTAAACAGAACTTGCAATAAGGAATGCCTAAATAGGGCTCTCTTTACAGGAAGTGTTTATGGAAGGCTGTGCAAGTCGCATGCAGGGAGGTGTGACTAGGGTTCATAAACAAAGGGATTTAACTCCTAAATGGCAGAGGATTGAGCAGTGAGGCTGCAGGGGTATGTTCTATACACCAAAACTGCTTCATTGAGCTAAAGTTGTTCAGGTGACTATAGTGTACCTTTAGTTGTTAAAATATCAGCTTTTAGTTATTTACTATGGATGGGCATATTTTTATTATTTTTTGGCATAGCCACTGGCTGAGCAGTTGAACACTGAACATCATTTATTTGCCTAGAAAATGTATTTAAGTTATTTTCTCAATTTTTGATTATGAGCATCATAAATATGTTGAAAACAGATGATCGCTTTTGCAACTACAATATGTAGGCAATAATTCACCACAACAAAATCTCAATAAGCTGTAATGATCAATAGGCAGTTTAAAATGTATGAACAGACATGTAACTGGTTTTAAAAAAGAATCCTATAGATTGTAAGCTCGTTTGAGCAGGGTCCTCTTCAACCTATCGTTCCTGTAAGTTTTCTTGTAATTGTCCTATTTATAGTTAAATCCCCCCTCTCATAATATTGTAAAGCACTACAGAATCTGTTGGCGCGATATAAATGGCAATAATAATAATAAGAAGAAGAAGAACACTAACTACCATTCCTGAAGATTATGCAGCTGCCACTAAGGTCAAAAACCGTGTTGACAGGCCAAATGTGAAGTCAAGTTGGAGATGAAACTACAACTACATATTTATTAAAAAAGGTTCCCAACAATGTATTGTGAGTTTCATTATTGCGTTAATTTGCCCTACATATTGCATCCCCCAGCTTTTTCCAGGTTTTGCATTTTTCGCCCTTGCTTTCTGTTACAAGATTAGAACAACATGCCTCTGTTACAAGATTAGAACAACATGCCTTTTTGACACACAAAGTGAGTTTGCGCAGTATAATTTGCAAACCTTATGTGTACTACGACTGTATACTACTTCATATGATGTTCAGCTATGTCGCCTGAGTACAGCAATACCCCCGTATGTACCTTTGCCAGGTAAATGTGGACATTGAAGGGGCACATTTGAGACACAGCCATTCCAGTTCTTTTCAAACTTTAAATTTTTACACTGTGCCCATGTCCCATTTTAGAGTATTTTACAAGGCTATATAATCCAAATACCCCATAAAGGCATACCATTTCTTAAAGAAGACATCCCAGGGCAATTCAAAAGGCCTATTTTGAACCTTATCGTGGGATCATTTTTCCGCTAGCTTGTACCAAGTGTAATGAGCATTTTGTAATGTATTTTTTTACTTTGTAAAACTTTTTTTTACTTTGTAAAACCCGTTTTTAAACTTTGTTTTCTACTGCAGCACTAACAGTAAATTCCCCATATTCCCATAACTCCCACCCACCCCAACTAGCAAAATATATCATTATAAAATATTTTAATTAATTAATTAAATAAATTGAACCCCTAAGGGTTAAAAAAAAAAAAAAGTTAATCCTCAGGGGTTTAAAAAAAACTAGATCACAGTATAATATGTGATCTGTATTTTGATCACTGTAAGCGGTTATCAACTGGCAGGGAAGGGGTTAATTTTTATCTAGACTGTGTAAATGGGGGTGGTATTTTTTTTTTTTACTTAAACGTTACTAAAACATTTTTAACAAAAATTTTTAAACCTTTTTAAAGCTTATTTATAACTCCTTATAACCCCTAGTTAGCCTAACACAAAATTCCCCAATTCCCCACTAACTTCCACCCATCCCAGCTAGCTAAATATATAATTTTTAAATATTTAAATTAATTAATAAAATAAATTTAACCCATGAGGGTTAAAAAATAATAATAATTAACCCCCAGGGGTTAAAAAAAAATCAGATGACATTAAAATGTATACCCTGCCAATTGATCACTGCAGTCAGTGATCAATTGGCAGGGAATGGGTTAATTTTATTAAAGCAGGGGAAAGGGGGGTGGGATTTAACTTTATTTTATTTTTTTTACACAGGGAGAAGATCAGCAGCACTGATCCGTCTCCCTGCACTTCACACAGAACCCGGAAGTGCAGGGAGGCGGAAGGTATATACAGCACATTTGCTCGCTCTGACAGACTGTCAGAGCGAGCACCGGTGCTAGGGCAGCCTGATCGGGTGCTCCCGGTCTGAGGCAGACCGGAGCACCATTAACCCCGCGATCGCCGCGATCTGGGGTTAACTTTAGTAAATGACAGAAATTTTCCGTCAACGGTCCTTAACTGAAGGACAAGGTTGATGGAAAATTTCCGTCCACGGTCGGGAAGGGGTTAAGACATTTTGTGTGAATGGGAGGCATGGCTAAGGTGATGGAGTTATGCTGTAGAAAGCTGCAAAAAGATTATTGTTATTTGTAACAAAACTAAAGAGCTTAGAATAGAAGAATAACACTTAAATACACTTTGTCGCCTTGGTGTCCAGACTGTTCCTTTAAATGTATTACACATATTATTCATTTAGTAAACATGAAAAACATGAATATGAACTTTTTGGAAAAAGTTGAGAATTTTACAATGTATAAATCTCATTATGAACCTATTGCCTTTGCAATAGGGAGAATTGCAATTAGAGTAATTTTAGTATTTAAAGGAACACTATAGTCACCTAAATTACTTTAGGTAAATAAAGCAGTTTTAGTGTATAGATCATTCCCCTGCAATTTTACTGCTCAATTCACTGCCATTTAGGAGTTAAATCACTTTGTTTCTGTTTATGCAGCCCTAGCCACACCTCCCCTAGCTATGATTGACAGAGCCTGCATGAAAAAAAAAAACTGGTTTCACTTTCAAACAGATGTAATTTACCTTAAATAATTGTATCTCAATCTCTAAATTGAACTTTAATCCCATACAGGAGGCTCTTGCAGGGTCTAGCAAGCTATTAACATAGCAGTGGATAAGAAAATCGTAATTAAACAGAACTTGCAATAAGGAATGCCTAAATAGGGCTCTCTTTACAGGAAGTGTTTATGGAAGGCTGTGCAAGTCACATGCAGGGAGGTGTGACTAGGGTTCATAAACAAAGGGATTTAACTCCTAAATGGCAGAGGATTGAGCAGTGAGGCTGCAGGGGTATGTTCTATACACCAAAACTGCTTCATTGAGCTAAAGTTGTTCAGGTGACTATAGTGTACCTTTAGTTGTTAAAATATCAGCTTTTAGTTATTTACTATGGATGGGCATATTTTTATTATTTTTTGGCATAGCCACTGGCTGAGCAGTTGAACACTGAACATCATTTATTTGCCTAGAAAATGTATTTAAGTTATTTTCTCAATTTTTGATTATGAGCATCATAAATATGTTGAAAACAGATGATCGCTTTTGCAACTACAATATGTAGGCAATAATTCACCACAACAAAATCTCAATAAGCTGTAATGATCAATAGGCAGTTTAAAATGTATGAACAGACATGTAACTGGTTTTAAAAAAGAATCCTATAGATTGTAAGCTCGTTTGAGCAGGGTCCTCTTCAACCTATCGTTCCTGTAAGTTTTCTTGTAATTGTCCTATTTATAGTTAAATCCCCCCTCTCATAATATTGTAAAGCACTACAGAATCTGTTGGCGCGATATAAATGGCAATAATAATAATAAGAAGAAGAAGAACACTAACTACCATTCCTGAAGATTATGCAGCTGCCACTAAGGTCAAAAACCGTGTTGACAGGCCAAATGTGAAGTCAAGTTGGAGATGAAACTACAACTACATATTTATTAAAAAAGGTTCCCAACAATGTATTGTGAGTTTCATTATTGCGTTAATTTGCCCTACATATTGCATCCCCCAGCTTTTTCCAGGTTTTGCATTTTTCGCCCTTGCTTTCTGTTACAAGATTAGAACAACATACTCTATAGTAATGTGGGAGTATTGGCTGCTGCTCAGGGATTGTTTAGGAAATTTGCCAGAAAATCTTTTGTATATATTGTGAAGAGAAGAAAGATCCAAAGAAGATGGTAAACAACTTAGTCTAATTATAACATGCTAGAATTGCATCAGTGCCATTACTAAAGGATAGGGCTCTCTCTTTCTTTATCTCAATTTATTTGAGACCTCAGTTGTGTGATAATTATTCATATTTTGTGAATTTATGATCAGCATCATGATACAGGTGGTCCTCACTTAGCAACCTACCTGTTTTACAACAGCTCGCACTTATGTCTATGTTTGGGGAAACTTCCACGAACATAGACGAGCGCACCAGAGCAGGGAATCCCCTAACTCCTCACTTATCAACCAATTTGTTGTATGACCGGGTCGTAGGAATGGAACCCGGTCGGTAAGTGAGGAGTGTCTGTAATTCTTTTTTCAATGTTTTTAAAAAAAATTTAGCCACAACAAACAATAAATATATAACACGATACATGATATAAAAAAAAATAATAGATCAAAGTAAATAGGTCAACACAAATGTTTCATCAAAAGTCATGAACAAAAACATGTTCAGTATGATTCAGTCTACACAAAGCTTGTATTATTGTCATCTACATCTTATATTTTAAAGGCCATGATTTATATCAAAGACTATTAAAAAAAATGGAAATAATTGCTCTATTAACCCTTTAAAACCGGAGGGCGTACTATTACGCCCTATTCTAAGCGGCTCTAAACGCCGCAGGGCGTAATAGTACGCCCTCCGTTTTTTTTTTTTACTTACCCGGTCGCCGGCGATCCCATGCCGGCGATCACGGTTGGGGGTACTCCCAGGGAGTAGCAGATCCTTCCTCCTGCGCCCCCCCGGCCATGTGAGAGTCAGGTCCTTGCGAGGACCTCACAATCACATGGCTGGGTTAGCTGACTGCTGCATTGCCAGCAAGGGGACTGCCTGTAATGACAGTTAGTCCCCCTGCTGGCTGGAAATAAAATAAAATAAAGTGAAAATAAGTGTTAAAAATATATAGATATATATATATATATATATATATATATATATATATACACACACACACACACACACATACACTGTCTAGGTGTATTTTACTATTAATATATATATATATAATTAAATATATATATATATTAATATCAAATTACATGTAGACTGATACTGATTAAATATATATATATAATTATTGTTATATATATTTACATATAATATAAAAAATTATGTAAATACATAAAAAATAAAATAAAAAAATAATAAAAAATAAATAATTAAATATATAGATGTGTTATTTCGTTCTAACTGTATTGTGATATTAATATATATATATATATTTATATCAAAATACACGTAGAATGAAATAATATATATATCTATATACATAAGTATATACGTATATATCACTATATATATACACCTATATATAAATAAAAATATATATATAATACGTATATATACACATATACGTATATATAAATATATATATACGTATGTGTATATATATATATATATATATATATACAGAGAGATAAGAGATGCACTCACAGGACTTGATACGAAAAAATCAATCACTTCTTTATTTTCCAAACAAGGTTTACATCATCCGATCGACGTTTCGACCCCTTAGGGTCTTCCTCAGGATGTATATATTAATTCACCAGATATATTTATGTAATATTTTTACAACATAATTAGGTATCTTAATTAATTACAATTAGCGGGACCTGCCTGACAACCCATGCCGAAAATATAGGGAATTTAATATGCTAGCACTATATTTAACCCTATAACTTTCCAAGACACCATAAAACCTGTACATGGGGGTTACTGTTTTACTCGGGAGACTTAGCTGAACACAAATATTAGTGTTTCAAAACAGTAAAATGTATTACAACGATGATATCGCCAGTAAAAGTGATGTTTTTTGCATTTTTCACGCACAAACAGCACTTACACGGACGATATCATTGCTGTGATACTTTTTACTGTTTTGAAACACAAATATTTGTGTTCAGCGAAGTCTCCCGGGTACAACAGTACCCCTCATGTACAGGTTTTATGGTGTTTTCAAAAGTTACAGCATCAAATATAAGGCTTGTGTTTCATTTTTTTCACATTAAAATTCGCCAGATTGGTTACGTTGCCTTTGAGACCCTATGGTAGCCCAAGAATGAAAATTACCCCTATGAAGGCATACCATTTGCAATAGTAGACAACCCAAGGTATTGCAAATGGGGTATGTCCAGTCTTTTGTAGTAGCCACTTAGTCACAAACACTGGCCAAAATTGGCGTTTTTTTGCATTTTTCACACACAAACAAATACGAACGCTAACTTTGGCCAGTGTTTGTGACCAAATGGCTACTAAAAAGACTGGACATACCCCATTTGCAATACCTTGGGTTGTCTACTATTGCAAATGGTATGCCATTATGGGTGTAAATTTTATTCCTGGGCTACTATACAGTCTCAAAGGCAACATAACCAATCTGGTGAATTTCAATTTAGAAATGTAACGTGCTATATTTGACCCTGTAACTTCCCAAAACACCATAAAACCTATACATAGTGGGTACTGTTTTACACGTGAGACTTTACTGAATACAAATATGTGTATTTTATTGCAGTAAAAGCAAACAGTATTATGACATTGATAGTTAAAATGTCATGTCAAAAACATTTCTATTTTCTACCATTTTTTTCATATTAAATTATGTTTCATAGCTAAATATTTGATATTAAATGAAATACCTGTTTCCCCTGAATAAAATGATATATAATAACAGTGGGTGCATTTAATATGAAAGAGGTGAATTACGTTTGGACAGACATATAGCACAAATGCCAGGTTTTGTTTACGTTTAGTTTTGTTCACAACATGTACATTTGGCTCAGTCCTTAGGGGGTTAAACACCAGTTTTAAACATGTAAATATATATTTCCCCATTGGTTTGTAATGTTTGGAAACCTATATATGGCTTTCTGACATCCTTCTAACCTCTTTTATAGGTGGTCTATGTTACTGCAACTTTTCCCTATGTCATGCTGATTATCCTCTTGATCCGTGGAGTTACTCTGCCTGGTGCAAGTCAAGGAATTAAGTTCTACCTATATCCTGATTTATCCCGACTGTCAGATCCACAGGTAATGTTTCCATGATGCTATTTTAATCTTGCAATGCTGTTTATTGAAGTTAGCAAAAATGCCCAGAAAAAAAATAATGAAGAGGTTATAATCATTTCTAAAATGAATAGTATAAAAACCCCGTTAATAATATCAAACAGCTTTTCTCACTAAACATCTTTTCATGCAGTGATCTAAAATATTACCCACAGTGTGCCATTATTGTCCTACTTATGATATTACTGTCAATTTATTTCCAGAATGCATTGCTGAAAAAAAAAAAGATTTTATTTTATATTTTATAATAATTTAAGTTTTATATAAATACTGTGCTAATTATTTTTTTTTTTTTTGTCAATCTTTGTTTTTATTGAGGCATAAGATTAGTTAGTACAGAAAGTGAAACAAAAGGGTTAATGCATGAAATACGTGCGAAATGCATAATTGATTGTACATGTAAACCTTAGAATGACAGCCTCATTTTATAAACGTTACAACAGTAGTACTTTACAGGCTTCACATTTTTGGTTTATGACAGGAGTCTAAGTAATGGGTCAGTCTTGTTTGGGTCTAGTGTTTGTCTGGGAAGGTGCCTATATGAGACTGCTTGGTGATCGTAGATGTGGGTTTTGAGTGGCTGATTTAGCCTGATGGTGTGGGCTGGACAGGGCGTTTGTAGCGGGTGTGCTCCCCTGAGAACTGGGTTTAGTCCTGGGAGTTCTTGTGCTAGTACGTCGTGTGGGCTAGGTTCGTGTAGGTCTCTCGGTCTTTGTGTACCCTTCCGCCCTAGTTGACATATTGGGCGGTCCGGGTTAGAAGGGATTGGGGAGGGGGTGTGTGTGTCCTGTGCGCCGTGTGTGTGAGTCATCATGTGGGCCCCTTAACGTGGGGATAGCGGGGGGTGGGGGGGTTTGCTGCATTAGGTGCATTAGGTGTGGGCCTATTCTTGGGTATACCGTCTGTGTAGTTCCCTATGGTCGGTGCTATTCGTTCTGGTGTGGGATATTCCATCTCTGTGGTGTGTCGGCGGCCTGTGGGTGTCCT
The DNA here is from genome assembly GCF_036172605.1 of Pelobates fuscus. Lineage (NCBI taxonomy): Eukaryota > Metazoa > Chordata > Amphibia > Anura > Pelobatidae > Pelobates > Pelobates fuscus. Next base: position 172,205,903 of record NC_086323.1, read on the forward strand.
GTTTGTAGTATGTTGGGTACATGTTAAACTGGGTCAACAGATAAACAGGTTTTTAAAACATATGTATATAACAGGTATGAGTTAGCATGTTACGAGTCAGGTCCCTGCGTTTCGGTCTCCGGCTGGGACGAACGGCCTGATGTTCGAAATGTCCCATGAGTGCTCGGGATGGCGTCTCTGCTCCTCTGGGGGCCTGTTCACCAGTCCAAGTGAGGCCAGGAACTGTGGTGCCTCCTCTGGTGCCGTAGCTCTGTAGGTTTTGTCCTCCACTGTCACTGTTAGGGCCCTTGGAGCAGTCCAGCGGTATGCTATGCCTTCTTCTTGGAGCCTCTTCGTGATGGGTCTCATGGCTTGCCGCCGTTGAAGTGTGGAGCGGGTAAGATCCTGGTAGAAGGTCAGGCTGTGTGTTTCAAAGTGGATAGGTGTTTTGTCCCGCAGTGCCTGTTGGAGTCTTCGTTTGTCAGCGTACGCGTGGAAGCGAAGTATGATGTCTCTCGAGGAGGCTGTGGGTGCCCTGGGTGATTTTGCTATGCGGTATACACCGTCTAGCTCTATTGTTTTAGCCATTTTTGCTGGCAACACGGAGGCTATTAGGCGTCTAATAAGGTGGGGCAGCTCCTCTGACGCTATTGTGTCTGGAACCCCCCGGATTTTCAGGTTTTTCTCTCGGCCTTTATCCTCGAGGGAATCCAGTCTGAGGATCGTGTTGCTGTGGGCAGCTTGCAGCTTTTGTGTTGTCTCCTCCAGGGCTAATAGGCCTCGTTTGAGGTCGGTTACATCCTCCTCCGTCACCCGGACTCGTTCTGTGACTGCTTGTACTTCTTCTTTCACTAGGGCGATGTCTGCATCAAATAGTTTTTTAATGCGATCGTAGAGGTCTGAGATATCCTGCTTGGTCGAGGGATCGGAGGATTGCGTGTGCGCTGGTTCCCCTGGCAGCGACCGGAGGGAGCCGCTAGACCTACTGGGGGGTCGGCCATTTTCGTCCTCTGATGGGTTTGTGGTGTGCTCTTCGTCCGCCCGTTCTGCGGGTGTCTGTTTTGTCGGGCCGGAGAGCATTTCGCCGATATCCCTCCCCTTTTGCGGGCCTGTTTGTGTTTTGGGCTTCGTGCGGCCCATCGATGCTGTAGGCGAGTCGGCTTCAGACGGAGGTGAGTGCCAGGCCCAGTTTGCAAAGGCCTCAGCGTATTCCGCGGCCTTCCTCAGGTCTTGAGGCCTGGGCGTTTTCCGGAGCTTGCGGGCTGATTTGGCCTTCGAGTCGTGTGTGAAGGGCATGAGTGGGTTCCTTGTGTGCTTATGCACCTAGTTCACCTTTCACCGGTTGTCGATGGGGCCTGAGTCGATTGATTTTGGGTAGATTCTGTGCTAATTATTTTAATACACTACATTTTCTTGCTCACCGGTATAGTAACAATTAGGAAAAAACAGAAAGCAATGATTTTCATAACTGCATCTATGTAGCCACATTTTATATGTGCAATTTGTTAAAAAAAAACTAAATGGATCAGGAAGTTGGAATATTTTTTTTTAAGGAACTGCAATGTTTATATTTTGCCTTAATCATGCCTTTAGTGCAGGGGTGCCCATATGCTGTAGAACTAAAACTCCTATGATGCATTGCATGCCTTTTAGAATGTCAAAGCATCATAGAAGCTGTAGTTTTAAAACATCTCTAGGGGATATACTCTGCTTTAGTGGCTGCCTGACTGTAAGCTACTAGAGTACCTTAGATTTTCATAGGTCTACACATTCAGTGCAATCCTGAACATGATGATGCCAATGTTTTTAATAGAGAAGCATTGGGTTTAGTGCTTCTGTATGAGAAGCATCGGCTTGCTGGAGTGTGGAGATTGTCTAAAGATTGTGTGCGGTAGGTCCTCAGTGGTAATAGATAAGACCAAGATTATCACAACTGATTTTCTCAGATGAGGTGGAGTGAGTACTTAGGAGGAGATTATAATGATGTTAAATTATGGGTACGGTAAGTTTAATTGCCTTTTTTTTTTTTTATTCTTACAGAGAAGGCCCTGGATGCAAAAAAAGGAACGCACATGTTCAAATAAATATATTTAAATGAATATAAAAATAAAAAAAAGTATTACAATCCAAGAAACTCACCATTATGCCAGTGCCACAAGGGTCTATGCACTGTACCTCCAATCCTCTGCCTATAAAGTCATCATTACTGATGACTTATCAAATAAGAGGCCTCTCACAGAGAAGCATTGGGACAAAAAGCGCATGTGTGGTAATTACCTCAATTTGCTAACAATGGTTCTCTCTAAGTAGCACAGGAACCAATGAGGCCATGAAGTTTAACTAAGCAGATTTTTTTTTTTTTTTTACATAGGCTAATTTCTCTTGAATTATCACTTTTATCAAATAAGACAGAGGGGGCATGCAGTTAAATTTTAAAACATATCAGCAAACTGAACTAGACTCTATTCTCTTCTCTCAAATCATATTTTTTATTTTTATTCTTGGGTTGGTTAATTGTAATCAGAGGACTCTTGCCACTTTTTTTAAAAGAGGTTTGTCAACATAACAACTTAAAATGAAGTTGTTTGGTGCCAGGTGATCTTGACACTGGCTCATATTTAGGGGTTACACCATTCATGAATGGTTTAATCCCAAAGCCTGTGGTCACTCTGATCAATCTATCCTCCTGTCCTTCCGATTTCCAATGGCTTGGGGAGCACGATTGACTTAAAACGGTCAGCTGATGCTCAAAGCTAATCATTAGCTCCCCACACATGGCTTAGTCATACACTCTCTAAAATGGCACGTTTGAATCCCAATAGCCCAACACACAAATATAATGCTCATTATTGTAGCACATGGGATGGGATCTAACAATAGATTTATTAGACAAATTTCCCTACTACACATATAAGCTGTTGAAAGTTACAAATCATCTTGGTTCAAGCCTCCCATAGATTATACACAACTGGAGACCATCCTAACATATAAAATAAATTTACAGATATGTGCAGGATTTTAGTTTTATCACAAACCAGTGTTCAAATCATCAACAATTAATTGAGACTCACTTTTAAAATAAATCAATAAGTTTTCCATTTAAATTAATTTGGTGTTTTAATTTAAATAGGGGGAAAAGATGCGTGGTTAGTTTCATAGTATTATACCTCAGAATGTTTGCAATATATTTAAGATATTTAGGCAGAAAAAAAAACCATTTCTTGTTGATGTGAAATCTCTGCGTATAGGTAACCATCTGCAGCATGAAAATAACACTTGTGTTTTATATACCTGGCTTAATACAGAGAAACGCAAAGCTAAGGCATTTTCCTTATGAATTTAGTTTAGCATTCTGAAAGCCGTTCTCTTGGAACACTAAAAATGATATCAGCCTGACAGGCTCTCTAAAAATAAAATAACACAAACCTGTGTGAATCCATGTTTGAAAAAAAGCATACTTGCTAATATTAAAGTGCCCTGACACCTTTTGGGAACTTTGACAAATTTGCAAAATCCCACGTCAGTGACATAGTCACTGGTAGTCAGGTGGCTGAGGGAGGCAGGTAAAGGTTAGTTTACTTACATCTTAATCTGTCAGGGTAATCTTCAGCATCAACGTCACTGCTGTACTCTTGTGCCTGTGTGAGTACAGCATTAAGGTCTATAGGGGTCCCCCCAAGACTGCGGGATCCTCCATAGACACAATAAGTTCCTGCAGCCATCATCACTTAGGCTCCACCTTGTGTTAAGCAGAGAAAAAGTTTCTACTTTGTCTCTGTATTTCTTTTGAGTGGATGGGGGCAGAAATGTACATATCAATTAATAGTTCTCTTAATAAATTGAGGTAAGTCTGCCTAGAAAAAGGGGCAGCATAAGATGCCCAAAAAAGGGCTAATATCAGCCTGACATACATGAATGCAAAGATAACTGACAGGTATGCTGTCCAGCACTAATCAAAGCTGCCCCACAAGCCAAAATGTAATTATGGTTCATCTGCTCTCAGAGGAGTACCAGTCTTGAGCACAACTGAATGATTCAAGTGGTAGCTATGTATCAAAAGAACTCCGTGCCTCATATTACGAGGCAGATGCAGGCAGACAAAGCTTGAGATCCTTAAGGGCCTCAGGCAGGCTTATTTCATAAATTCTTTATTTTGAAAGGTTTGGTTGGTTGGGGTTGGGGTACAGAAAGGAAAACTTGGGGAAAGCATATTAGTACATGTGTCATAGAGCGGACATGTTTTGACATGATAATTTAGCAAGCTTAACAGTTTTATACGTCTGTTGTCATTATCTAGGGGTGGGGGTTGGGTACAGAAAGGAAGAAGGGTGGGGGGTAGGGTACACTATCACATACTTTTCACTTTGTGCTTTCCTTTTCCATTCCAGGTCTTTTTGTATCGGTGCAACCGTTTGGAACGGAGGGTGTATTGGCCTACGTGGGTTATTATGTGTTGTGGTGTCCTAGTTGGTGGGTGCTTTGCGCTTCTTGTCGGGTGGTGCCCAGGTTTAGTGGCCCGTGGGTGGTGTGGCTCTATGCATTTTGGTTCTCTTGTGTGCGCGTGTGTGTGCTCTGGGTGCTCTGTGTTGTCCTAGATATTGAGTTTGTTTGTTTTGTCCTATGGCGTAGCGGTTCCATTGTGTATTAGTTGGGGGCGTGCCGTTCCAATGACCTCACGCTCCCTCGTATGGGGTCAGTCTCTTTGGGTGTGTTATGGTGTGTCACTGCGGTTGTGGGCGGGGAAGTTGGAGTTGAGAGGGATGGTTTGTGGTATCCTGTGGTGTTTTTAGGTGTGGTGCCTGTAGAGTGACTTTGTGCGGGGTGTATCAGTATGTGTTTTAGGTGGGGAGTGGGAATTCGTAGAACCATGGGTCCCATATTCTATGGAGGTGTGTGGTCGTGTCGTGGACCAGTGCGGACATTTCGTCCATTTTAATTGCCTCTTTTATCTTGCGGTGGACTGTGTCTATTGATGGGGTGTCGGGGCTACCCCATTTTTCTGCTATGGCTCTTCTTGTGGCCAGTGCAATTTTGGCTATTAATTTGTTTTGGGCCCTGGGTGTGTTTGTTAGTGGTTTGGATAAGAGCCATGTCCATGTTTGTGTATGTTTGGGTATGTTTGTGTGGAGGATTTTCGTTACCATGGAGGCTACTTGCTGCCAGAGTTGTGTGGTGGGGGTGCAGTCCCACCACATGTGGAGTTATGTTCCCTGTTGTCCGCATCCCTTCCAGCATGAGTCCGTGTCTGACCTGCCCATCTGTTTGAGCTTTAGGGGGGTGAGATACCACCTCATCAGCGTCTTGTATGCCTGTTCCTTGTGATTGACGCATATTGAGATGAAGGCTGTGGCCTCCCAGATTTCGGCCCAGTCGGTTGGGTCTGCTGCTGGGCCCATATCCCTCTCCCAAGCCGACACATATGTAAGGGCACCTTCTTTGACGTCTTGGATAATGTGCGTATAGAGTGCGGATATTTGGTGTCACGTCTAAACATTTGTTATGAAGGAACACAACTGCAGATTTCTTATAGTTTGAATATTTATTATAAAAAGTAAAAGGTATTGACTTTAATTCCAATTTACAGGTACTGTAGCTTTAAGTAATAAATGATAACTGAAGTCCACAATTATAGGCACTGTAGCTTTAAGTAGTAAATGATAACTGAAGTCCACAATTATAGGCACTGTAGCTTTAAGTAGTAAACGATAACTGAAGTCCACAATTATAGGCACTGTAGCTTTAAGTAGTAAACGATAACTGAAGTCCACAATTATAGGCACTGTAGCTTTAAGTAGTAAATGATAACTGAAGTCCACAATTATAGGCACTGTAGCTTTAAGTAGTAAACGATAACTGAAGTCCACAATTATAGGCACTGTAGCTTTAAGTAGTAAACGATAACTGAAGTCCACAATTATAGGCACTGTAGCTTTAAGTAGTAAATGATAACTGAAGTCCACAATTATAGGCACTGTAGCTTTAAGTAGTAAACGATAACTGAAGTCCACAATTATAGGCACTGTAGCTTTAAGTAGTAAACGATAACTGAAGTCCACAATTATAGGCACTGTAGCTTTAAGTAGTAAATGATAACTGAAGTCCACAATTATAGGCACTGTAGCTTTAAGTAGTAAACGATAACTGAAGTCCACAATTATAGGCACTGTAGCTTTAAGTAGTAAACAATAGCAATTAGCACACACTGAATCAGAAAGAGTCCTTTAGTAGTATTAATGAATTAGGTGAAAGAAGTTACAATAGCTGTTCCATAGACTTTAACTGAAGCAAGACAGATGCAGCTAACTGAGACAAAGTATGAGTTGAAGTTGGCTGTAACGGGTTTGTTTTAACGAAGGACTTTGGAGACAGGAAATAACAGCTTTGAGATGCAACGCTTATCACAGAGGTTTTACTTAGCTTCCGGCACATAGAACACTGGTTCCCGAGATCTCCTCAGAGGTGGTTTATCCTGAATGGAGAGAGTTCAGCTTTAGTCGTGGATGAGAAAAGGTGAAGGGAACTTGTAGTCTTCCAGTCCGGTCCGGTAACAGAGGGCTTTCACAACGATGTTGCAGCCGGTTCGTGAGTACGGAACGTAGTTCAATAATCCAGCGTCGATCAGCTGGTGCGGTCAGATTAAATAGGGAGACCGTGTCATAAAGAGGTGTGGCTAAGCTCCGTGGAACCAGGAAGTAAGAGGATATCATAATTAAGGCATGACAGTATCCCCTCCTTAATGAGCAACCTCTGGGTGCTATTGACTTGGCTTAGAAGGGTAACGTTTGTGAAATTTGGAAATTAATTTGTCAGCATGAACGACAGAGGAGTTTTCCAATGTATCTTCATCAATTCCATATCCTTTCCATCTGATGAGGTATTGTAAGGAGCCACGATGGATCCTTGAATCCAGTATACTTTGAATTTCGTATTCTTCTTCACCCTGGACCAATATGGGATCAGGAGAAGTAGTGACATTTCTTTGGAAAGGGTCAGGATGATGAGGCTTCAACAAGGACACATGAAAAACAGGATGTAGCTTTAAAGTTGGTTGAAGTTTCAATTTAACAACATTACGGTTGATAACCGATATTATTGGAAAAGGATCAAGAAAAAGAGAACTTAACTTCTTTGATGGACGATTTGTAGAGATGTTTTGAGGAAAGCCAGACAAGATCACCGATTTTATAAGAAGGTGAAGGTTGTCTTTTTGTATCAAAAAACTTCTTTTGATAGGAGGAGGCCAATTCTAGATTCTCATGCAATTTCTTGAATAAAGAGGACATATGAGAGATTTGATTCGAATCGGAGAGATTAGATGAAGAAACTGTCTGAGCAGGAAATGAGGAAGGATGAAATCCATAATTGGATAGAAATGGAGTCATTTTACTGCTGGTATGAAAAGAGTTATTGTATGCGAATTCTGCCATAGGTAACCAAGTTATCCAATCGTCTTGTAAGTGAGAGCAATAACATCGTAGATATTGTTCTAAGCATTGGTTGACTCTTTCAGTTTGTCCATCTGTTTGAGGATGATATGCAGATGATAGTTTACGTTGGATATGAAGAGTGGCACATAATGCATTCCAGAATTTGGAGGTAAATTGAGTTCCTCGGTCTGAAATGATTTCGTCTGGCAGTCCGTGAAGTTTAACTATGTTATCAAGAAATATTTTCGAAAGTTCAGAGGATGAGGGTAACTTCTTTAAAGGAATGAAATGAGACATTTTCGTGAAGCGGTCTACTACCACTAAAATGGTGGTATGATGATGAGAAGGAGGTAATTCTACCAAGAAATCCATAGAAATGGATTGCCAAGGTCGTTCAGGAATTGGTAAATTCAATAATTGACCAAATGGTTGATGATGGACATGTTTTGATCTTTGGCATACAGAACAAGATTTGACATAAGATTCAATAGTTTGGTCTTGACGAGGCCACCAATAGTATCTTTTAGACAATTCAAGGGTCTTTTTTATACCTGGATGACCTGCCAGAGGAGAATCATGAATAAATTCGAGTACTTTAATTCTGAAAGAGGCAGGTACGTAAATCCGGTCTTTGAAATAGTAGAGACCGTTTTTCTTGGATAATTTAATTGATTTAGGAAGTTCGAGAGCATCTTCACTGAGATCTTTAATGTCGTTAATAAGAGAAGATAAGATTCCAATGACTTTAGGCGAAGGAGGTTCAATTTTAGTGTCTTTATGGATCCTGGAAAGGGCATCAGCCTTTTTGTTTCTAGACCCAGGTCTAAAGACGATTTGGAAGTTGAACCGGGAAAAAAAGAGATTCCATCTTACTTGTCGAGCAGACAGTGTTTTATTGGAGTGAAGATATTCGAGATTTTTATGGTCAGTATAAATGATTAAAGAGTTCTGAGCGCCTTCAAGAAGGTGTCTCCAGGTTTCTAAAGCCACTTTGATACTTAATAATTCTTTTTCTCCTGTAGGATAATTCTTTTCGGCAGGAGATAATGATCGTGAGAAGAAGGCGACAGGATGAAGAGGTTCTTGAGGAGTTTTGTGTTGAGAAAGGACAGCTCCAATTGCAATTTCCGAAGCATCCGTTTCAAGGACATAAAGATATGAAGGATTTGGAAGTTGAAGAATAGGAGCTGTTGTAAACTTTCTCTTTAATTCAGTGAAGGCAGTTTGAGCCTTCTCGTTCCAATTGAAGGGATGTTTTTTACTGTTAAGTTGATTGAGTGGGTGAGCTATCTCAGAGTAATTTTTAATAAATTTTCTGTAAAAGTTGGCGAACCCTAGAAATCGCTGTAATTCTTTTACTGTAGAGGGAACAGGCCAGTTGATGATACAATCGACTTTTGAATTATCCATACCTATTGAATGAGGGGAGATGACATAACCTAAGAAGGTTATTTCTTTGACGTGAAAAATACATTTTTCGGGTTTAGCGAATAATTTGTGAGTTCTGAGTCTTGATAACACCCATCTGACATGTTTTCTATGTTCCTCAGGAGTGTTGGAGTATATGAGAATATCATCTAAATAAATGATGACACAGACGTCCAATAGGTCTCTAAAGATATCATTTATGAAATGTTGAAAAGTTGCAGGGGCGTTGCAGAGGCCAAAAGGCATCACCAGATATTCGAAGAGGCCATATCTTGTTCGGAAAGCAGTTTTCCATTCATCATTAGCCTTTATCCTGATGAGATTATATGCCCCGCGAAGGTCAAGCTTAGTGTAGATGGTAGCAGTTTTCAATCGTTCAACCAGTTCATTGATGAGGGGAAGAGGATAACGATTTTTAACTGTTATTTTGTTTAAAGCTCTGTAATCAATGATAGGACGTATAGTCTGGTCTTTGTTTCTTACAAAAAACATACTTGAGGCAGCAGGTGAACTAGAGGGTCTAATGAACCCTTTCCGTAGATTTTCATCTAGATATTCTTTGAGAATTTGCAATTCAGCCTCAGAGAGAGGGTAGATGTGCCCAAAAGGTACTGGGGCACCAGGTATGAGGTCTATAGGACAATCGTAGGAACGATGAGGTGGGAGCGTTTCAGCTTCTTTTTTACTGAAGACATCTGAAAAGTCTGAATAACAAGAAGGTATGGTTGGTTCTTTGGAGATCTGAAGAATAGGAATTTGCTGTAAACATGTTTCTTTACAATAATGTGAGTTAAAGGTGAGAGAGAAAGGAGACCAAGAAATTTGAGGGTTATGGTTCCTTAACCAGTTGATCCCTATTATAACGGGATAGAGAGGTGATGGAATAACATCAAATACTAGAAATTCAGTATGAATATGATTGGTGGTTACCTTTAGAGGGATGGTTTCATGAAGAATCGGTCCCGAGGAGATAAAGGAGCCGTCAATCACTTTAATAGGAACAGAAATAGTTTTTCTAACACAAGGAATTTTATTCTTTGTTACAAAGGTTGAATCGATGAATACTCCATTTGCACCTGAATCGATGATAGCTTCAGTAACAATTCTCACCTTGTCCCACTGTATTACAAGGGATACAGGTGTGAACGGAGTGGTCGGTGTTGAGGGGAGTGCACTGAAGATCGCAGAGGTATAGGCTTGTCTACCGGCCTTTGTCCGTTTGAATAAGGGACAATCAGAGACCAGATGATCTTGAGAGGCACAATACATGCATAGGTTTAATTGACGTCTTCGGTTCTTCTCTGCAGGAGTGAGAGGACTTCTTATTACCCCTATTTCCATAGGTTCACTTGGTAAGGAAGTCTTTTCTGGAGCTTTTGAGGGAGTAAAAGGTTTACGGTCTTTAGAATGAAAAAGGGCTTTTTCGGCCTTTCTTTCTCTTAATCTTCTGTCAATGTTGATTGATAAGTGAATTAGAGCGTTCAAAGTAGTAGGGAGTTCTGTTCTAGATAGTTCATCTTTTACAGCTTCAGATAAACCAATTCGAAATTGGTTGCGCAATGTGATGTCATTCCATTGCGTTTCTACAGCCCATCTTTTAAATTCAGCAATGTAATCTTCAACGGGTCTATTTCTTTGTTGTAGAGTTCTGATTGTTAAATCAGCTGTAGCTTGTTTGTTAGGATCTTCATAGAGAAGAGACATGGCTTCAAAAAATTCATCCAGTGAGTCTAAGATGGGTTCATCGTTTTCCAGAAAGGAATGGGCCCATGACATAGGTTCACCTCTTAGAAAGGAAATAACCGAACACACTTTAGTTCTTTCTGTAGGATAAGATCTAGGTTTCAAAGCAATTAATAATTTGCAGGTGTTGAGGAACTCCCTGTATTTTGAACGATCTCCAGAGAACTTTTCTGGGTTACATACAGCAGGATCACTAGCCGAGTGCAGAATAGTATAAAGGAGTATGAGTTTGTAGATCTCTGACATAAGTGAGAATTCTTTCGTTAGTAACTTGCAGGTCTAGCACACCTTGGGCTAGTGTATCAACTCTTTGATTCAGCGTAGTTATAGTAGAATCGAAATCTGCTGGATCCATTACAATGGCTGGATTATTCTGTCACGTCTAAACATTTGTTATAAAGGAACACAACTGCAGATTTCTTATAGTTTGAATATTTATTATAAAAAGTAAAAGGTATTGACTTTAATTCCAATTTACAGGTACTGTAGCTTTAAGTAATAAATGATAACTGAAGTCCACAATTATAGGCACTGTAGATTTAAGTAGTAAATGATAACTGAAGTCCACAATTATAGGCACTGTAGCTTTAAGTAGTAAACGATAACGGAAGTCCACAATTATAGGCACTGTAGCTTTAAGTAGTAAACGATAACTGAAGTCCACAATTATAGGCACTGTAGCTTTAAGTAGTAAATGATAACTGAAGTCCACAATTATAGGCACTGTAGCTTTAAGTAGTAAACGATAACTGAAGTCCACAATTATAGGCACTGTAGCTTTAAGTAGTAAACGATAGCAATTAGCAGACACTGAATCAGAAAGAGTCCTTTAGTAGTATTAATGAATTAGGTGAAAGAAGTTACAATAGCTGTTCCATAGACTTTAACTGAAGCAAGACAGATGCAGCTAACTGAGACAAAGTATGAGTTGAAGTTGGCTGTAACGGGTTTGTTTTAACGAAGGACTTTGGAGACAGGAAATAACAGCTTTGAGATGCAACGCTTATCACAGAGGTTTTACTTAGCTTCCGGCACATAGAACACTGGTTCCCGAGATCTCCTCAGAGGTGGTTTATCCTGAATGGAGAGAGTTCAGCTTTAGTCGTGGATGAGAAAAGGTGAAGGGAACTTGTAGTCTTCCAGTCCGGTCCGGTAACAGAGGGCTTTCACAACGATGTTGCAGCCGGTTCGTGAGTACGGAACGTAGTTCAATAATCCAGCGTCGATCAGCTGGTGCGGTCAGATAAAATAGGGAGACCGTGTCATAAAGAGGTGTGGCTAAGCTCCGTGGAACCAGGAAGTAAGAGGATATCATAATTAAGGCATGACATTTGGCCTTTTTGTGTTGGTGATTGTATGCATTGTTTTTCAAAGGGTGTGAGTGCTTGGTGCCTGCTTGTTTAATTGCCGGTGTTTCTAGGAAGCTTTTGATCTGGATGTGGCAGAACATGTTGAAAGTGCGGTATGGCGTGGTCTGCGGGAGTTCTGCGAGAGGTATTGGTTGTTGGTTTCTGTAAAAGTGATGTAGTCGGGTGAGGTCGTTGTCTTCAAAGCGGGCGAAGTCTTTGGGTGTCATGCCCGGTGGGAATTGTGTGTTGCTAAGTAGCGGGGTTAGCGGTGAGGGTTGTGTTGTGAGACCACTTTTTTGCGTTGTTTTGTCTCAGATGTTTATGGTGTTTAGTATGGATGGGGAAGTACGGGGCAGGGGGGGGGGGGTCTTGTGGGTTTTGGTAGCCAGATATATAGGGAGTCTCTGCCGAAGATGTCGTGTTCCAGGTCTACCCATCTTTTGGCCCCGTATGGGGCGTGCCAGTTTTGGCCCTGTGTTAATTGGGCTGCCGCTGCCTGATAGTAATGGGTAAGGTGTGGTAAGCCTAGGCCCCCGGTTCTGTTGGGCACGTATAGGGTTTGCCGTTTAATTCTGGTGCGCCGATTGCACCAGATGAATTTGTCGATTACGGTTTGTAGCAGTTTGAAGTCGGTTCTCCGGATTGGGATTGATAGGGTTTGGAACAAGTATAGGAGCCTAGGGAGTACATTCATTTTAACTGATGCTAATCTACCCAGCCAGGATATCGGCATGTTTTGCCAGGTGGATATATCGTGTGTAATTTTTTGTATTGTGGGTGTGTAATTCAGTGCATAGCTTTGGGAGAGGTCTGCTGGTAGGGTGACTCCCAGGTATTGTATGTGGGTGGAGCTTAGCTTGAGGGGGTACTTATCTTGGATGGCATATGTTTCCAGGGCCTGTAACAGGGGTGGTAGGGAGGTCTCTGGGTCGGTGATTGTGATGAGCAAATCGTCTGCGTATGCTGCCGTTTTGTATTCTTCTTCGCGTATTTTGAGGCCGGTAATGTCCGTGTTGAGTCTAAGGGTTTGTAGGAGCGGTTCTAGGGAAAGTGCGAAGAGGACTGGGGATAGTGGGCATCCCTGGCGCATAACGTTGTGGATCGTGAAGGAGGGGGGTTGGGTAAGCGGGAGTAAGAGGTGGGCTTGTGGTGTGGCGTATAGTACCTGTAGGGCATTCTGGAAGCTTTGCGGGAATCCGAATTTCTCGAGGGTCGCGAACAGGAAGGACCAGAGCAGTCTGTCAAAGGCTTTTTCAGCGTCAAGTGATAGGAATAGCATCGGGATCCGTCTTGTGTGGGCTGTCCATATGAGGTCGCACGTGCGTCTGGTGTTGTCGCTTGCCTGTCTTGTTGGTATGAAGCCTACCTGGTCTGGGTGGATTAGCCGGGGTAGAAAGGAGTTGAGGCGGTCCGCTAAGAGTTTGGTGAGCAGTTTAATGTCCACGTTAAGGAGAGAGATCGGTCGGTAGTGTGCCGGTTCTAGAAGGGTTTTATTGGGTTTTGGAAGAAGGCATACGTTGGCCTGTAACATGTCCGGTGGTAGGGGTTCGCCGTCCAGGATCGCGTTGTAGAGGTTGCAGAGGTGTGGGATGAGGGTGGGTGCATACGTTTTATAGTAGAGACCTGTGAACCCATCTGGGCCCGGGCTTTTGTTGGGTTTCAGTGCCTTTATCATCCCCGCAAGTTCTTCCGGTGTGATAGGGCTGGACAGTGTTTGTGCTGCTTCAGTGGGGAGGGAGGGTAGTGGGACCTGATGGAAGTAGTGCTTTATGAGCGTATGAGCTTTGGCGTGTGTTGGGTGTTGTCGGGTTTCGGGTGAGTGGTCGTACAGGGCTTTGAAGTAGTTTTGGAAGACACTGGCTATTTCGTTTGGGTTCTCCATGACGACTCCTTCTGGTGTGGATATTTTGTTGATCTGTTTGCGTTCTGTTCTTTGTTTAAGTTTGGTGGAGAGCGACTGGCATGTTGACAGTCCACTCTCCTCACCACACAAACTACCACAACTGCGAACACCCGACCCACACCCAGAGAACAGACTAAAGCCTCCAACCGATAACGAATACACAAGTCCATTCCTTGCGGTGAAGGTGAGGGCCTCCGCCTTGGCTGTGGGCGCGCTGGGAGTGAGCGGGTACCTCCTTTGCGGTGCATATTCTCCGTCGGGTTGGGGTTAGAATCCGGTGGCGCGTAGTGCAGAGATATCCCCAGGTGAGCAGAAAAGTCATTCATATCGGAGACCTGATGGAAGGTGTAGGTTTGTTCCCCCTTCTTCACCGTTAGTTTAAAGGGGTGTCCCCACATGTAGCGCCAGCCATTTTCTATCAGTGCCGCGGTGAGAGACTTCAGTTCCCTGCGTTTCCTCAGCGTGCACGGTGCTAGGTAGTGATGTCGCGAACATAAAATTTTCGGTTCGCGAACCGCGAACGCGAACTTCCGCAAATGTTCGCGAACGGGCGAACCGTGCGAACCGCCATAGACCTCAATAGGCAGGCGAATTTTAAAACCCACAGGGACTCTTTCTGGCCACAATAGTGGTTGAAGGGGGGGGGGGGGAGGAGACCTACTCTCCTTCCTCCCCCGGCCCCCACCCCTGGGCGGCGGTGGGGGCCATAAAGATAATGAGGGGTGGACCTACTGTCCTCCCCCTCTCCGGTCCCCAAATCCTGTGCGGTGGGTGGGGGCCCTAAAAATAACAATAAGGGGGGGACCTACTGTCCGCTGCAGCCCCCACCCATGTGTGGCGGGTGAGGGCCCTAAAAATAACAATAAGGGGGGGACCTACTGTCCCCCCCCCGGCCCCCACCCCTGAGCGGCGGGTGGGGGCCCTAAAAATAACAATAAGGGGGGACCTACTGTCCACCCTGGCCCCCACCCCTGAGCGGCGGGTGGGGGCCCTAAAATTAACAATAAGGGGGACCTACTGTCCCCACCCCAGCCCCCACCCCTGAGCGGCGAGTGGGGGCCCTAAAATTAACAATAAGGGGGGACCTATTGTCCCTCCTGGACCCAACCCCTGAGCGGTGGGTGGGGGCCCTAAATACAAAGGGGGGGGGGCCCTAGTCACCCCTCCCCTCCCCCCAAAATAATTATCTCCCTACCTACCCCCCTCACCCTAAAAATAATGAGGGGGGGACCTTTAACAAAAAAACTGTAAAAAAAAAATAAATAACTTACCATTCGATGTTTTCTTTCTTCTAAAATCTTCTTTCTTCTGCCGCCAAAAAGGGCAAATAAAAAACCATAATAACCGACGCAATTTAAAAAAAAAAAAAAAAAAAAAACGAGCGCAAAAAAAATAAATACATGTGCGGAGCCCTCCATGGGAAAAGAAGAAATTATTTTATTTGCAACTTAGTTTGCAATGTTGAGGGACGTATCTCCAGTCCAATTAAGAGATGGAAAAATACAATGAAATTTCCACGCAGGGTTCTTCTAGATGCTTTGAGTTCAGCTATTGAGTAAGACAGACCAGCAGACAGGGATTGTTTGATTTTTACCTTTTCTGTGCCTGTGTGGCAGTGGTAGTGGTTTAGTCTATTGCTGTGCCTGCCTAGTCCTACCAGTGCCACTTACACCAACTTTAACCCCTTAAGGACACATGACGTGTGTGACACGTCATGATTCCCTTTTATTCCAGAAGTTTGGTCCTTAAGGGGTTAAGTGGGAGAGGTAGCTCGGGTCATTTATCGTAGCGTGAGATTGGTTTGGTTACTGCTATGCCTACCCAGAACTTATACCCGAACTTATACCTAACGTTGAGTGGGAGGTAGATAACCTGTATTAATTGTTTATTTGATTCTAATGTGAGAATGGCTATACCACTGCTTTGCCTAGCCTCTGGCAGTGGCAAATTTTCACCAAGTTGTTTCACTGATTTAGAATTATTTTACTGATTTGTGGGTTTTGCTTTGCAAATTGCAGTTTGTAGACGATTATTGCACAAGTGAATACTTCATTGAACGTGGTAGGTCTTTTTTTTAAACTCTAAAGAAATTATATTTTCTGAGTGTGTGCAATACACAGTGTGCTGTGTGCAGTGTAGTGTTTCTTAAAGCCAGATACAATAATGTTACAGTAACAGTAGTAGCAAATCCACCAAGCAGCAACTAATAGGTTCAATTGATACATCTATTTCACCTAAATTAAGCTGTTAGTATACACATTCATATTTATATAATCATTTATTTTAGTAATCAAAACAAACACAAAGCCATCAATAGTACATCCTAATCCCAAGAATAAATTGATATAAGTGTTGTTTCCCCCAATACGCTATCAGCAGAAGTGCCATGACCTCTGAGAGTCTTAACACTGCTGCCAGCTTCACCACCACCTTCAGATGTCCCACCACTAATAGTACTATTTAGCCTCTGTGGTGGACAAGGACAATCGATTTCTCAACATTGAGCTCTGAACATTGAACATTTTGTTGAATTTTCCAAAGTAATGTCAAAAGTGCTGGCTAACAAAATTAGTCGCCTGGTTGCCCAGCTGATTACTGTAAGATTACATGAAAGAAGGAGAGCTCTTCAAGCAGCTTATATAGGCCTTGCAATTCACTTTCAGTGGGAACAAGTACCATCACAGTTCCATTCCCGCAAGCTACTATTGAAGATGCAGCCGGTTAAAGCTTTAGGTCGGTCCATGCACTTCACCACAGATTTATGAAGTGACCCTAGTGGACAATGTCTGTTTAAGGCTCACTAGTGGCAACCCCCGGTGCATGGGTATGGTGTTGGTAGTGGAGCCTAGGAGTGCATCTGTAGTGCAGCAGGACTATCAATCTATCCTGCTACATGCTTAAGCAATGGACCAAAACCACACTTCATAAACATCTTGAAGGCAATCAGATGGATAGTGGTAAATTATATGGGAGAGCAGGTAGGCACCTGGGTTCTTGGCCAACAGCGGTCTAGGTTCTGCAAACTAGTTCCTGTGTAGGGGTGTGCTGTTCTGTATTGTTCTAGACAATATAGTAGCCATTTGCAGCAGTTGTAACAAGATTTGTTTCATGCCTTTTTGTTTATTTGAACATTTTCCTAAAAAAAATTATTATAATTTTTTTTTGGGGGGGGGCAATATTCAAATTAGCCAAACTGCCACATGGATAAGTATCAGATGAGAGATACTAAATGTATTTTTGGATGGAGTGGCTTGGCCAACTGATGGGGTTATTCACTAAACACTGGTATTTGTCTGAGTGGAAAAAAGTAAAAGCACCAGTTTTAATAAAATTTGGGACCAAATACTTTTGTCAGTTTGCACTTTGCAAATGTCATTCCATTGCTTTCATGCAAGATAATTTTAAGGACTATTTGTCAACTATCAGCGCTAGCAGCCAGCGAGCAAATAGTTGAAAAATCCTATAGGTTGAAGGTTAATTATGTGTCAGCCAGCCAGTGAATGCTAGCCAAGGAAACTCATCGAAAAAGTAAAATACCCCATGGGGGTCAATAAGAGGTTTCTTATTCTCTCTAGGCCAGGGGTAGGCAACCTACGGCACTAAAGGTGTTTTTGCACGGCACTCAAGGCTGCTAGAGCCAAACAGGCTCTGGCCTATCAGGAGTCCCAGTAAAACTTCAGATATCTGCTAATACAAAAAGGTGGTGAAGGACAATCCTCAATTTCTGCATTGCAGCACGTAGAGGAAGTGATCTCAGATCATTTCCTCCCAGCACTTGTGAATGGGAATTCACACTGTAGTAGAGCAGCCCACAGCTGCTGTTGCAGCTCCTGTCCTTGACCTGTACCTGGCCAGCCTGGTCCCCACTGGAACCCAGGGAAGCCACCCACACTGCTAGATATACACAGAAATGCAGAATAAACCTCCCCTCACACAAATAATACAAACAACCTACAAGAAAAAATTCATACACACAATCCGCACAAACGTAACCCGCTAACAATCCACATACATGCACACAACCCAACATGCAGCCTCTCACATGCAATACCATAAACAACCCCACACATACACACAATGTGAAATATCCATCCCCACACACAATTCCACGAGCAGCCACCATACACAGCCCACATTCATGGGTATCATATACGATACCACAAACTACTAATGAACATATACAATACAATAGCTCATATACGCACAAATACAACGATACAAAGCAATTACAGTAAAAATAACACAAGCAGAATACGGCAGCATAGACACCTCAATTTAAAAAAAAAATAGGACCGGCACGCTACGGGACATCACAATCTTATATCGGCACAGTGCTGCTAAAAGGTTGCCTACCCCTGCTCTAGGCTCTTCCATGTAGCAGATTAAGACATATCTGTTAACATGTTAAAACCAGCAAATGGACAGTCATTGACAGTCAATGGACACCTTTACGTATCCCCATCCATGGCCAGCGAATGGGTATATATGATAAAATGGAAAGACACCCTTAATTTATATTCTTCCCTCAGTAATCTGTGCACCCCCCATTGATTATTTAAAACTCCTCCCCAGTTAGCTCACAAGCTTCATTCCCATTATGCATAACAAATACTAATTATTTTACAGAATGTGTATTTTTTTTCTTTTTAATTCCCAGTTTATCACAATTTAGACAATTTATGACAAGTATCTTTTTATGGTAGCTGTCATGGGATAATTTGCTCAAACCCAATTGGCTCCATATAGAATGGGTGACAAACATCATATTGCGTATCTGGTCATATTGACTACAGAATCTAGACATTGTTCATACAATTTAATAATGTCTGGATTTCATTGGCAAAGCTAGCATCAAGTAGGAAATATATATATAAAGATTCTCAGTGGTGTGAAGGTTAATTATGGTTTGCTAGCCAACCACCACATTTGAAAATAAGAAAATAAAAAAAACATTTTTTTTTAAATCTCCCTATGCCCTATGCATGTTGACTAATTTGTTGCTAATTTGCTAGAAAAAAATAAAGTCATGGGGATGGGACCTGTGAAAAAATGGGGTTCATTCGGTATGGGGCTATTGCGATTTTAGTAAATAACCCCATGAGTTTTTTCATTGTGCACAAGTCTAATATCCATGCACTCAAAAAAATACATACATAAAAAAATTAAATAATGCAACCTGAGGAGATCCGGGGCTTTACCAGCCCACTTCATGGGCTTTGGCCCTCCTCTGCTTCCTTATTTAAGATAGAGAGAGAGCGTGACAGCTGTCATAATAAGACATTTGTAATATGTTGTCAGAGATAAACTGGGAATTAAAAAAAGAAAACATGCACATTCTGGAAAATAATTTGAATTTGTTTAGCTTAACCCCTTAAGGACTTAGGACGGTTCAGGACCGTCATCGGCATTTTTGCGTTGCCGACCAATGACTGTCCTGAACCGTCCTAACTTTAAGATGTACTTACCCGATCGCTGTCGTTCCCCCGGCGGCGATCGGCAGTGCTCCCGTTGTGGGGAGACTGCCTGCAGCCCAGACAGTCTCCACATGGCGAATTAGGACCCGTGGGGCCATGTGATCGCTCAACAGGGCGACCACATGGTCACAATAGGTGTCCATGTGTCTGCCTGCAGGGGGACTGTATGTGCTGACAGGCAGTCTCCCTGCAACTGTAAAATCATAAAAATAAAATAAAATTAATGTTAATAAAAAAAATTAATAATTATATATGTGTATATATATGATGTCTATATATCATATATATAATGTCATGCCAAGTGTATTTTTATATTAATATTTACATATATTAATATAAAAATACACTTATAATTAAATTACACACGTATATATATAATATATATATATATATATATATATATATATATATATATATATATATATATATATTATAAAATACAAATAATAAGTAAATTAAATTAAATTACATTTTTTAAAAATAATAATAGAAAATTAAAAAAAATATATATATCTATATGAAATTTTATTCTAAGTGTATTTTGATATTAAAATATATACATTTATATCAAAATACACTTAGAATGAAATTGTATATTTGTAGTCGGGGACAAAAGCTGTATACATGATAAGTTAGATATATGAGCAAGTCGGTTGTGGTGTGCCGAAACCGACGTATCGGGTAGGCCTGTAATAAAAGAGGGCCCACCTGTAATAGTAATATGTATAAGGGGAGAGGTGGGAGGGATGAACCAGGCAGCATCAGCCCTGTGGTGTAGGGGGCCTGAGTTTAAATAGCCGGGTAACCCCTCCCACAACTTCAGGCTACGCCTTCCAATTTGTAGTCGGGGACAAAAGCCGTATACATGATAAGTTAGATATATGAGCAAGTCGGTTGTGGTGTGCCGAAACCGACGTATCGGGTAGGCCTGTAATAAAAGAGGGCAAAAAGTTGAATAAGATACCTTATTACACATCGTTACGTTACAAGATTCATAACGGCTTTACCTACTCAACTCTAGCTCTGGTTGTGGTATGTATCTAGTATTATACTGTGGATTTCCAGCATCCTAATGTTTATGGTGTGAGCAGGGACATTTTTCTGGAAGCAGCTGATGCTGCCCTGATTCTGGAGGAATGTCCCGAAAAGGCATTGGGGTTGAGTCCCTGCCTAGTTAAGAGGGTTCTGAGGTACATTATGAATTTAGCTGTAGTGAGTGGTTTGCCCTGCAGTTAAATAGGGGCACATTGAGATTTGGTCCTGTGAGTGATAACCTGTAAAGGTCTGACATTTTGACCGGCACCTTATTGCCCGTAGGATTGTCCCTACGTATTACATATGGCAAGAGGATGTGAACTGTTTGGTACTAGGATGGGCACTTAAGACATGGTGTAGCCAGCCAGGTAAGTTTTGTAGTGTTAAGAGAGATTTTATAAATTGTGTGGGCAAAAAGGAGAGGAGTGTCGCAATGGTGACTAGTGAACGAATATCGGTTTTATGGTAATCGGTGGTAAACTTGTTGTAAAGGTGAAATCTCTATTGTATGCTTGTGATGTATAATCAGAGAGGGCAGCTCAATCCAGAAATCTGCCAAATGCCATGAGGCAAGTTAGTGCAGTATTAAGCCATGGAATGTGGGTATAGCCAGCTGCTTTATTGTCAGAAAATCCCTTGACTGCCCCTATCCGATCATACCTCCCCAGGCCTTGTAGGCGGCCACTATGGGGCAGATTCCAAAGAAATGTTAACGAGGAATAGAAATTATAATTTTTTTTTTTTTAATTTTTTTTTTTTAGAGTCTCAACTGGCCAGGCAACTCAGAACCAAAAGTCACCAAATTGGCTGTGAAATCAGTGTGCGCGGATGCATTGGTCCATGTAACTGGGAAATGATGAGAAATGGCGGGAATAACCTGGCCCCCAATCCAATGTGGTATGAACCTGAGCCATATGTGTAGGTCTGCTTACAACTAGTGCCAGAATGCAACTGTCGGTGGGAAGAAGACTCAGCGGTCGGCAAATAAATGTGCAGAATAATTCTCATGGCAAACCTCAATGTGCCCAGTAGGACTGTAGATCCATTCTCCCCCCACCCTCCCCGCTTGTTCTTCAGAAGGAAAGGTTCCCAGGACTCCGATGCGCTGTACCTTCTCTGTAGGTGGACATGTTCTGTAGCTTATTAGTGTCAAGATGAATGCCTAAGAAGGTCAGTTTGTGAAAGTGGAACCCATAGTGAGGAAAAGTGCCATCGTCTTGTGAATACTAACCAGAGCGGAGTGAGGGCGTTCTATCGTGAGGAAGTTATCTAAGATAACCGGTGACTGCAGGACATTCGCTAATATTGAGTGTTAATCAACATAGTGTGTAAGCAAATAAGATAAACAGCTTGGGGTTACTCTTTGCTCTAAAAGTTACACGTGTGGGAAATTCATGACAATCCCTCCATAAAATGCTATGAACATGCCCTTGGGATGGCTGAATAGGTAGAAGCTTGGAGGCATAGGAAATGTCTGTCTTGCCCACCCAAGCTCTGGTCAACCCCTTTAGCATAGTGCTGGGAGAATTCCTTAGAGGAAATCAATGAGTTGAGGCTAGGGGTGGGTAATTAATATGGTTGAATACCTTCTTAAGCAACGTGATTGTGTTGCGGGGTCTATTAATGCAGACAGAAGGTTCTGACACTCGTGAATACTAGACAGGAGTGTGACCAGACCTGTGTGGAACTGATGTGTGGAAACCTTGATGTAGAAGTCGACTGAGTGACAGAAAGGCTGTGCTTAGAGGTAAAACTCCAGGTTGTCGATGCAAACCTTCTCTATGGTGAGGAGAAGTAGAGCCACTTACATCACAAAAGTCTGAAGGCTAGGATGAATTCTGGGATAGTGAGTTTCTGATTGAGTCTGGGATTCTGGTGTATAGAACGACGTACAGATCATCGTAGTAGTAAGACTTGTACTCTAAGACATCGTGGGAGGCAATCAGTAAGGAGACTAAATTAACCTTTCCAGATGTCTTTGCGTATGGTCAGGGACACAAAGTATGAGGGAGTAATAATGTAAACCGATGTGCTAAGGGAGGGATTTGAAAGGATAACATAACCATGAGAGGGATTTGGGAGTCATGTGGCTGGGATGTGCATCAGTGCCTGTGGAGATTCCAGTCTCTGTAGTCCATCGTTGATGTTATGTATGGAGGCAAGTAGAGTGGATATCAACGGTTTGACTTCATGTGATTTGGACTAGTGGGCAGGGGCCACTGAAAGGTGTGGCAAGAACGTTGGCCTCTTGGGGACTGCAAAAAGAGTCAATATAAGAGGCCATGCTGGGTGAGGCCCTAACTCGTAACCTGGAGAGGATGATGTGAGGCGTTAGCTATGTGTTGGGCCGAGGGGCGTGTACCTCCATATGCGGATGAAGATGGGTGTTGGCCTCACGGAACTGATAATGATGAGGCTAGTTACTGGCATAGCTAGGTACCAGGCCGATAGCTGACATAGCGGATCCGAGAATGGGACGGGTAATGGGTAGTAGCGAGGTGGGTAAACATACCTTGCTTGGGGTAGAATGTGGGTTCCTTGCCAGAGGAATGAGATATTGGAGAACCTAAAGGGAAATGATGGTGGGAGGCAAGTTGGAACTGGAATTGGGCTTGACTTACTGTGAACGAAATACGCCTGTATAATCGGGGTGGTTGTTCTTGAGGCTGGTCTATGAATAAGCGACCTGAGGACATAGTTGTTAGAATCCTGACCCTACGATGGTGGGTACAAGATTCATAGGACATAAATCAAATATCCCTATAAGTGAGTAGGGTGAGGATCCTAGGCCATTACCAGAGACCATGGGGAGTGTTTAACCAATACTGCGACAATAATGGGGGATAGGCAGAGTCATGAGTGACCGCTAATTGGTCCTGTGACTTCTTTAGCTAAAATACATATAGGGGGATATGGAATACCATGCTATGATGGCAGTTTTGAGCTATCCCGGTAGGACTTAGAATATTTAATTATGGTCGTGCCAGCATGGGAAGGAGGGTGTATGTGTGGGGAATTAAGGATCCCCGGGCGTGGGCCTGTGTACGGCCTGGCAAAGGAATTGCGTGCCAGTGTTGGCTGATGTAACATAGAACAGTTAGAGTGGAGTTGCTGTAGGTTTAGTGATACAAGGGTCGGTTAGGATGATGAACTTGCTTGAGTAGAATATAGCAGCAATGAGTAAATAACCTTTAGTGCATAATACGTGATTATTTTGACGTAGAGTCAGGGGGAACATATGATGGTATGGTAAAGCCTGGTACACTAGGGTTTGTCCCAGGGAACATGACGATACATATGAACATAGGAGTGTGGCGTGTTACAAAAAAGGTTTAGCGAATAGGTGATCGTCCTCCAAATAAGTAATATACCTATCGTGGGAGCAAGTATACAGATTGGCCATAACACATGGTAACAAATGTGAACGTGATGACTGCCTCAGAACAGTACCAGGTCCATAAGTGATAGAATAAGACATATGCGATATATGATGGTAATGCTATATATGTAGTGAATATTAAATGCTTACCAGAGCTGAATTAGTAATGGGAAACTGACAATATCCATGCACAATCGTAAATAATAACAAGAAACATAGCAAATATAACAGAACTACAGGGGGCATGTAAGGATAACTAGTAGCAGGCTAAAGAACCTGGACATTTCATGTATCAGGGAACAGTGTAAAACGAATTGGTACTATGATTGTGGTGGCCGTTGATGGAAGCATGGAATGGAAGATGGAAGCATGTAATTGAGATAGACTGGAGACTAGTTCGGTAGAAATTTGACGAAAAGAAACTAGCGAATAGGAATGGAACAAAGAGCAGGCAGGAGTCGGTGAACTGACTTAAGTCCTGAACGGGAAAAAGTCCAGAATAGACGGTATGGTAAAACGTAAACGTGTGAACAATTGTGTGTTCATGGATTTGGCCCGTACAGGCAGACTCACGGTTTGTGGATTTGACTGGTACAGGAAACAAACGAGAGGTCAGCTATGTGGCTGGAAAGTACCCAGACTTGGTGGACACGGAGGTTTGGTCCAGGAAAAGGCCCGATAAGCCGGTAAGGGGTCTCATAGCGCCAGCGGGAACAAACAGCCAGTTCTGGAGAGGAGGTGAGTAGTCTCTGACTGCGTGTGGCTGGAACAGCGTGATGGGAGTTGTTGGAGCAGGGAAAACTTTGTCCGATCAGCGTGGGAGTCAATGACCGCATGTGGCTGGAACAGCGTGATGGGAGTTGTTGGAGCTGGGAGAACTTGGTCCGATCGGCGTGGGAGTCTGACCGCATGTGGCTGGAACAGCATGATGGGAGTTGTTGGAGCTGGGAGAACTTGGTCCGATCGGCGTGGGAGTCTGACCGCATGTGGCTGGAACAGCGTGATGGGAGTTGTTGGAGCAGGGAGAACTTGTCCAATCGGCTTGGGAGACTTTGACCGTATGTGGCTGGAACAGCGTGATGGGAGTTGTTGGACCAGGGAGAACTTGGTCCAATCATCGTGGGAGTCTCTTACTGCATGTGGCTGGAACATCATGATGGGAGTTGTTGGAGCAGAGAGAACTTGGTCTGATCGTCCTGGGAGTCTCTGACCGCATGCGGCTGGAACAGCGTGATGGGAGTTGTTGGAGCAGGGAGAACTTGGACCAATCAGCGTGGGAGTCTCTGACCGCATGCGGCTGGAACAGCGTGATGGGAGTTGTTGGAGCAGGGAGAACTTGGACCAATCAGCGTGGGAGTCTCTGACCGCATGTTGCTGGAACAGCAGGATGGGAGTTGTTGGAGCAGGGAAAAACTTGGTCCGATCGGCATGGGAGCCACAGTAGGCCCAGACCAGCTTGTTTGGAGTTTTAGGCAGTCTGTGTTGATGACCTTTGAACCAGAAGTAGTCATGAATCAGGCAGCATCAGCCCTGTGGTGTAGGGGGCCTGAGTTTAAATAGCCGGGTAACCCCTCCCACAACTTCAGGCTACGCCTTCCAATATATCTATGTATATATAAATAAATAAAAATAATACGAAATATATATTTGTTTAAATACAAAATTACATAAATAATGATATAAATATAGATGTAGACTTCAAATATATACATTTTCATATATATTTAAATTCTACGTGTGTATTTATGTAATATTTTTATATAATTAAATAATTGTATTAATTGCAATTTGAGGGACCTGCCTGCCAACCCAGGCCGAAATTGCAGAGAATTTAATTTGCTAGCACTGTATTTTACCCTGTAACTTTCTATGACACCCTAAAACCTGTACATTGGGGGTACCGTTTTACTCGGGAGACTTTGCTGAACACAAATATTAGTGATTCCAAACAGTAAAACCTATCACAGCGATGATTGTCAGTGAAAGTGACTTTTTTCTAATTTTTCACACACAAACAGCACTTTTACTGATGATATAATTGTTGTGATACGTTTTCCTGTTTTGAAACACTAATATTTGTGTTCAGCAAAGTCTCCCGAGTTTAACAGTACCCCCATGTACAGATTTTATAGCGTTTTTGAAAGTTAAAGGGTCAAATATATGGGTCAAATATTTTTACATTGAAAATGGCCAGGTTGGTTACGTTGCCTTTGAGAGCGTATGGTAGCCCAGGAATGAGAATTACGCCCATGATGGCATACCATTTGCAAAAGAAGACAACCCAAGGTATTGCAAATGGGGTATGTCCAGTCTTTTTTAGTAGCCACTTAGTCACAAACACTGGCCAAAATTAGCGTTCAATTTAGTTTTTTACTTTTTCACACACTAACAAATATGAACGCTAACTTTGGCCAGTGTTTGCGACTAGGTGGCTACTAAAAAAGACTGGACATACCCCATATTGAATACCCTGGATTGTCTACTTTAAAAAAAATATGTACATGTGGGGTGTTATATAAAGAATTTTGACAGATAATAGTGTTACAATGTCACTATTGATAAATTTGAAAAAATTTATGTTTTGAAACCACAATATCCTACTTGTACCTATAGCCCTATAACTTGCAAAAAAAAAGCAAAAAAGCATGTAAACACTGGATATTTTAAAACTCATGACAGGTCTATAGTCGCCATTTGGGCAGTCGGAATCCAGGACAAACCACCCCCATAACCTAACCCAATAATACACAGACACTAAGTAGTATGGGGAAATTTGTCCACAGCTTTATTAACCAATAATTATAATAATAATAATAATAATAATAATAATAATATCGATAATAAATTAACAGGTAAACATGGGTCATTGCCCCCCATACTCCGCCCCCTCGCATCCTGTTCCTTCGGCTACCATACAAAAGGCAATGACCCCCATATAATAACACATATATACATAATTATAACATACACCAACTTTATATCAAAGTGCCAACCACCATTAACCACGGCAGGGGTATACCCGGATACCCCTGCCCCACCAGGTTCTGAGCCACCTCCAGGACTCGAAACCTCTCAACCACCGATGACCACAATCTGTTTATTCCACCTCACGTTCATCCAGGGGAGCCTATTTCCTCTCCTTCAGCTCCCCGTCCCGCCGCTGTGAAAGAAACGGGTTAAATAAACACAAAACAAACAAAGGGAGGGTGGGTGGGACAAACTCGACCAGGTAGGAAGTTAGAATGACTCACCTAAAATGGCTGCTCATTTAAATAGCCAATCCCACTTACCCATAATTCCAACCCTCGCTTACTTCCTCCTAAGCCCGCCTCCTAACCCCTGTCAAGGCCTTTTTCCGCTTAGCTGCGCTCTAGCTACATGGGGCTACATGACAGGTCTATAGTCGCCATTTGGGCAGTCGGAATCCAGGACAAACCACCCCCATAACCTAACCCAATAATACACAGACACTAAGTAGTATGGGGAAATTTGTCCACAGCTTTATTAACCAATAATTATAATAATAATAATAATAATAATAATAATAATATCGATAATAAATTAACAGGTAAACATGGGTCATTGCCCCCCATACTCCGCCCCCTCGCATCCTGTTCCTTCGGCTACCATACAAAAGGCAATGACCCCCATATAATAACACATATATACATAATTATAACATACACCAACTTTATATCAAAGTGCCAACCACCATTAACCACGGCAGGGGTATACCCGGATACCCCTGCCCCACCAGGTTCTGAGCCACCTCCAGGACTCGAAACCTCTCAACCACCGATGACCACAATCTGTTTATTCCACCTCACGTTCATCCAGGGGAGCCTATTTCCTCTCCTTCAGCTCCCCGTCCCGCCACAAGCTCAGACCTTGACCCCTTAAGCTGTCTGAGCTCCGCCACCCCGAAGAAACAGAGCCATCCTTATACCATCCTGCCAACCCAAGTTGAGCAGGTCCAAACCCACATCCGAGAGGTGAACACCATCCGAGCGGTAGTATCCTGGCAACCCTTCCTCCAACTCCAGGTGCCGTACCACTACACCCCCTACTTTCCGCACAAAGCTTGCCATCAAGCTATTCACCTTCTTCCTGCACCTCTCCATAGCCCCCGGATCCCGAGCGTGCCGCCACCGGCGCCGCGGGACAATCTCAGACCAGACCAACATTACCCCCGGAAGCAGGCCCCTTAACTTATTAATGTCCTGCTTCATCCACTTCACCAGCCGGCGCTGCGGCGTAAGGCCCAGGTCATTTCCCCCCACATGTAATACCAGCACGTCTGGCGAGTACCCTGCTGCCAGCATCCCAAACAGTTTCCCACAAACATCCCCCCAGCAAAAACCCCGATACCCAAACCAACGAACTGCCAACTGGCCTCTCGGAAAACCCAGCTGCTGGCCTTGCGCTCGAGCTGCGGCCCTCCTCTCGGCCCAGAAGACAAACGAATGGCCCACGATCCATGCCACACGCCCTGGGGGGAGAAAACAAATGATGAGGAAAGTCCAACAGAGACCCCTACCCCATCCCCAACCAACACAGCGAAACATCCCAACATAGCCATTAACCCCTCACATCATAACACAAACCTTTTGAATTTGATGGTTCTACATTTTTTTTTTTTTTTTGCGTTTTTGAATTACGAAACAGTCCCATGCCATTAATCCAATAGACCCAACCGGACATAGGAGCGGAATCTTACCGATTCCCACCTCCCGATCCTCTTCACCACCTCGTCCCCCAATCCCAACCGTGCGGCCTCCGTGGCCGCCCCAATACGGAACGAGTGCGTCCCAAATCGTGCAGCTTGAAGCCCCAACCTGCCCAAGCCCAACCGAAAAACTTTCGTGAACTGGAACCGAGAAAGGACGATCCGTCCGCATGCACCAATAAGGAGCCCCCCACCGCTGGCCTCCGCGCCAGATACTCCACCGTAGCAGCCACCGGGCACAAAGCCGAGCCTGGCAAGGCCCCCAGTGTCACGTCCCGGCCCACGCCGCGGACGTCCGTTTTGGACCTGCCAAGGTGCATCACCACCTTCCTATCCAGGATACGGACCCCTGACAAGTGCAGGCCCCCTTGCGCCAGTTTACTAGCACTCACCAATTCCCCTACTCGGAATGCCCCAAAAAATGCCAAAACAAACGCTACTTTGAACAGTAAAGCCTCAAACCCATCAAAACAAACCTCATGCAATATACCCACCAAGTCCCCCAGCAACCGCACCGACACCGGGCGCCTGGTATCCGGCGCCCTGCGCCCCTTGCGATAACCCTTCAGGGCTTGCCTGATGACGAAGGTCTTGGTAAAGTCCTCCTTCCCATGCCACCGAAACCAAAACGCCATAGCCGCCATGGATCTGTCCACCATGGCAGGGGACGGCCCTTTTGTCAGCAACTGACAGGTGTACCACAAGAAAGCGTCCCGCAGGGCCTCCCCGCTGTCCATGGCCAACCCCTCCAGTGACCGTTCCCACAAGCCCCAAACCTTACTGTACGAGGCCCAAGTGGCCGGTGCCAGAGAAGCCTTCACGAGTCCTCCAAGCAGGATGCCCCCAGCTGCCAAATCTCGTCCGGGCAAGCCAGCCCTTCCTTCGATGCCCCCGGCGCCGCCAGCCAGAAACGGGACCATTGAAAACGAGATAGAGCATCAGCCACCTCATTCAAATAGCCGGGAACATGGCGCGCGCGAAAAACAACATTTCGGGACATACACAGCAATACCAGTCGCCTAAGCAGCTGAACCACCGGCTTTGAGGCCGCCGACTGGCGATTCACCGCGTGAACCACCGCCATGTTATCCGAGAAAAATACCACTTTCCGATCACGCAGCCTGTCACCCCATAACGCTACTGCAACGACCAACGGGAACAACTCCAAGAAAGCCAAGTTGCGCATAAGAGGGCTCGAACCCCAAGAGTCCGGCCATCGCTCCGCACACCAGGAGCCCCCGAAATATGCCCCAAAGCCTATACTGCCCGAAGCATCCGTAAAAAGCTCCAGCTCGGCCGACGACTGGCCCTCCTGCCGGAACAACACCGTCCCATTAAAATCCCGCAAGAAGGCATCCCAGATGCCCAAGTCCGCTCGCATGGCCGCCGACACCCGTACGAAATGGTGCGGGGATCTAACCCCCGCGGTAGCGGCCGACAAGCTGCGACTAAACACCCTTCCCATCGGGATGACCCGACACGCAAAATTGAGCAACCCAATCAAAGACTGTAGCTGCACCAGAGTCACCTTGCGTGCCCCAGCAACGGCAGCCACCGCCCCCCGAAGCCTTGCCAGCTTATCCTGGGGCAGCCGACATTCTCCCCTCCCAGAGTCAATCTCCAGACCTAGAAAACTCAGACACGTGGTCGGGCCCTCGGTCTTATCCGCCGCCAGCGGAACCCCGAATTGGCCCGTCACCCACTCAACCGTCCGCAGCAGACGCAGGCAATCCAGGGAACCGGCCGGTCCCACACACAGAAAATCATCTAGATAATGTACAATAAGACGACTCCCCGCTTCCACCCGTATCACCCATTCGAGAAAAGTGCTGAATTTCTCAAAATAGGAGCACGAAATGGAACAGCCCATGGGCAGACACAAGTCCACGAAGTAGGCCCCTTCAAAGAAACACCCCAGCAGGTGATGACAGTCCCGGTGGACCGGTAGCAGCCGGAACGCGGCCTCGATGTCCACCTTAGCCATCAGGGCCCCATGCCCGGCCCGCCGGACCAAATCGACCGCCCGGTCGAAAGATGCATATGACACCGAGCACAATTCCTTATGAATACCGTCATTCACCGACTCCCCTTTCGGGTATGAGAGATGGTGAATGAGTCTAAATTTACCCGGCTCCTTCTTGGGGACCACCCCAAGTGGGGAAACCCGCAGGCCCTCCAGCGGAGGCACTACAAACGGGCCTGCCATGCGGCCCAGTCCGATTTCTTTGCCCAGCTTTTCCCTAACCACATCCGGGAAGTCCGCCACGGACTTCAGGTTGCGCAGCCTCCCTTGACCCCCTCGTCGCTCCTGAAACGGAATAAAGAACCCCACCGCAAACCCCGCCAGGAGCACCGCAGCGTCCGCCCTGTTACCGTAGCGGCCTAGCCACGGCTCCATCGCGCTTAGCTTCACTGGGGTTAGGCCCAGGGGAAGCGGATGCACCCCCTCCCCCCGGCGCGACAGCCGCGCCGGCGCCTCCGGACTTACCCTTCTTAAAGCAGCGGTTGAGCCCATGAGCTCCCCCGCAGCCGGAGCACTCATGCTTGAAACGACAGGAGGCTCCCCATTTGCATTGGCCCTCGTTATAGAGCCAGCATAAGCCCTTTTGTAAGGTGGCCGACGAGGCGGACTGCCCCCTGGCGCCGGCCGAGCTCTGAAAGGGCTGCGCTTTTTGCGCCATCATTAGCTTCATCCAGAGCGGCAGGTCCATTTGGTCCCACCGCATACCCGGGTTAGCCGCCAGCCGCTGCCGAAACTGCTCGTCGTACCTCCACCAGGCCAACCCCCCATAAGTCCGGTACGCCTCCCAAATGCCATCCAAATAGCAGAACAAAGACGAGCACAACCCCGGCGATTTCTCGCCGAGCACGCTAGCCAGCACACAAAAAGCCCGCAACCAATTACCGAAGGACTTCGGTATCTTGCGGTACCGCTTCCTCTTCTCCTCCTCCTCCTTTTTCTCATCCTTCTTATCCTCCTCCTTGAGGTCAATGAAGTCCTCTAACGGGAGGAGGGAGAAAATCTCACAGAACTCGCCCTTCCAAATCTTATCCTTCACGTCCTGTTTCAAATGGACCCCCAGTGGGCCCGCAAAAGATACGTACGCGTGCTGCCTAGCCGCGTTGGGGATACCCCCGGACAACTCAGCCCTTTCGCTCCCAACCTCCCCTACGTCCTGCGGCACCACCAAATCCCCGCCCGAACTAGGCCCCGCGGAATCCCGGATCCGAGAACCTGAAGCCACTGCACCCTGAGCCCACACCTGACCAACGCCGCTAGTGTCACCCCCCGCCCCCAATGAGTGGAGTAGTGCCTGAAGTGTGGTAACTAGTGCGCTAGAGTGTAGTGACCCACTGGACTCACCGGCCAAGCCCCCCGACACCGGAGCGGTGGGGGCTGCAGTACAGATCGCCTGACGTCCGGGAAGAGGAACTTCCGCCGCCATCTCGCCGACCGGGGAGCCCACCCGGTGCCCAGCCTGTGAGGAAGCAGAACGGCTCCGAAATCTAGGACAAGGAGAAGAAGTCCTGGGTAGGGGGTAACGAACATCCACTCCCCTCCCGTCCCGACCCCGGGAGCGCCTGCTCTGCACCGAAGCCTCCCGCTGACCTCTACCACCACGTGGCACCCGGGAACCCCTGGGGCTACGACTCCTCCCGTCTCTACCAGCAAGGCGCCCCTGCTGTCCATACCGAGGGGCTGCCGCACCTTCCCCTGCTGAGCTATCCGAGGGGGAGCAGTGCCGACCCGACCGCCCCCGAGCATCCCGGGACCCCAGAGATCTAACGGGCGAGGGACTGTCACTACTACTCCCGGAACCCGGGCCCCCCCTGCGCCCCTCCACTACGGAAAGACCCGACTCCCGGCCTACCCTACGCCCTTGCCTAGCTACCTCCGAAACCCCCTCCCCCACCCCCTTACCTCTGACCCCTTGCTTGCCAGACCCCGATGGCCCCAAACTACCCACCACCCCTACGGGAGACCCTCTGTCTGACCTGGCCCCCTCCCGGGAACCCCTACCACCCTGAGAACTTACTCCTTTAGAGCCACATTTTCTCTTCGGGGCCCCAGGGCCCTCCCCCTTTCCCACTAAGGCCTGTGTACCCCCAACCGGCTTACTCCCGCCCCCCCCAGTGGCAGAGCTCCCCCGAACAACCTTCCCGCCAAGAGGGCCCCGACCTGAGCCCTCTGCACTTGCCTGATGCCTGCCATGTGGTCTCCCGGATCCAGCCTCCTCATCGTCTCCGCTGTCCGAAGGGGGGGAAGCCCTCCTGGGCCTCCCCTCCGTGGGTCTCGAAGCACCAGGGGGCCGCCCGGCCGCCTCCGACCTGCTAGCAGCCGCGCCCCCGTCCACGATATCCCTTTGCCGCCTAGTGCACATCCGAGGCTCCGTCCGCACACGGGGAGGCAAGGCCTCGACCACGCGGCTCCCGGGCCTGCTGCCGGTCGGAACTGGAACTCCACTGCTACCGGGTACCACTTCACCGGGCCCCTCGCCCGGGCTTAGCCTCCTCGGGGGCCTCCGGGCCCGGACCGGTCTCCCGCCATCGCCGTCCCGATCCGCCGCCTCCGCCAGGGCAGGGCCAAGCTGTGCCCGTAGCCAGTCCACACCTTGATGCCGTGCTGCCGACCTGATCCCTTCCAGCAAACGCTCCACGTCGTCCATTGTTCCTGCAGAGGAGACAAAAGAAATCCGACCAAGCAAAGTCCGCGCACACCGAGGCGAACACAAACTCGACCAGGTAGGAAGTTAGAATGACTCACCTAAAATGGCTGCTCATTTAAATAGCCAATCCCACTTACCCATAATTCCAACCCTCGCTTACTTCCTCCTAAGCCCGCCTCCTAACCCCTGTCAAGGCCTTTTTCCGCTTAGCTGCGCTCTAGCTACATGGGGCTACAGGACAAAATTTCGAATCTATTTAGCAGTTTTTTTTATTTGCTTTTGTAGACGAGTAAAAGATTTTTCAAGTAAAAGTCAAAAAACATGTATTTTTTTTATTTTTTTTCATCATATTTTTCTCTTTTTTTTAAATTAAATTACATGAGATTATATAAATAATGGTATGTAAAGAAAGCCTTTTTTTCCTGAAAAAAACAACATATCATTTGTATAGGAACAGTAAATGAGAGAGCGGAAAATTACAGCTAAACACAAACACCACAAAAGTGTAAAAAGAGGCCTGGTCGCAAATGTACAACATCGCAAAAACAGTCCAGTCCTTAAGGGGTTAAAGAAATATTTAATGTATTTGGGTAAAGATTAACATTGCAGTTTATTATAGACAATGTTAAAAAAACAGAATGGAACGGACAATATCCATGAAAATAAATAGTCTGTAGCGCATTGTGTGATATAAAATAACAAATGCGAAATAGGCTCCTTCCGAATGCTTCACAATCAGAATGATAAACTGCTTGGCAAACTGCTCCACTGCAAATATGGCACATTTGTGTCTAATAGAAAAGTATGATAATTACACAATACCTGAAATTCTGTATGTGTAATGAAAGGCTGACAGCTTGTAGTGCATTATTACACAGATAAACTAAAAATAATGAAGTTGGATTGCTCTCTAAAGTGCATTTTAGAAGGGACAACGTAATCTATAACACAGCAAAGCCGACAAACGCTGACCATATTTTACCATTATTACATTAACCTTTTTTGATATATACAGGAAAAAATCTGTAAACTAGATAGAACTCATTTTATTTTCAGATGATCTGGCACAGACTATAGATCATCCAACAGATATATTTTATTCAAGGCTGCAAGCTCTCCACAATTTCATTTGTATTAAATTGAGATCTATGAGATGTTAGTTCTTTTCAGTTCTGCGCTACAGGGAATTATAAAGGTTTAAACAATAGCAAAACAAGGTGAAAATGTAACAGTACGTAGTCCCATAGCTGCTTGATCACTGTATGGAATAAAGCCCTTACATTAACTGAAATGGTTGTATTCACGAAACACCAAATTATGGTAAATTAAAAACTAAATTGCAAAATTTTTCAAAGCATTTGTTATAATTTATGTTTTGCAGTTTGGTTTTCAATTCACTACCAGGGCCGGCCCATCCATTGGTAACAGTGGGGCCATGGCTTTAGACGGCACTTCAAAAGTACACCAAAAATACACCATAACTGCCTCATTAAGCTAAAGTTATTTTGGTGACTATAGTGTCCCTGTAAATGTATCACTGTAACGTTTGTTCCATATACAACCACCCCTTCATTTACAGGGTTATTCTAAGCATCATAAGGAATTTGTATTATTGCAAGGATTATCATGCACTCATTGTTCCAGTTGAAAGTGCAGCGGTTTATGGGAATCGCTGCTGCTATAAATCACATCCCTGCTCAGACACAAAGGGAAAAATGTATTTGTGCTCTTTTTGTTCTGTCACTTTGTCCAACTTGTGCATGAAGATTATCACCTTTTTTCTATAGTTTTATTTGTCCATGCTTTGAGTGACAAAATGGGAGAGATGCTGTTTGCAACTTCCTTCTGGCTCTCAACCTGGGCAATTCACTCCGGATAAGTCTTAACTCTATATTTTCTTCATTATAGAGACATACTTCACACCAGAACTATGCTTGCTATGATCTTTGTGCTGTCATGAAAAATATCTGTCTCAATTAACACTACTACTTTTTCTTTCACAAATAGCTTGTGCATGTAACACATCATAGATCTATATCTCTCATTGTATTGAGAAGCTGTTAACTTACATTTTACGTATTATATCCCTAAATATTAAAGGACCACTATAGGCACCCAGACCACTTCAACGAAGTGATATGGGTGCCAGGACCCCTGGTTTTAACCTTGCAGCTGAAAACATAGTTTCAGAGAAACTGCTATGTGTACACTGCAGGGTTAATCCAGCCTCTAGTGGCTGTCTCCCTGACAGTCACTAGAGGCGCTTCCGCAATTTACACTGAATAAATCTCACTTATTTGACGCTGGACATCCTCACAGACCTCCAGCAAAAAAGATCCCCATAGGAAAGCATTGAGTAATGCTTTCCTATGGGCGGTATTGAATGCGTGCGCCTCTGGCTGCACATGCGCATTAGGCTCCACTCAGGAGCTGACACTGATGGAGGAGGAGAGGTCACCAGTGGCGAGGGAGCCCGGCGCTGGATTAAGGTAAGCAAAGAAATGGTTAACCATTTATTTGCCACGGGCCCTAGTCACCATTTAGGTGACCAGGGCTCTATAGCATTAGGAATACATATTTGTATTCCTAACGCTAAAGTGTTGCTTTAAACTGTTGCAAGAATTTAACAGTAGCTGTTTAAAAATCTGTTTGCACTCTGATAAAACCAGTTCTTCAGGCAGAAAATTCAGTTCTTTATTGTTCTTACCATAAATATTCCTTTACTTTGCCTTCAACTTTCTTCAAGTCTAAATGGCTGACCTATTGTCCTATGTATATTCCTGTTTTTGAATATTCTTCCAGACCATTTTTCGTATTGGCTCCATATACATTTAAATAATGTTGTCATATCCCCTCTGGGGTGCTGTTTTAAAAAAAAAAAATTAACAGATTTAAATTTGTTAGCCTTTCTTCATAACTAAAAATCATTAATCCCCCTTATCCATTTTGTTGCTCACTCCTACACTTTTTCTAGCGCTATAATACCGTTCTTTGTAACAGGTGCCTAAAATCATATGACATATTCAAGGATTAGTCTTGCCATTGATTCATAAATAGGCAAAATTACATTTTCATCCCGAGGATTAATGCCCCTTTTTAAACATGACAATGCCTTAAGCCTCAGCAACTGCTGATTGACACTACACATTGTTGCCTAGTTTGGTGTTGTAGCGGAGAGCTGATATCCCACAGCTATTCTCCACTTAAGATCCCAGTGAGGCTCAGGAACAAGTATTATAGATCCATAGAGTAGTACTTCCAGCAGGTAAAACAATACAGCAATATCCCAACAGCACTCCCAATAACTGGACGACACACAGTATCAGGAGCAGAACAGAAAGCTTTAATCACACACTTTCTTTTAAAGGGTTCTCCCTTGCAAGGGAGGGATTACAGCAATTAGTACAGTGTCCAATAGTACAGTAGTTACCTCCCATACCTCTCCTCCCCTCAGTGTGACACATAATCCACTTATAACTTATACACTTTTACCCCGATTCTGGATGTACCCCAAAACAGCCTGGTACAGTTATTTAAATGGTACCCCCTGGTAGCCCTGATCTGGGTAACATATCCAAAATTCACCCAGATCGGACCAGGGGTTCGGGAGTTAGGTGGAGGGTGTAATTTGACCGACCACACACGAGGTGGTATCCGAAAAGGGTTCCATGCATTTTGGCCCTGCGGTCGGTCTTCGTTCGGGAGGTGAAATACATAGGAAATACTGCCATCCACGGTTAACTTTCCCTTTATACGAATCCCCTCGTTCGGTACTTTAAAACTACCGAACGGGGTTCTGATTAGCCTTCCCATTCGGGAGTTATGGAGCTCTGGAGGTCTCAGCGGTGTTCGGGTGATCGAGTGGCCGATTTGAGTTCCAGACACTCGATGACCAAACACCGCTGAGATTCGTATGCGCAAGATGGCCGCCGCCACGTATACACATTCGAATGGCGGCCACCCAAAAACATACTTAACGAGCCTGTTAACTTGCGGTCAGAGAAAGTGTTAACCTTAATAGCTGCCACACTTCTCTCTGGGGTGGTCCGACAGTTCGGTAGTTTCTATTCGTATAGCGTACGAATGGAAACTACCGAATAACATACGTTATTAATGAAAATACACTAGCAATGCGAAAAATACTAAACAATTAACATACTGAACACAGTTACATAAGAATGGTACAGGACAGGCTTAATGCATTCCGCTACAGGTGTCTATGACAATTCCCAATTTTTCTCATGTGTTGTTTACTCCTACTTAGGTTGTAACTTGCTTGTGTATTCTTCACTCAAAGTGCATAACTTTGCATTGATATACACTGAAGCTCATCTGTCATTTAAGTGCCCAGTCCTCAGATCTATCTAAATCCCCCTGCAGCAAAGTAATATCCTGCTCATATTGTATTACCTTACCTAGTTTTGTCACCCGCAAACACTGACACCTAGCATTTAGTGAGGTACCGAACAGTTCGCTGGCGAATAGTTCCTGGCGAACATAGCGTGTTCGTGTTCGCCACGGCGGGCGAACTCATGCACGGTTCGATCCGGCCCCTATTCATCGTCATTGACTAAACTTTGACCCTGTGCCTCACAGTCAGCAGACACATTCCAGCCAATCAGCAGCAGACCCTCCCTTCCAGACCCTCCCACCTCCTGTACAGCATCCATTTTAGATTCATTCTGAAGCTGCATTCTTAGATAGAGGAGGGAAAGTGTAGCTGCTGCTCATTTGATAGGGAATTGTATAGCTAGGCTAGTGTATTCAGTGTCCACTACAGTCCTGAAGGACCCATCTGATCTCTGCTGTAAGGACAGCACCCCAAAAAGCCCTTTTTAGGGCTAGAACATCAGTCTGTTTTTTTCACTGTAATAGATTAATTAGCAGTTAGTTGTCTGCAAGCGTCTGTGTGTCAGGCCAACAGCGTGTACTCTGCCAACCTCTGCCAGTGCACATTGCCACTCATATCTGGTGTCACAATAGCGTGCATTTAAAAACCAAAAAACGTTTTTCACTGTAATAGATTGAATAGCAGTTAGTTGTCTTCAAGCGGGTGTGTCAGGCCTACAGCGTGTACTCTGCCAACCTCTGCAAATGCACATTGCCACTCATATCTGGTGTCACAATAGCGTGCATTTAAAAACAAAAAACTTTTTTCACTGTTATAGATTGAATAGCAGTTAGTTGTCTGCAAGCATCTGTGTGTCAGGCCAACAGCGTGTACTCTGCCAACCTCTGCCAGTGCACATTGCCACTCATATCTGGTGTCACAATAGTGTGCATTTAAAAACAAAAAACGTTTTTCACTGTTATAGATTGAATAGCAGTTAGTTGTCTTCAAGCGGGTGTGTCAGGCCTACAGCATGTACTCTGCCAACCTCTGCCAGTGCACATTGCCAATTATATCTGGTGTCACAATAGTGTGCATTTAAAACCAAAAAACGTTTTTCACTGTTATAGATTGAATAGCAGTTAGTTGTCTTCAAGCGGGTGTGTCAGGCCTACAGCGTGTACTCTGCCAACCTCTGCCAGTGCACATTGCCTCTCATCTGGTCTCACAGTAGCTTGTGTGCATAGTACCACTAATCCAAAAAAAAATTGACAGGCAAAGGCAGGCCACCCCGCAGGGGCCGTTGTGGTCGTGGTGCTGTGATTCCCTTTTGCCCTAGAATAATGCCCAATTTTCAGAGGCCATGTACCCTGGACTTGAAAAGTTCTGAGGACATAGTTGACTGGCTAACACAGGACACCCAATCTTCTACATCTTCCGCTCGGAACCTTGGCGCACCATCCTCCTCCAGCTTAGCTTCGGGCACCTCTCAAGATACCTCTCACCCGCCTGCCGCCACCACCAACACTAGCACCACAGCCGCTTCACTTTATCTGTCAGAGGAGTTATTCACACATCCGTTTGAAGAAATGAGTGATGCGCAACCATTATTGCCAGAGGATGTAGATAACAGGGATATGTCTCAGTCAGGCAGCATTAAACACATGGACGTACGGTGTGATGATGATGATGTTGTACCCGCTTCTGCTTCCTTTGGTGAGTTGTCAGATACAAGTGAAGCGGTTGATGATGACGATGCGTCCATGGATGTCACGTGGGTGCCCGCTCGGCAAGAAGAAGAACAGGGCAAAAGTTCAGATGGGGAGACAGAGAGGAGGAGGAGACAAGTTGGAAGCAGGGGGAGGTCGTCACAAGGAGCTAGTGGCACAGTCAGACAGCATGCATCGACACCCGGGGTCAGCCCGACAGCACGCCAATCAACGCATGCTGTGTCCACCACCAGAATGCCATCATTGCAGAGTTCATCAGTGTGGAATTTTTTTGTGTGTCTGCCTCTGACAACAGCGATGCCATTTGCAACCTGTGCCAAAAGAAACTGAGTCGTGGGAAGTCCAACACCCACCTAGGTACAACTGCTTTGCGTAGGCACATGATCGCACATCACAAACGCCTATGGGATCAACACATGAGTACAAGCAGCACACAAACTCAAAGCCGCCATCCTCCTCCTGGTCCAGCATCTTCAGCCACATCAACCACTGCTGTCCTCCTTGCCCCCTCTCAACCATCCGCCACTCCGTCTCTCGCCTTGAGCAGTTCCCGCTCATCTGCCCACAGTCAGGTGTCTGTCAAGGACATATTTGAGCGTAAGAAGCCAATGTCAGAAAGTCACCCCCTTGCCCAGTGTCTGAGAGCTGGCTTGTCTGAACTATTAGCCAGCCAGCCAGCTTTTACCATACAAGCTGGTGGAGTCTCTGGAGGCATTCAAAAAATTTGTTGCTATTGGGATACCGCAGTGGAAGGTACCAAGACGAACTTTCTTTGCACAAAAGGCAGTCCCCAACATGTACTCGATTGTGCAAAAGGAAGTAATGGCATGTCTGGCACACAGTGTTGGGGCAAGGGTCCATCTGACCACTGATACCTGGTCTGCATAGCATGGTCAGGGCAGGTATATCACCAGTGGCGTACACACAACCCATGGGGCCCCGGTGCGAAAACTGATCCGGGCCCCCCCCTCCCCCCGCGCGAGCGCTTACTCTGCGCAGGCTGGGGCCGCAACACATGGCGGCGGGCACCTGATCGCAGTTCTGTGACCCGTGCGACCGCGGTATGTATGCCAGTGCATGCATAAACACATACACTTAAAGGACCACTACAGACACCCAGATCACATCAGCTCAATGAAGTGGTCTGGGTGCCAGGTCTCTCTAGTTTTAACCCTGCAGCTGAAAACATAGCAGTTTCAGAGAAACTGCTATGTTTCACTGAGGGTTAATCCAGCCTCTAGTGGCTGTCTCATTGACAGCCGCTAGAGGATTTTCTGCGATTCTCACTGTGAAAATCACAGTGAGAAGACGCTGAACGTCCATAGGAAAGCATTGAGTAATGCTTTCCTATGGGCGGTTTGAATGCGCGCGTGGATGGGGATGGAGGCGGATGGGGATGGAGTGATCCCCAGCGTTAAGGGAGTCCGGCGCTGGAGAAAGGAAAGTGCTTAAGACACACACACTCTCATGAACAGACGCACACATTTACTGACAGACACACACTCAGTGACAGACGCACACAAACATACTCAGTAACAGACACACACACTAACACACACACACTCTAACACTAACACACACACACACACACACTAACACACACTCTAACACTAACACACACACACACTAACACACACTCTAACACTAACACACACACTCACTAACACCAACACACTCACTAACACACACACTCTAACACACACACTCACTAACACTAACACACACACTCTAACACACACACTCACTCTAACACTAACACACACACACTCACTAACACACACACTCACTAGCACACTCACTAACACTAACACACACACACTCACTAACACTAACACACACACTCACTAACACACTCACTAATACACACACTCACTAACACACTCAAACACTAACACACACACTCACTAACACTAACACACTCACTAACACACACACTCTAACACTAACACACACACTCACTAACACTAACACACACACTCACTAACACTAACACACTCACTCACTAACACTAACACACTCACTAACACACTCACTCACTAACTCTAACACACACACTCACTAACACTAACACACTCACTAACACACACACTCACTAACACGAACACACTCACTAACACTAACACACACACTAACACAATCACTAACACACCCACTCACTAACACTAACACACTCACTAACACACACACTCACTAACACTAACACACACACTCACTAACACACTCACTAACACACACTCACTAACACTAACACTAACACACTCACTAACACACACACTCACTAACACTAACACACTCACTCACTAACACTAACACACACTCACTAACACACTCACTAACACTAACACACACTCACTAACACTAACACACTCACTAACACACACACTCACTAACACTAACACACACACTCACTAACACACTCACTCACTAACACACACACACTCACTAACACTAACACACTCACTAACACACACACTCACTAACACTAAAACACTCAAAACTTTTTTTTTTATTTAATCCCCCCAGCCTCCTTACCTGTGGGAGAGCTGGGGGGATTCCCTGGGGTCCAGTGGTGTTGCTGGCCAGGCTGTCACCTGGCTGGCTGGCGGGCGCGCGAGGGAGCACTGTCCCCTGGGTGCTCCCTCTTCAGCTCCCTCGCGCACCGCGTACTGATGCCGGAGCCGGAAGATGACGTCATCTTCCGGCTCCGGTTTTAGTGCGGTGCGCGAGGGAGCTGAAGAGGGAGCACCCAGGGGACAGTGCTCCCTCGCGCGCCCGCCAGCCAGCCGGGTGACAGCAGGGCCAGCCTCGGGGGGCCCGGAGGTGGCCGGCTCCTGGGCCCCCCAGTGGGCCGGGCCCGGTCGCACCCGCGACCCCTGTGACCCTGGTATGTACGCCACTGTATATCACCTACACTGCGCATTGGGTAAACCTGCTGACGGCTGACAAGCATGGAATGCGTGGCTCTGCAGAGGAGTTGGTGACACCACCACGACTTGCAGGCAGGCCTGCTGCCACCTCCTCTACTCATCCTACTCCATCCTCTTCCATAACCTCCTCGGCTGAGTCCTATTCTGCTGCTGCGTCTTGCTCCACATCAACGGCACCCCCCCAGCTCTCCAGGTACTATTCCACATCCCGGATAAGGCAGTGTCACGCCGTCTTGGGTTTGACTTGCTTGAAAGCAGAGAGTCACACCGGACAAGCACTCTTGTCCGCCCTGAATGCACAGGTGGAAAAATGGCTGACTCCGCAGCAACTGGATATCGGCAAAGTGGTTTGTGACAATGGAGCAAATTTGTTGGCGGCATTGAAGTTGGGCAAGTTGCATAAGTACACAGGCTTACAGGACGTCCTGAAGCAGGCCAGGAAGGTGTGTGGCCATTTCAGGCCTTCCTACACGGCCATGGCGCACTTTGCAGATATCCAGCGGCGAAACAACATGCCAGTGAGGCGCTTGATTTGCGACAGCCCGACACGTTGGAATTCAACACTCCTAATGTTCGACCGCCTGCTCCAACAAGAAAAAGCTGTTAATGAATATTTGTATGACCGGGGTGCTAGGACAGCCTCTGGGAAATTTTTTGCCGCATTACTGGATGCTCATGCGCAATGCCTGTAGGCTCATGCGTCCTTTTGAGGAGGTGACAAACCTAGTCAGTCACACCGAAGGCACCATCAGCGACATCATACCATTTGTTTTCTTCCTGGAGCGTGCCTTGCGAAGAGTGCTGTATCAGGCCGTAGATGAGCATGAAGAGGAAGAGGAAGAGTTGTGGTCACCATCACCACCATAAATAGCCTTATCAGCATCACTTGCTGGACCTGCGGCAACGCTGGAAGAGGATTGTGAGGAAGAGGAGTCAGAGGAGGAATGTGGCTTTGAGGAGGAGGAGGAAGACCAACCACAACAGGCATCCCAGGGTGCTCGCTGTCACCTATCTGGTACCCGTGGTGTTGTACATGGCTGGGGGGAAGAACATACCTTCATTGAGATCACTGAGGAGGAGGAACGGGAAATGAGTAGCTCGGCATCCAACCTTGTGCAAATGGGGTCTTTCATGCTGTCGTGCCTGTATAAAAAGGCTGAAGGAGAACGACCTGTACTAGGTGTCCACGCTACTAGACCC
Organism: Pelobates fuscus; assembly: GCF_036172605.1. Classification (NCBI taxonomy): domain Eukaryota; kingdom Metazoa; phylum Chordata; class Amphibia; order Anura; family Pelobatidae; genus Pelobates; species Pelobates fuscus. Next base: position 172,249,200 of record NC_086323.1, read on the forward strand.
CCGTTATAAGAAGAAAGTGGCTGAAATGTTACCAAATTACAACAAGTCGGAAAGGATGCAGCATTTGCAAAATAAATTAAAAAGTATGCTTTACACAGCATATAAGGGTGATGTCACAGCACAACGGGAATCTAACAGGGGAAAAGGTGAAAGTAATCCTCCTCCTCCCACAAGCACGCCGGCAAGGACAGGACGCTTTAAAGACGTGTTGTTGATGGAGGACATGCAGAGCTTTTTAAGTCCTACGCATCGCCACAGCCCTTCGGGATCCATCCTCAGAGAACGACTCGACCGACAGGTAGCAGACTACCTCGCCTTAACTGCAGATATCGACACTCTGAGAAGCGATGAACCCCTTCACTACTGGGTGTGCAGGCTTGACTTGTGGCCTGAGCTATCCCAATTTGCGATAGAACTTCTGGCCTGCCCCGCTTCAAGTGTCCTGTCAGAAAGGACCTTCAGTGCAGCAGGAGGTATTGCCACTGAGAAGAGAAGTCGCCTAGGTCAAAAAAGTAGATTACCTCACCTTTATTAAGATGAATGAGGGATGGATCCCGAAGGGACTGACAGTGGGCGATACATTCGACTAAAAAGGCCTGATGAGATGAGCTGCCTTGGGCTAAAAATGGTGACCCCATGTAGGAGGAACAGTCCCTATTCTGCTCTGTGTCAGTGTGTATCAGGGTCCCTGAGGACAGGTGTCAATCCATGTCTGCCAAGTGACCCTATGTAGGGGGAACAGTCCCTATTCTGCTCTGTGTCAGTGTGTATCAGGGTCCCTGAGGACAGGTGTCAATCCAGATCTGCCAAGTGACCCTATGTAGGGGGAACAGTCCCTATTCTGCTCTGTGTCAGTGTGTATCAGGGTCTCTGAGGACAGGTGTCAATCCATATCTGCCAAGTGACCCTATGTAGGGGGAACAGTCCCTATTCTGCTCTGTGTCAGTGTGTATCAGGGTCTCTGAGGACAGGTGTCAATCCATATCTGCCAAGTGACCCTATGTAGGGGGAACAGTCCCTATTCTGCTCTGTGTCAGTGTGTATCAGGGTCCCTGAGGACAGGTGTCAATCCATATCTGCCAAGTGACCCTATGTAGGGGGAACAGTCCCTATTCTGCTCTGTGTCAGTGTGTATCAGGGTCCCTGAGGACAGGTGTCAATCCAGATCTGCCAAGTGACCCTATGTAAGGGGAACAGTCCCTATTCTGCTCTGTGTCAGTGTGTATCAGGGTCTCTGAGGACAGGTGTCAATCCAGATCTGCCAAGTGACCCTATGTAGGGGGAACAGTCCCTATTCTGCTCTGTGTCAGTGTGTATCAGGGTCTCTGAGGACAGGTGTCAATCCATATCTGCCAAGTGACCCTATGTAGGGGGAACAGTCCCTATTCTGTTCTGTGTCAGTGTGTATCAGGGTCTCTGAGGACAGGTGGCAATCCATATCTGCCAAGTGACCCTATGTAGGAGGAACAGTCCCTATTCTGCTCTGTGTCAGTGTGTAGCAGGGTCCCTGAGGACAGGTGTCAATCCATATCTGCCAAGTGACCCTATGTAGGGGGAACAGTCTCTATTCTGCTCTGTGTCAGTGTGTATCAGGGTCTCTGAGGACAGGTGTCAATCCATATGTCAAGGTGTCAATATGTCATATGTCAGGTGTCAATCCATATCCATTGTGATTTAGGAATGTTAGGTGATTTATGCCCTTTATGGATTAAAACCAGACTCTGCATCAACTGTGTAATTTTCCATGGGAGTTTTGCCATGGATCCCCCTCCGGCATGCCACAGTCCAGGTGTTACTCCCCTTGAAACAACTTTTCCATCACTATTGTGGCCAGAAAGAGTCCCTGTGGGTTTTAAAATTCGCCTGCCCATTGAAGTCTATGGCGGTTCGCCCGGTTCGCCGGTTTGCGAACCGAAAATTTTATGTTCGCAACATCACTACTAGCATTGAATGCCTATTTTAAGATCGTTTATAAATAGTTTGAATAGAACAGACCCCATAGGGACACCACTTACCACTTTTGTACTTTAATGACAACTCTCTGTACTTTATCTTTCAGCCAATTTTCTACCCAAGTACAAACATTGTATCTATATGTCTTTGAATTTGAACACAAGCCTAATGTGTAGAATCTTATCAAATGCCTTGGCAAAATTCAAGTAGATCATATCCACTCCAACACCCTGATGTACTTCTTCATAGAATGCAATTAAGTTAGTTTGTCAAGACCTACATAAAACCATGCTGATTTCTGATAATGACATTGTTGTTCCCAATTAATTTCTGAATATTTTCCCTTAATAATTCTTTAAATATTTTCCCAGCCACAGAAATTAAGCTCACAGATCTATAATTTCCAGGAAGAAATGTTGAACCCGTTTTGAATATAGGAAACATATCTGCTTTCTCCAGCCCTCTGGTATTATGCATGAAAGGTTAAAAACAGAGGTTTGCTTATTTCATCTACTTAGGTACATGTGGGCAGGGTCGGACTGGGGATATGAAGCAGCCCTGGAAAAAAATCTATGCCAGCCCCATAAGTCATTGTGCTATGTAGGGTGTTATATATATATATATATATATTATATACACAATTGAAATAGTTGGCTGCACTCTCGGATTTCCTTAAAATGTAACTTTTATTGAAATATTTAAGAGAAGATCAACGTTTCAGTCCCTCTTGTGGACTTGCATCAGGATCATGACGAAAGTCCACAAGAGGGACTGAAACATTGATCTTCTCTTACATATTTCAATAAAAGTTACATTTTAAGGAAATCTGAGAGTGCAGCCAACTATTTCAATCGTATATATATATATATATATATATATACACACCCTACATAGCACAATGACTTATGGGGCTAGCATAGATTTTTTTCCAGGACTGCTTCGTATCCCCATAGCCAACTATTTCAATTGCTGGAGCCCTGGTGATGCAACAGTATATATATATATATATATATATAATTTTTTTTATTGATTCTAATTCAAAATATTAGTTCTTTTAGGTTAATTCAATTATACAGTAAAGCATACTTACACACAGACACAGACAATCTTACTGATGCACACAAATAGGCTCATTGACAGACATCTCAATGACACACACAGACAAGGTTACTGGCACACACACAAATGTAGTATTTTATTTTATTTTTTTGTACCTATTTTACTGTATATAGAATCATTTGGTCCACTATGCCGTATGATATTCAGTGTATGTTTGCAGTTTAGTTTACTGCTCCCCAGATATATTCTCTTGATCTATCTTTTATTTTTATATTTAATTTTGTTCACACACTTTTCACTGTTTATGCAATTTTTTTTCACTTCTGCACTGTAATGTCACTGATAGATCGTTTGTATCTTGGGGTCCAGTATGATCTTTTCCTCCATTATTGATGCTCATGTCCTATTCTCCGTTTTTGTCGGAGATAGGAGTATTTGCACTGTTTGTCTGGTTGCTTAGCAACCCGGTCACATGCACGTCCTTGCATGTCATGTGTAAGCTCCCACGTGGTTTCTTTACTTCCGGGTACCTCGGCGTGCCGGTTGCCAGACTCTCTCATTGGAGTATAGACACTGTTTGTTAGGTTGCCTCGCAACCAGGTCACATGCATGTCTTCGTACGCACTCCCCACGTGGTTTCTTCACTTCTGGGTCCTTCAGCTTGTCAGCTGTCTGATTTTCTAATTGGTAAGCGTTACTACACTTATATGTATATATTGTACACGATAAGAATGTTTCACTGTGATCTTGATAAAGACCCCAGGAGGGTCGAAACGTCGATTTTTTTGCACAGGATTTGTATTATGATTTGATACAGTAAATACTACTTTTCCACTGAATAGAAGCCCTAGTGTGCTCCCTTTATTAGTATATATATATATACACACACACACACATATATATATATATAGTATTGATTCTAATTCAAAATATTAGTTCTTTTAGGGTAATTCAATTATACAGTAAAGCATACTTACACACAGACAATCTTACTGATGCACACAAATAGGCTCATTGACAGACAATCTCAATGACACACACAGACAAGGTTACTGGCACACACACAAATTTAGTACAGACAAACTCTGATACACACACACAAGCTTACTACAGACAAGCTCACTGTCACACACACACACACACGCTCACTACAAACAAGCTCACTGATGCGCACACACTCTCCCTACAGACAAGCCCATTGACACACACATGCTCCCTACAGAAGAGCTCACTAACACACAGATTCACTATAGACAAGCTCACTGACACACCCATGCTCCTTACAGACAAGCTCACTAACACACACACACACATATGATCCCTACAGACAAACTCACTGACACACATACAAGCTCACTCACTAGCAGGCACACACACACCCAAACTCACTAGCAGGCACACACACACAGAGGCTCTCTCACTAGCAGTTGCACGCACACACACACACACACACACACACACACAGAGGCAGACAGTCACTGACACTGAGGCAAACATCCACACATACAGAGACAGGCAGTCAAACACACAGGCAGACAGCCACACACTCACACACACACAGGCAGACAGTCACACACACACACACACACAGGCAGACAGCCACACACACACACAGGCACACACACACAGGCAGATAGTTACACACACACACAGTCAGACACAGGCAGGCAGTCACACACACACACACACACAAGCAGTCACATACTAACAGTCAAACACACACAGTCACCCACTAACAGACAGACACACACACACACACACACAGATAGTCACACACACAGTCACACACACACACACACTCACAGGCAGTCACAGGCAGTCACACTGACCTGCTTCTTACCTCCTGCTTGGAGCTCCTGGAGACAGGTTGTTGGGTAAGCAGGGACTCCTTCCTGCTTCCCATGCTGCAGTTAGCCAGGCCTCCGCCGCACAGTAAGCTCCGCCCGCCACACGCTAAGCCCCTCCCCTGCCACACGCTAGCTCCGCCCCCAATTTTTTTTTCATGAACCCGGCCGGCCATGTGTGAGGTATGCCGGCCGCCTGGCTCTCTGCTCCCATGGGGCTCTGTGCGGCCGTACAGCTCACACATGGCCGGACGGGATCACAGGAGCCTGATCAGGATGATTAGCCCAGTCCCAGGTGCCACGCCCCACCGGGAAATTTCCCGGTATCCCGGTGGGCCAGTCCGGCCCTGCATGTTGGTGAATACCTGTAATGAGTCTTACCTGATCGGGAGTCCAGCTCACAGAGTTATACACTCACCCTTGCAAAGTAGACACAGACCAGGGTGACCAGGTAAGACGCCACCTGGCCTGTGAGTCTGTGCACGGGGGCTTTCCTGGAAAAGTGCTCCAAGACGCTGTACAGTAGGGATTAGCAGAAGCGTAGTCAAGGGAAGCCAAAATCAGGGAAGCCAGAGATCAGAGTAGTCCAGGAGGAAAGCCAAGGTCAGAAGTCGGAATTAGACAGGAAACACTGAAACGCATGTACGGAGAAACAGGAACCAAACAAGGGAACCAGAGTCAATGAACTGACACCCCTCCCAGGGTGTGACAGGCTTTTATATCCAGCCAATTAATATGGCATACAGGTGTGCTAGAGTAGCCACGGGTACGTTCAGCTCCCAGTGCTGGAAGAAGGCAAGGACACCTATTACGGCAACACTATGAATGGCTGGATAGCACAGTGGCAAAAGAGCAAGATACACGAAGCCAAAGTCCAGGGTTCAAAGCCCCTGCTGGGCACTCCTGGGGTGACCTCGTCTGGCAGACTGGATGTCGCAGTGAGAACCGTGACAGTACCCTCCCGTCAAGAACGCCCTCCCGGTGTGAACAGGCTCTTCTTGGAAATGGTACTCCTCATCTTCGGTCTAAGTATCACTAAGATAGTCTTTATAATTAAGGTATCCCTTTACGTCCTGGGATTTTATGGTACCAGTTTTGGGTACTAAAGGGGAGAGGCCAAGGTCATTCAAGGACTTGGAGAAAGAGGTAAGTACCTTGATCCCAAGAGTCATTCTCTCTGTACTGTACTCTGTTCCTTAGATGCATCACCAGGTAGTTCTCCTTTGGGCAGGGAGGAAGTGGTGATGGTGCCAGTTTGTACAGGAGAGTCTTCTAGGGGTGGTGCAGACTCATCAGGATTACTGATTGTGACATTTGCCGTAGTCTGAGTACACTTTTGTGTCACAGAACGGGGTTTCAGGGCTGGCAGTGTCCAGGCTGTCTTGCCAGGATGACAGTGTAAGTCCATATGGCACCAGACAGAAGGGATCTTGTCCCAGGTGGACGAGTCGGGCAAAGAGATATGAAATGCCCTCTTTTCCCACAGTATAGACATAGACCATGGGCTCTCCTGCGGTCTTTTTCCTTAGGGGGCAATCTAGTTCTGGTGAAACCAATCTCCATGGGTTCCTCCATGTCGACTGGAGTTTCACGGCTAGCTCGAGTATAAACAGGGTTACAAGGCGGGTCCCTGAAAGTGGGTTCATGCTGCAACATGATGGGATTTTTGTATTCACTAAATAATTCCTCTTCTCTAGGCAATCGGGTTCTGCGAGAACCTGAAGTAGGCTTGGAAGTTGCTTTTCTTGCTGTAAAACACTGAGAATCCATTGCGGACATAAACAACTCCCAGGAGTCCAAGACAGTACTTCTCTCCTGCAGCTTCTGGTGTGCCCACGCCTTAATCCGCCCGACACATAGGTTAATAGCGGAGCGAACTTTGATAAAGTCGGTGGCGTAGGTTCTAGATTTCAGGGCAAATAGTAGCTCACAATCCGTCTTGAACATCGGAAAAGCAGAACGGGAACCGTCGAACCTGTCAGGCATAATGACATACAGTTCTGGGTATGCATGTTCCGGGAATGGAAGTGTTGCTCCTTTAAATGCCAATGAACGTCTCTGCAAATCCATAACATTCTGGGACAGGTTGGAGACTTGCTCGGCCAGGGAGGTGAGTAATTTGTATAACTCTGCGGACTCCATTGGTCAGTTCATCTGTAATGAGTCTTACCTGATCAGGAGTTCAGCTCGCAGAGTTATATGCTCACCCTTGCAAAGTAGACACAGACCAGGGTGACCAGGTAAGACGCAACCTGGCCTGTGAGTCTGTGCACGGGGGCTTTCCTGGAAAAGTGTTCCAAGACGCTGTACAGTAGGGATTAGCAGAAGCGTAGTCAAGGGAAGCCAAAATCAGGGAAGCCAGAGATCAGAGTAGTCCAGGAGGAAAGCCAAGGTCAGAAGCCGGAAGTAGACAGGAAACACTGGAACGCAGGTACGGAGAAACAGGAATCAAACAAGGGAACCAGAGTCAATGAACTGACACCCCTCCCAGGGTGTGACAGGCTTTTATATCCAGCCAATTAATATGGCATACAGGTGTGCTAGAGTAGCCACGGGTAAGTTCAGCTCCCAGTGCTGGAACAAGGCAAGGACACCTATTACAGCAATACTATGAATGGCTGGATAGCACAGTGGCAAATGAGCAAGATACACAAAGCCAAAGTCCAGGGTTCAAATCCCCGGCTGGGCACTCCTGGGATGACCTCATCTGGCAGACTGGATGTCGCGGCGAGAACCGTGACAATACCATCTGGCTCTTGGGCTTTGCTTGAATTATCTTTCTATAGTTGTTGCAGCACCTTTTCTTGAGTCATCCAGTCACAATACTTTTTTTTACATTTATTTTTATTTTTCTCGCTTGCATATTTCTTACTATAATTTTCTGCTTGATAAATACTGAAGAAAACTAATTAAAATGTCTTCTATTTTCTGATCTTCATCAGAAAATGATGATTTTAGTAAACCAATATTTTAATGTTTGGGATTTTCTACATGTATGTACTTAAAAATATTTGGGATTTTGGCCTTTGTCATTTTCTTCATTTTCTAGTTTAGCCCATATAATCACCTGTTTACAGGTATTATTGGCTATATGTATATACTGTACATTTTATATAGCATGGTTCTGATTTATCTCACAACATTTTATTTTCTTATTTTTAATTTCATGGGTTTTCCTTTTTAGTAAGCCACATTGGTTTCATTTTTTTTAAATATATTAGTTACCCAATGGTATATACCGAGTGTACATTACTAGTATTTGTTTTAAGATATTTCTTTTAATCCTCAGTGTTTTTTTTCACTAAAGAGTTTATGCCCGTTGTTGAGCTATGTAGCTGCCCATCTCTTATTAAAATTGGCATTTTTAAAATTACCTGCCTGGGAGAAACTTAATGGGCAGAGCGGTCACTACCTGCCTGGTAACAGGAGGCGTTGGCAGATAGGCCTATGCACTGGTCTCAGTGAGGATCCCTGTCTGAGGTGGAAGACCCACATCTCTGGTGACCTTCATTGCAATTGCTTTTTTGCTTTTATTTCAAAGGATTGTGATTAATATTTTCCAAATGCTCCCTTGTTTGACAAAAAGATCAACATTGTTTGTTATAACCAGATCCAGACAAGCATCATGTCTAGTTGGTGCTTGTACCAATTGTGATATAAAAGTGTCATTTAACTGGTCCAAAAACCTGATTCCCCTTTCTGAACTACTAGTCCCTCTATCCCAATTTATGTCTCTGTAATAGAAACCAGCAATTATTTAAGTGTTACGCAAGTATGCAACTTTCTTAATTTGCTCTAACAACTGTTCTTCCTCATCGATATCAATATTAGGTGGTTTATGTGTTGGGATCCATAGTTATCAACAGTGTGTCCATTTAATGCAACTAAATCCCTATATTTTGTAGAAATGACATGTGATTCTAACAAGTCTTGAAAGAGTGTTTAAGAACCGCTTAATGCTTTCTGTTTGTGCACTGAGGCATATTTATATCATGAATAAACGTTAGTTATTTAAGGTTCCAGAAGCAGCAACATTAAATAAAATATGCTCTGGTGTGCCCTGTAACAATGCTTTGCAATTGCTTCATATTTTGCATTTAACCAATTAATGATCATCATAAATATAGCCTGACATTGTAGTTATGTCCTACGTAGAAGAATGTTAATGTAACAAATCGTAGAATGCCTAGCCCCCTCTTGTGGATATTGCTCTGATTCTACTGGGAGTCTAGTGGGTTTCTTTCATAATACAGATTTTCCACATTCTCTGTTTTCTCAAAATCTATAGAGAAGACTCACTTTTTTCAGTTGACCTATGATTTTTTTGATAGAGTCTAGTTCTATTAAAAAACTTGTCTATCAAAAGACATTGCCTTTTCCAGCAAGGAGTGAATCTTAAAAATGTAATCAGCCGTACGTTATTCAGGATGACAGCACAGAAACTATTTAAACCACTGAGGCAGACCGAGCGCAATCCCAATGCTCTCCTAAAATGGAAGACTATGCACACCACAAAAGAATCAGACAAATAGACATGTTTCTTGTTCAATAGTGCTTGCATATTATTTTAGCAGACTTCTATTTTTTGAATTAAAACATTTAAATATTTTACAAAAAGTTATATATGGACAGTACACTAGAGATGATGGACATTGTATTTGCTGTTTCTAAGTGATATATTTATGAGCGATGTGATTCTTTTCAGACTGTAGTGTGATAGGGTGCTGAGCTTGTTGTTTTGGGGTTAGCTAGATAGTGACCCCAAAAATATATGCTAACATCACAGACTCTTGTAATTTAAAATTAGTATATTTTACATACTTCCTGAGTATTACTCTTAAAATTGTATACTTACTAAATAGTTAGTTGACAACCACATTTGGCACATAATAGATTAAAACAAATGAGGTGGAAAAGTATTTGCTCTGCAAATCTAGATATATTTTTATTCTTGGTATTTTGGTATTGCATTTGCAAATGCGTAAGAAAACCCACTAAAATCAACACACAATTACAACACACTATAGTGGCTGTGCTGTGGCTGTGCTGCCAGGAGTACCGTGGCGCTCTTCCATGATGAGTAGTCAAACAGTTTTCACCAGATGATTGTTCTCTTCCAGTGAGCCTAGTTCTGAATAACAAGATTTTCATGTACTATTTGCCCATTGGTAGTGAAACTTTCCAATACAAGTCTCGTGAGAAGTGATCTGATGGTAAGTCTAAATGTTTTTTTTAGAGGTGTGAGATTTACTAGACCCCTTCACTATGGCGTGGCAAGGGAAGTGGGGACATTAAGTTCCCCCATTTATTAATAAATTAACTCACCAGCAGAGGAAATTGTGCTGTTTTGTTTTTGTTACAGTAATTACCTGCGGGAACACAACCCTAAGGGCCAATATGAATGAGCCTCGCTTGACTGTTACTTCTTTTTAATGAATTTGAAAGCAAACATGATATTTTTTTTTACTTTTCATTGGATTTTGATGAATTATTCATAATAAGCGTGAGCCATTATGGGTGACATTGCTGGTGGTGGCCCGGTGGCAGGGGGATGGGGAGGGGGAGAGGGGGGGGGGGGAAACTAGGCAAAGGTGAGGTCAAGTTATCTGAGCTTTGTGGTCTTTGGAGTGTTCCGCCACCGATCGGAATCCTGCAGCACTGGTAACGACTGGGGGATTGACACTTCTTGACAGAGAAGTGTTAAGCATTGGCAAAATATATGAGATTAGAAATAGATGAAAAAAGAGGAAAATCATACATACTGATGTTTTTTTAAACCTATCTACTGGCATAAATCTCTAATTTTATCTTTATAATTTTTTTAAACTTCATGTACAAATACACATTTAAAAGTTTTAAACATTTAAAAATGGGTGCATTTTTTTTTAAATGAGAAAAGGCACACATGTCTTTAGATATTTGAAAACTTACAAATCATACAAATAATTTTTAAAATATAATAAAAAAAAACTTGTAAGCACTTATTTATATAAAACTTATGTTTTAGTTATGTGATTTTGCACAAAATAATAATGCACTAATGTGTTTACACTTCATTGTCGTTTTTAAATTACAAATATAAAATAATTATTTCAGTATGTGATCTCATCTAACCTATACATCAGGTGAACCAAGAGTCATTTTATTTACCTACTAAAATGTTATCCAAAAATTATTTATCACCAGTGCTACTTAATATTGCATAATTCACATGATGGTAAAGCTTTGTGGTTGGGCTACAAATGAATCCTTGAATTAAAGGAAAATTATAGCGCTCTGAAAACAACGTTGTTTTCCTAGCACTATAGATCCCTGTAGTACTCCCCTTCCTTGTGCACCCCTTTCCCCTCCACTCCTTGGCACTGTCTTAGACTCTGTCTCTGCTTCTTCTCTGACTGACGTCCACCAGGGGACCTAATGCACCTGGCGGCACTGGCCGTACTTGCTTTAGGACTTCCCTCATAGGAAAGCAATGTACAATGCTTTTCTATGGGGTTTTGGGTGACGCTGGATGTCCTCATACATAGCATATACATTTTCCAAGAGGTTATCACAATTTGTTGTGTTTGTGGTAAGGACTCCAATAAGTAGTGCCTATAGTTCTTAACATCGTATTATTGGTCAAATGTTTTGCTGGTGTCTTGTCAGTATGTAGTCATTTTATTTAATTTAGGCATTATACTATTTATTTGCCAACAGGTGTGGGTAGATGCAGGCACCCAGATCTTCTTTTCCTATGCCATCTGCTTGGGCTGTTTAACCGCCCTGGGGAGTTACAACAGCTATAACAATAACTGCTACAGGTACCGACTCTCTTACTTTGTATATTCCATTTCTAGAAGATAAATTATTGGACTTTTTTTTTTTTGAGTATCAATCACATTTCATTTTATTCTAGAATTAATACTTTAAAATAAAAAATGGACTTTAAGACTATAGGAGAAGGATGAAAAGACTGAAGTGTCAAATAAACTATTTTATAGTTGAAAAACTATGTTTATGATGGCCTCTCCAATCAATCTTGAGGCTTCCTATCAAACTCTACTGAGAAGTGCCTTAAGATATTGTAGATTGAGATATTGAGATAAAAAAAAGAGTAAGGCTATCAGAGTTTAGGATGAACCGATAAAGGCTATTTTCAGAGCAGAAATGTTGCATTGTGTCATTCAATAAACTGGAAGACTTCTCTGGTGCACCCAGTTACTTTTTATGAATACAGGCATTAGCACAAGTCGTTTTCTCTAATACGACCTTAGATGAACCTACAAATGTTAATCAGACATTTCCAAAACTCAGTACTCAGCATATTGAGGTGGATGGGTCAAAGGGTCATGGGATATGTTCTATTTCCATACAAATCTCATAAAATACAAGTGAATCATGTCCTTATTCCCTCACAGAGATTGCATTCTACTTTGCTGCTTAAATAGCGGAACCAGTTTTGTAGCCGGATTTGCCATATTTTCTGTCCTGGGTTTTATGGCTTATGAACAAGGAGTACCAATTGCTGAAGTTGCAGAATCAGGTATATGTCACTCAACCGTTTTTTCAACAGTCTTCAATTTGATCTGTTTTTGGGCCAGGTTACAGGTAAAATTAAATAAAACATTTTAGCAAGATTTACTACTATCACAGTTGTGTAATATTTCTTAGATTCCATTTTCACCTCTTGTATGTCTTAACATTATTTCTTGTTTGTCAGTTACTTCTGTTATATATACATACACTTGCTTTATAAGTGTAAAGTGCTGCAGAATACATTAATTATATTTGGAGATTCATTCTGTTTCAAAGTGTAATTTGTCGGAATGTGTCTGAGTCAAAATGTAGCTGGATCACGAACCAGCCAAACTGCATAATTGCTGTGCATGTTCATTTTGATTTGTGATTCTGAATTCCGCTCATGACACCCAAAAAAAAGATGACTGATGTGAAAAAGATGATTGATGGACAAAGATCAAGTGACAAGTAGCCAATAAAGGGAAACACATCTATACTTTTATAATATATATATTATATATTATATTATGTATATATTTTGCAGCATAATGATAGGAACATTTTCCTGCCATTTGGATCACAGAACAAGTAAGAAACAGTAACTAATACATGGAAAAAGAGGAGGAGCAGTAAACACACAATCTATATATATATATATATATATATATATATATATATATATATATATAGATTGTGTGTTTACTGCTCCTCCTCTTTTTCCATGTATTAGTTACTGTTTCTTACTTGTTCTGTGATCCAAATGGCAGGAAAATGTTCCTATCATTATGCTGCAAAATATATACATAATATAATATATAATAAAATATATTATGTGTATGTTTTATGGTAAACTGTTTGACACACCCTTTTGGTAATTTTTTTCTGAATCCGTTTTTTTTTACCAAAATCCTCCCGATCTAAATTGACATATGGACAACATTTGGCAGTTTTTTATTTTTAGAAAAGAATGCTACAGCCAATCCTACATTTATCGCAATGCTCACGTTAAATGTTAATATACTAATGCTATGTATGTTATTACATGAACATTGTGCAAGGAGATTCTCCAAGTCAGTGTTTTCAAATTCCTGCCACCACAGATTTTGGTAGACTACAAACGTTGAATACAATAAGATGATGATAGAATTATGGTCTCCAGAATTATGAGCTTCCTGAGCATTGAATTAAGAGGGAATATCATTAGTTATTTTAAAAATACATACATAGATACATACACACACACATTGAGTGAATGCATGCAGCACATTTAATTAGGGTTTGAATCCCATAGAAAGAAGTACATATTTTTAAATGGGGAATATTTATTTGATATCAGTCATAAATTTGTAGGAGTTTTGTCTTCAAACTAATGACAAGCTAGCCCAAACTGTCATAGAAGTAGGTGGTAATGATGCAAATATGTAATAGGGCTTAAGTTTGTCCCTATGTATACCTATGATAATAAACAATTAATAGCAAAATTATTCAAAATGCAACTCAAAAAGAACCTTAGGTGATGTTACATGCATAAGATATTAAAACCCATCGGTGCAAAATGATTTTTTACAGAAATCATGAGACCAGTGTAAAATGAATCCAGATTTGAACCACAATGTCAAATGTTACATAATAATGGGTATAATACGAACTGCCCAGTTCATCTGTTTTTCAATTAATTCTACTCTTTGAAAAGAGTCTTTTAAAATCTGCATCACTAAAATAAATCCTTTTTAATTGTGACACAGTGAATCCCAGTGTTGCTCTCAGATGCATTCCTTACTACTTAGTTCATTTCATCAGATCACTCAGAGAAAGTCTGGCTTTTTGTAGATGTCCAAGAATTGATGTCTTCATTTCCATCTGTCAGACAGTCCTCTGTATAGAACAGGCCACCCACTGCTTAAACCTTCAAATTTTATCTGGGCCATTGTCCCAGCTCCCGTCAGTGAAGAAGCCAAACATACAGATGAGGTGTAATTGAGCATAACACATTCTTGCAAATCACAATATTGACAAAATGTTAGATAAACATTAACACACTATTGTTTTAATTCACATCATTCCAGATTTTATAAGCAGAAAAAAAGTTATATTGTAAGGGTAACAATCTTTCATACGAGGCTATAATGCAAAGGCTTAATACCATCTCTTAATGCCAGAAGTTGTGTTGATTGCCCATATGCTCTAAAGCTATATTTAAAAGTTTGGCACCCCCCATATACTTAAATTAAAGATACTATGCTTTAATTTGCTAAAAATGCTAAAAATGCTCCAGAACTGCTGAATGCTTCTGGAGAAAGTCTCACTCCACATCTGCATTTCTCTACTATAAATTTATGCTCTTTCCTCTGCAAAAGTAAATTACTTCAATACCCTCATAACCACTGTAACGGAACTCCCCGTACTCCGACCGAGTACCTTCCGTTGATGAACGCTTCCTAGCCTGTGCCTTGGACCACAAGCACCGCACTGAAAACCACAACCACCGCAGACTCCATAACCGCTGTAGCTTAACTGGAGACTCGCCGTCTTCTGTCCACCCTGGATCAGCTTCTGTCCTCCAGGACCGTGTGGGGAAGACCTCTCCTCCAGGAGAGCGTATCAGGAACAAGCTCTTAAAAGAGCTAGGTGATTAAAGCTCAAGGGAGTATGCAGAGCATAGCAATCCCCAGTGTGAGGATAGCTGTCCCCTCCAATCACGAGACAAGACTACGTGTTGAGGGTCAAGAAGAACTAACTGTACTGGCACATACAGCCTCTTTTATTCACATTCTACAAACATAGTACTGCCCACAGGGTTTTGAAGAACAACCAATCAACACATTACAACACAGCTAACACTCCCATTCATTACATCAGGAATCCTCCCCTCTGCCTGTGATACAATTATCTCAACACAATAGACTAACTTAATTATCACAGGCAGGAAAATATAGTATTATAAAACATATCACAGGGACCCCAAAACATGCAATAACCCCATAAAAATATACCAGTGGATCTGGGTGAACCACATGTCCAAAATTCACTCAGATCCATTCAGTAGTTTGGAAGATACGGTTTAATGCAGATTCCACAGAACATATACAGGCTATATGAAAAATAATTACTGTTAAATATGTCCCCTGTTCTGTAGTTTAAAACTACTGAACGATGTCTTTGTGCACCAAATACCGGCGAGATGGCACCGTGTACAAAAGTCAAAACAGTGTCTGGGAGTTAAAATGGCCGCCATCCATTGTTCTCACCATGTGCTTCATCCATTGTTCTCACCATGTACCTCTGATACATGAAATGGTGGCCACCCAGTAACTCCACAGTTTGTCTGGTAGTCTATCCAGCCGAACCAACAGATGAAACACATGGGAAACAGTGCACAAATGAAGGGAATCATAAACAATATGGACAATAGTCATATTTGTGCACAATCTCAAGTTTTGTCACAGGGCACAAATAGGCAAGCAGCCCCCTCCAAGAACATGTGGCGAGGTCTGTTCCGCCACAACCACACTCTCCCATGAACCCAAATGACTATTTCACACTTTTAACTCTCTTCTTCACCCTGTTGCTCCTCCTCCTTCTACTGACTTAACCGTCACAAACTTTGCAACTAACTTCACTGACAAGATCTCTACAATCAGGGAAGAGATCTCTCATCTCTCTCCTTCCCCTTACAATACTTCCCCCAACCTCACTCCCTCCGCTGTTCTATGTACATTCGCACCTGCTACAACGGAAGAGGTTTCTGATCTACTCTGGTCTTCCTGCCCCACTACCTGCTCCCTTGATCCTATTCCCTCGTATCTCATCCATACTATGTATTCTTCTCTTGCTTTGCCTTTCACAAAAATTCTCAATCTCTCCCTCTCATCTGGCATATTTCCATTACCCTTCAAACATGTGACTGTAACCCTGAGTCTAAAAAAGCCCAACCTTGACCCTAACTCCCTGTCCAACTACCTCCCTATCTCGCTACTGCATTTTGCGTCCAAGATCCTTGAAAGACTTGTGTATTTGAAATTGACAGACTTCCTCGAGTCCAATTCTCTGCCCACTTCAGTCTGGTTTCTGTGCTCAGCACTCTGTGGTAACAGCTCTGACCAATGTATCAAACAATCTACTTGTTGCAAACTCTCATGGTCACTACTCTATCCTAATTCTCCTTAACCTTTCCACTGCTTTTGATACTGTTGATCAGCAACAGCTTCTTCTCATCCTCCGTAATCTCGGTCTACGAGATATTGCTCTCTCCTGGTGCTCTTTCTACCTCGCCCAGCGCTCTTTTAGTGTTTTGTTCTCTGGCTCTGCCTCTTCCTCCCAACCTCTCTCTGTTGGTGTCCCCCAAGGTTCAGTCCTTGGTCCCCTACTGTTCTCGATCTACACTGTCTCCCTTGGTAAACTCATCAGCGCCTTTGGCTTCCAATATCTCTTCTATGCAGATAACACACAAATCAATCTGTATCTGTACATTTCACCCACCGCTAGACTTGTGCACTTTAAAATTTTAATTGGCCGAATCGATCTTGCCAAAGAAAACAAATAGTTATTTCATATGGCGTTTTGGCTTGGATGACTTTTGTCCATGCAAACAATTCAGGAAAACGATTTGGACAAACCAAAACTTCATAAAAATGGGCCATCCAGTCTTCTGCAAAATATAAATATTATATATTTTGCAGTACACTGGTAGGCACATTTTTGTGCCATTTGGTTTACAGATCATGTGAGAAGAAGTAACCAATAGAGGGAGAAAGAGGAGGACCAGTAAGAAAAATAAAAAATAAAAATATGTATCTATCTATATCTATCTATATATATATATATATATATATATATATATTTATTTATTTTTTGTGCCATTTGGTTTACAGATCATGTGAGAAGAAGTAACCAATAGAGGGTGAAAGAGGAGGACCAGTAAGAAAAATAAAAAATAAAAATATGTATATATATATATATATATATATATATATATTTATACATTCGTTATAATAAAAATTATTCATTTTTACAATATTTAGTGGCAGTCACCTGTACATAAGCCATCTTTTTAATTATTTTTGGTGACCCAGACTCAGAACTCCAACTCACAAATCAAATAAAGTGGCTCATCCATTGTATATTGAACTTATTTTATGATTCTTCTATGTAGACCACTCACCAATTGCCCACTATTTGGACGTATTGCAATTACTTTGAAACCAAATATACAAGTCTGATCACCACCTTTCGTGATAATTTCAAGGTCTTTGAATATAGGAACACAATTTCCCAATTCAGTGGTGTGAAGAGTGAAGGTTGCCTTGATCTCTGTTAAATTATTCCAACTCATATTCTGTATGAATATGTCTTTGAACATCATGTTCTTTTCAGTAAAAATAATTTGAATCTTATATAAATTCAAAAGAAAGACACACTTGTCATCGGTGACAAAACTGGGTTAACAAGTGAAATCCTATTTATTTTTGGAGCATCATTGAACAGCATAAAGCATTTTCGAACAATTTCACTGAAGAAGACATGCTGTCACCAAAATGTTTGTGTTATTCACTGATATTCTGAAAATAAATAGGCTATCCCTTGTGAACCAAGTTTTCAACAGTGCTAAGTGTATCTTTCAACTGACAGATTTGAGCTCTTATGAGGAGCAGCAACACTGTTGCACGGCAGCAGTTGTACATTTTGTCATTTTTGAAAAATCTTTTATGGGATTGCAGTAACTTCCTTTTCTTTTTTTGAACACAATCTCATAGGATGTATCTGAGTTTAAAAATAATACATTGGAGACGTATGAAACTGTGGAACCAGCTCCAATTATTTGTTACCTAGCTGTAGGCTATTAGAGAATTTTGAGGGTTCTAGTTCATCGTAAAATAGGTTTCCATTTTTGGACACCCCCTAGGCTTACAGTATTTTTTTTTTTTAGTAAAAACTAAAATAGCAGAAATAGCAGATTAGTAAAAATATTTCACTACAGTCAAGCAATAGGTAATAGTACATAGAAACATAGAAACATAGAAACATAGAAACATAGAATGTGACGGAAGATAAAAACCATTCGGCCCATCTAGTCTGTCCAATTTTCTAAATACTTCCATTAGTCTCTGGCCTTATCTTATAGTTAGGATAGCATTATGCCTATCCCATGCATGCTTAAACTCCTTTACTGTGTTAACATCTACCACTTCATCTGGAGGGCTATTCCATGCATCCACTACCCTCTCAGTAAAGTAACACTTCCTGATATTATTTTTAAACCTTTGCCCCTTGTTGTAGTAGTTTTTCTTCTTTTAAATATAGTCTCCTCCTTTACTGTGTTGATTCCCTTTATGTATTTAAATGTTTCTATCATATCCCCCCTGTCTCGTCTTTCCTCCAAGCTATACATGTTAAGATCCTTTAACCTTTCCTGGTAAGTTTTATCCTGCAATCCATGAACCAGTTTAGTAGCCCTTCTCTGAACTCTTTCTAAAGGTATCAATATCCTTCTGAAGATATGGTCTCCAGTACTGCGTACAATACTCCAAGTGAGGTCTCACTAGTGTTCTGTACAATGGCATGAGCACTTCCCTCTTTCTACTGCTAATACCTCTCCCTATACAACCAAGCATTCTGCTAGCATTTCCTGCTGCTCTATTACATTGTCTGCCTACCTTTAAGTCATCAGAAATAATCACCCCTAAATCCCTTTCCTTAGATGGACAAACCACAATACCATATTAAAGGAACACTCTAAGCACCATAACCACTACAGCTTGTTGTAGTGATTATGGTGTCAAGAGTGACCTGGGCCAATTCCTTGGTAAGAAGTTCTACCAATTTTAAACAGTGTAGCATTTTTAACTACAAGGTGTCAGCTGGCCCCACCTCCACTACTAAATCTGTTTAACGTAGGTCCTAATCAGGAACTTCTGTTAGCTCTCCTGAACTGAGCCTTGGTTAGGAACTCTCGCTCTTGGGCATTGGTATTGGAGTAAGGGACTGGGACCCAGCGGATTCCTGTTAAAAATTCAAATTGTTCAAAAATGGTTTGACTAAAGAAAATGGGTGGCACCAAGGCACTTCTAGCACTATAATCACTACAGTGAACTGTTGTGTTTATGGTATTTGAAATGTGTTCCTTTAAATATATGTTTTTGATAATATTGTATTATCATTAACTCTGTAGAATTTTATCTCTCTCGTTTATCTGCTGGGCTGAAAGAATATTTCAAAAGCAAACAAATATTAAGTCAATATGCCAGTTTTGCGATTTAAGATATTGAAATATATTTTCTGTAATGTTATATTTCAAAGAGACATTTAATGCCAATGGGGAAACATCCTTCACATCTTGTCACAAATTATTTGAGATAAATTAGATGTAACAAGAAAATCATACCTCAGAAGAGTCTTTGTATGCTGTCTACTGCCTTTTTCTTTATTAAGAAACCTTTTTTAACAAAATAATTAAAAAGGCCTAAAATGCTGGTTTGAAGCTGACAGTTAATTGCATCTTGCCTGTTAATACGGTAATTAAATCAATCTAAAAGTAGCCATGGAAAATGTATAAAAAGAATTGTAATTCTGTCTGAACCTGTTTGCTGTTACAAACTCTGCATCCATCATTCCACTGTGTTTATTTTATTTAATGTTTGCAAATCAACTTTATTATGCTTTTGACTAATCAGATTCATTAAAGTGTTCCGTTCTAACAAATGTCTACAGTACTAAAAGTAAAAACACGATTGAAACCAGTGGAACCAATAAGCACAACTCATTGGTGGCTCCTACCCTTTTACACTATTGCACCACTTTTAAGAACAAAACACACTCATTAATGTTCTCTATTAAGAATTATTTTGTCACCATGCTCTGTTTGGTTTTTGTTTTTTTCTAGGGCCAGGTCTTGCTTTTATCGCCTATCCAAGGGCTGTGACCATGATGCCTCTTGCTCCCCTGTGGGCTGCCCTGTTTTTCCTGATGTTGATATTTCTTGGTCTTGACAGTCAGGTAAGCAAAGGCCTCCAGTAACAATGCTGGAGGCTTAGGTTGTAAGTGCAACAGGACCATCTATGTTCCTCCTGTCACAGGAGGCCCATGAGCTGGCCGGCTGGCCACCTCAGGACCTTCACAGGTGGCTATGTACTAACACAGTTTACCCAGACCGCAGGGGCCTACTCTTCCAAAATTCACTGTGTCCAGAGGGGAATAAAGGTGGGCTGCGAGGGAGCTGTAATTTCTGTGCTCCTCCAGCACTGCTATCTTCCACCCTATGGTGATGCCAGGAGCAGGGAAATGATGTCACCCCAGCCCCGGCATTACTAACCAGCACAAGGGTGCAGTGATGGAAGAGCATGAAGATTATAGCAACCCTAGTGACAGAGGACCCACACAAGCTCTCCGAAACATAGGAAACTTGGTGGGCTTAAGTAACAATTAAAAAAACAAAAACATGTATGTGTGTGACAGTGAGTGTTAGAGATGTCGCGAACATAAAATTTTCCGTTCGTGAACGGCGAACGCGAACTTCCGCAAATGTTCGCGAACGGGCGAACCAGGCGAACCGCCATAGACTTCAATAGGCAGGCAAATTTTTAAACCCACAGGGACTCTTTCTGGCCACAATAGTGATGGAAAAGTTGTTTCAAGGGGACTAACACCTGGACTGTGGCATGCCGGAGGGGGATCCATGGCAAAACTCCCATGGGAAATGACATAGTTGATGCAGAGTCTGGTTTTAATCCATAAAGGGCATAAATCACCTAACATTCCTAAATTGTTTGGAATAACGTGCTTTAAAACATCAGGTATGATGTTGTATCGATCAGGTAGTGTAAGGGTTACGCCCGCTTCACAGTGACAGACCAAACTCCCCGTTTAACGCACCGCAAGCAACCGCAAACAGTCCATTTGCACAACCGCAAACTCCCCATTTGCACAAGGTTGGATACCAAGCTAGCCATGTCCCGTTCCTTGTCCTCACTGATGTCATTGAAGGTCTCTTCCTCCACCCAGCCACGTACAACAGTTTCTTTTGTCACAGGTTGCAAATGGCATCGCTGTTGTCAGAGGTAGACACAAACAAAATGCCACACTGCTGAGCTCTGCAATGACAGCATTCTGGTGGTGGCAACAGCATGCGTTGATTGGCGTGCTGTCTGGCTGACCCCGGGTGACGATGCATGCTGTCTGACTGTGCCACTAGCTCCTTGCGACGACCTCCCCCTGCTTCCAACTCGTCTCCTCCTCTCTGTCTCCCCATCTGAACTTTCCCCCTGTTCTTCTTCTCTTCTAGCAGGCACCCACGTGACATCCTCGGACGCATCGTCATCATCAACCGCTTCACTTGTATCTGACAACTCAGCAAAGGAAGCAGCAGGGGGTACAACATCATCATCATCACACCGTACGTCCATGTGTGTAATGCTGCCTGACTGAGACATATCCCTGTTATCTACATCCTCTTGCAATAATGGTTGTGCATCGCTCATTTCTTCCAACTGATGTGTAAATAACTCCTCTGACAGATCAAGTGAAGCGGCTGTGGTGCTAGTGTTGGTGGTGGCGGCAGGCGGGCGAGTGGTAACTTGAGAGTTGCCCGAAGCTAAGCTGGAGGAGGATGGTGCGTCAAGGTTCCGAGCGGAAGCTTTAGAAGATTGGGTGTCCTGTGTTAGCCAGTCAACTATGTCCTCAGAACTTTTCGAGTTCAGGGTACGTGGCCTCTGAACACTGAGCATTATTCTAGGGCCAAAGGGAATCACAGCACCACGACCACGACGGCCCCTGCGGGGTGGCCTGCCTCTGCCTGTCATTTTTTTTTCGATTAGTGGTAATATGCGTGCAAGCTACTGTGACAACAGATATGAGTGGCACTGTGCAAAGGCAGAAGTTGGCAGAGTAGACGCTGTAGTCCTGACACACACGCTTGCAGACAACTAACTGCTATTCAATCTATTACAGTCAAATTTTTTTTTTTTTTTAAATGTACACTACTGTTACACCAGATATGAGTTGCACTGGTGTGACACTGTGCCCTGGCAGGCCCTGAAATGCACACGTGTGAAGGAAACTGACTGCTATTATTTCACAGTCAAAAAAGTTTTAGTTTTTTTTTTAAATGCAAGCTATTGTGACACCAGATATGAGTGGTGGCACTGGGCAAGTGGGCACAGTATACGTTGTGAGCCTGACACACACGTTGGGTGCTGTCCTTACAGCAGAGATCAGATGAGTCCTTCAGGACTGTAGTGGACACTGAATACACTAGCCTAGCTATCGATTTCCCTAACTGCAGAGCTGAACAGACGTGCTTGTCTGGGGCTCCAGCACTGCTAAGCCCAATCTTGTGTAATCCGCACTGACAAACGCCAAAACCAGACTCAAATTGCAGCCCAAACGACAGATGACCGGGAGTACTATATGTAGATACCAAACATGTGGTGTTACTCACCGGACCCACAAACTTGGAAGCCGCAGCCTACCAGCAGGGATGGTGTGAGGGAGACGGCCACTCCCCGACCAGCACACCAAGCTGAACATGCCAGTGTGGAACCCCGTCCCCGCCCCCCATGGACCGGCGGGGCTCATCCCGGTCCCCACCGACCAAGAGCACACGACTATACCGCATCCTGCCATCCCCCGGGGAGCCGATGGGAACGGCACCGAGACAATAAAATTGCGGCCACGTCCTGGTCGGTTAGGCCAAATCCTCAGCCTCTAGACGGCAACTACGTGGAAGATGCGCTCAAACGCCTTGACAAGATATTCAATGACTTCTGGGTCAAACTATACAAGCGATTGGAACAACCGCCACCCCCAACAACCCAGGAGGTAAAGGAGCAGGGAATGGGAGGGCAACACACCATGAGCACACTTCATCCCCAAGCTCCTGCTGTACAAACAGACAGCTCACTCAGTCATAAGGGTGGCAGAGGGCCCACCCCGATGTACCGCACACACCGCAAGCGAACCCCTCGCCACCAGAGGAGACAAGCTCCCAAGCCCATGATAAAAAGGCCTCTGAGGCACACGCGGAGAGACGAGAGGCACCGGACCGGACCCGTGAGACGGACCGACCGGGCCCAGCAGCCGAAAACACCGGGGCCGACCCAGAGCCCTGTCGGACTACAAACCCCTCACAGGATGCTACAGCCCCTTCTGCAGGTATGAGACCGGACCGGCATCCTTACCAAGCACTGCAGTGCTGCTCCATGCGCCAGCCTAAGACCCAGGCCCCGAACGGGCATAGGACCAGTACCATGACTTTGGAGGGCCAGCACCGGGCTTTATGGACTCTAGCCCACCAGGAGGCTACAGGACTCACCCACCGAATAGCATTGGCAACAATACCCGGCAATCTATGGCTCCTGAATAGCATTGGCAACAATACCCGGCAATCTATGGCTCCTGAATAGCATTGGCAACAATACCCGGCAATCTAAGGCTTCTGAATAGCAGTTGCAGAGATACAGCACCCACGGACTGGTGATCCTTAAGGTGCAGCTAAAGCCACTTCGTCTATAGACAGTCATAACAGTTAACCTTTCCACATCATATACATGTCGCAATGCATAGTCTCTGAGAGCGGTTGATCACGGTTCATACTAGGATGTCTTCCATGTTTTAGTGCAAACTAGTCTAACTACTAATATAGTTGAAACATACTATTTTTATTCATGCCAGACAACCATGCAGGCCAGACTAACAAACATGCCAGGGCCAATCATAGTTAACCACCTCAGACATAGATAGCCTCACCCTGGTTCTCAGTATGTAGATTTATATACTCACGCACTGCTTAATATAAAACGTATTCACTATGACGTAAGCTTAAGCCTGTTTGAATTCAAAGATGTTCTTAAATTATCTAAATGTAGATATATATATATATATATACTCACGCACTGCTGAATATAAGGTATTCACTATGACGTAAGCTTAACCCCTTAAGGACACATGACGTGTGTGACACGTCATGATTCCCTTTTATTCCAGAAGTTTGGTCCTTAAGGGGTTAAAGGACCACTCTAGTGCCAGGAAAACATACTCGTTTTCCTGGCACTAGAGTGCCCTGAGGGTGCCCCCACCCTCAGGGACCCCCTCCCGCCCGGCTCTGGAAAGGGAAAAAGGGTTAAAACTTACCATTTTCCAGCACCGGGAGGGGAGCTCTCCTCCTCCTCCTCCGCCTCCGTTCCGCCCCGTCGGCTGAATGCGCACGCGCGGCAAGAGCTGCGCGCGCATTCAGCCGGTCGCATAGGAAAGCATTTACAATGCTTTCCTATGGACGCTTGCGTGCTCTCACTGTGATTTTCACAGTGAGAATCACGCAAGCGCCTCTAGCGGCTGTCAATGAGACAGCCACTAGAGGATTAGGGGGAAGGCTTAACCCATTAATAAACATAGCAGTCTCTGAAACTGCTATGTTCATAAAAAATGGGTTAACCCTAGCTGGACCTGGCACCCAGACCACTTAATTAAGCTGAAGTGGTCTGGGTGCCTAGAGTGGTCCTTTAACCCCTTAAGGACCAAACTTCTGGAATAAAAGGGAATCATGACGTGTCAGACATGTCATGTGTCCTTAAGGGGTTAAGCCTGTTTAAATTCAAAGATGTTCTTAAATTGTCTAAGCCTGTCTAAACACTACCAAGTTGTTGAATCTGACTGACAAACCTCATAATAATTTAACATATAAAATGTGCACGTATTAACATATACCCTATTGTTACAATTGTTACTTGAAAAGCATGAGGAATGCCGTTGGGGTACCACATGCTCATTTGTTATACCTCCATGCACTACAAAAATAAAGAATTAAAAAAAAAAATGTATGCAGCTTCCGAATGAATCTAAAATGGATGCTGTCCAGGAGGTGGGTGGGTCTGGGAGGGAGGGTCTGCTGCTGATTGGCTGGAATGTGTCTGCTGACTGTGAGGTACAGGGTCAAAGTTTACTCAATGATGACGAATAGGGGGCGGACCGAACATCGCATATGTTCGCCATCCGGGTGAACGCGAACACGCTATGTTCGCCGGGAACTATTCGCCAGCGAACTATTCGGGACATCTCTAGTGAGTGTATGTTACTGTGTATCTATCAATGACAATGTGTATGTCTGTCAGTGAAAATATGTGTTGGTTAAACAGTGTGTGTTCAAATGAGTGGGTGTATGGGTCAGTGAGAGTGTGTGCTTAAAAGGATGAAATGTTTAAAAAAAATGGTTTCATTCAATTCATGTGATTTGTAGTAATATGCATTCATGTGTGTATGTGCATGCACACAGTCTATGTGCACACGCGTGTATTATTAATTAATGTGTATGATATTAAAGTGTATATAAAATAAGTGTATATTAAAGATAATTAAATTCCATCTGTACATTGTGCCAGCAGAAATGCTAGCAAATGTATAGATGTATAGATTTAAATTTAAAGCTCTCTACAAATATGGTCCATCCCCTGCCTGTCATCAAAATCATCAACATTAGACATGTGTGCCAGTGGCCTAAGGTCTAATGCCATAGACTGAGTGACAAGCATTCCTCTTGCTCCCTGTCACTGTGTTACTCTCCCAACAGGCGCTTGTTAGGGGAGTATGCTAAGCACTGACACCAGCATGCTGACAGCGAAGCCAGCATGTTAGCATCAGCATGGGGGATTGCCGTGTTTAGGGAAATGGCCAGAAGCAGGGCCAATCACTCCACATTCAAACACAGCCAATCACTTATGCAATCACAGTCAGCCAGCCACACACATACACACAATCACACCCTGCCAACACTACACATACATATCACACTCAGCCAACCAACACTATCACATACAGTCAAGTCCCAAACAGAATCACACACAGCCAACACCTGCACAATGACACTCAGCCACCACAACACATATGCATTGCTTAAGAGGAGTAATGAGGGGTGAATAGGGGCTCTTCTTTGATTCTTGCAATGGGGCCCTGTGATTTCTATTTATGCTCCTGTCCAGTAGTTAAAAATGAAGTATGGTACAGTAGAAACAAAATGCTACATCATAAAAAAAATGTTATTAACTTTATGTTTTTGGTTTTATCATTTTAGTTTGTATGTGTGGAAAGCCTGGTAACTGCGGTAGTGGATATGTACCCAAAGACATTCCGAAGAGGGTATCGCAGAGAGTTATTAATTTTAGCACTTTCAATTGTTTCTTTCTTTGTTGGGCTGATAATGTTAACTGAGGTAAGATTCTTTATTCCATAATACATTACATAACAGATGTAGTTTGAACTGTTAAATAATATATATATATATATATATATATATATATATATTATTTAAACATATATACTGAAATATATATTCAAGTGCAAGGATATTTTGGGGGCCACAGGCGAAGATGATTTTGGTGCCTCTCCCCCCCGCCCACCCAAAAAAGCATCTTCATATTTGAGCCTCTTAACCCGCCTTTTGTTTCTTAACCCTTTTTTTTTTAAATGTCTTACCTTTAGTGCATCTTATCCCTTATTTTCCTGTGCGCCCTAAGGTGGCCACCTGTACCTCCTTATGGACGCACCGGCCCTGTATATATTTCACTTTTATGTAAATGTTAGATGTTATGTATGCTAAATGTTTTTTCATTTTTTTTTCATTTTTTCTATAGCAAGTGTGAAATAGTTTTTAGTGGCAGGAATTGGATTGGACAAAACAAGTTTAGGACTGGAGTAACAAGAAAAAATAAGAAGATTTATTAACTAAACAGTAATCTGAAATCTGAATTTTAAATATAAGAAAAAAAGGTTTATTAAAAAAATGTGAAACAGAGCTATATAGTCAAAGCTATATCATTCACGAAATTTGCAATATGGGTTTTTAACTCACTACAATTTGGTATTTAAATGTCTATTCTAAATATTTGTGAAGCGGTTAAAATTATTCATGTGAGATCTGCTTTGTGTATCCCATGTCATTGTGTTCATTATACTGTATAATCATATCAGGAGAGTAGAGTAGAATCAGTAGAGCAGTTGCTACATACTGTGTGTTTGGAAATTACACACTCATAAACTCATATAGAAAACTATGTATGTCAATTTCTATCTGTACACTTTAAATGCAATATCTTATATGTGTATTTAATTCCTAGGGTGGAATGTACGTTTTTCAACTGTTCGATTCATATGCAGCTAGCGGAATGTGTCTTCTCTTTGTTGCAATATTTGAATGTGTCTGCATAGGTTGGGTTTATGGTAAGTGTCTAATTGATTTTACGTTAAGCATTACCTACATATAATATGTATGTTAGGCAGTGCATGACTACATGAGAAATCATTAAATTCTACGAATGTATAATAGATGCAGTACCAGTCAATATTTGGCATTAGAAAAGTAATATATGTACCAATTGTGGTACATATATACAAAGCCCCTTTCTGTGTCTTATTAGATTTTAAACTAAATGATTTAAATTATTCTTTTTCACTAAGCTAATAGAAGAGAAGCACATTCTTCTGTCAATGGTCTATATAATGAGTCATATATTTAAGTATTAAATATAATGGTCATATTATCTTAGAACAAACATTTAAACTGGCAAACTGAAAAGAATGCAGTTACCTTTTTACAATATGGATAACATATCCTCATTATTGAAGGCATCTGTGACTTTGTGATATTTGCCAGAATCATAAACTCTTTGCCAGAAATATTTTTAACTTTACTAGTTGCTGAAAATATAGTGTATTCATCTGGTATCCATGGTGTAAGATGATCTAAATATGTCTGCTCTCTCTATATTTCTAGGAAGCAATCGGTTTTATGATAATATCGAAGATATGATAGGACATCGACCAGTTGTGTTAATAAAATGGTGTTGGATGTTCTTCACCCCTGGAATTTGTGCTGTAAGTTCCTAATCCTAAAAAAACATATGGTCAATAACCCCTATCTACCTGGGTGAGATTTTAAATTGGGAAAGTAAACTAGGTATCCTTAGGTCTTCCAGCGGGCTAACAGGTCTAGAATATCAAGCCTGTAATTTGTATTTCCCTCTAACCCACAGGCCAGGGGGGTTGGAAGAAGATGTTTAACTACTTGGACTTTTTAAATCCACCGTTGGGCACTCTGCATTGTCATGGTTGATTACTCAGTAAAAGAAAACAATACACTTAAAAGAACACACATCACCTTAAGACAACTGTCTCATTCAAAATCTCTATCTTTGAATGAGACTGTTCTGTTACTCTGCAGACTGCTAAATAATATAAATATGATCTTTTTTTCCATAGTTACCAGCTTCTTTCCTATGCTTTCTATATTCACTCTCAGGGGACAGTGAACTAAAAAATCAGTGTCCTATTCATAGGAATTCTGTAAACGTACATTAGGCATACCTGACAGTCACACATGTGCAGTTAGAAGATCGCTTTGCCTTGCAACATTTTGACAGTGAGAGACAGTGGGGAGATGAGAGGGATTCTGATCAGTGTGATTGATGTAGAGCCGGTTTTGGTTTTGGGTTTCCCTCTCCCTGCTGTGTTAGTCAATGCACGGAGAATGAGGAGCTTGCCGCTCCTACACAATGATGTCCTGTTTCTGTCATTAGTGGACTGGTCAGGACTAAATTAGTGGATGGGTAAAAGGGTGGAGCTATCGAAAATCCCCCCAGTTGAGAGGTGTGCCCAA
Source organism: Pelobates fuscus (assembly GCF_036172605.1). NCBI lineage: Eukaryota > Metazoa > Chordata > Amphibia > Anura > Pelobatidae > Pelobates > Pelobates fuscus. The sequence goes on from NC_086323.1 coordinate 172,278,192, forward strand.
CAATGCAATTTGGCCTAGTTTATAGTAAGTTTATAACATACTTTTCAAAGATTGTCTTATTGCATTATTTTAGCTTGTATATTTGTTTAAAAGTATTTGTTTGCTGATTAAAACAAATGTCAAGTTGTACAAGTTCCTGTGAGATAAATAGTAAGAATCTTTATGACTGACTACTTTGCATAACTCATTAATATGCCAACTAGTTATAGCACAACATGCTTCCTCTCTGATCATTATGCAGATTGGAAGTGCCACATTTTTTATTTATATTGAATTACTCAGTATTGTATTATACATATTATAAATGTGATTCAATAAATTAAGATGACTTTTGAAATTGAAAAATTAATCATTTGATGGTTAACAGCCAAACCATCATCTTAGGAATAATAGCAGATCCAATCATTTAATATAGTTGATTAATTTTGTATTATATGTTTTGGTTATTTATTAATAAAGTATCAAATATTCTGAAATTTTTATTTTGATTATATTAACTATAATTTAAACAGCACTAGAATTTGACTAAAACGTTATCTTTTATTTCAGAGTATCTTCATATTTTTCTTGGTGAAATACAAACCTCTGAAGTACAATAATGTTTACACATACCCTCCGTGGGGTTATGGGATAGGCTGGATGATGGCTTTATCCTCCATGGTCTGCATTCCTTTGTGGATACTAGTGAAAATGTGGAAAACGGAAGGAACTTTTTCTGAGGTAAAATTTCAGTGCGGTGTCTTCTTAAAAATCTCTTGTTACAAAATTGCAAAAAAAGAAAGATTGCATTTTACACAATTGGAAATGTGTACAGTAAGAATGGTACACTACTATTCCCTGAATTAAAGAAAAACTCCAAAACCCTAAACTACTTCAGCTTTCTGAAGTGCTTTAGATGTTAACACAAGGACTTTCTTGTCCCATTTCATAAAAGTGCTAACTTCAACAGAAGGGTAAGAGGTACTGGGGAGAAACAAAAAGGGACGAGAGATGAGGAGAACAACTATAATACATTCTATTTTGGGGACCCAACAGTCAATACCATCTTTGCCTCTGATCTATGATAGTCTTGTCATTGTGACAATACTATTAATTCCATATATAGTGACATTTATCCATATAATGACATAACTAGTGCCTGTACCTTGTCACATTGATCCCATACATTGTCACCTCATCCTCATATATTACATCTGTCACATTATCCCAAATTGTTGACACATTTTTCACATTGGTTCCACATGTTGAAACCATTCCGAACGGCGCTCTTATCACTGCTACATTGTCATATAGGTCCTACCTTGCTTAGATTGCTACCACTTTGCTACATAGCTCCATATTGCCTTTATCGTTGCCTCCCTACTCCTTTTGCTGCAACATTGGTTCCACAATGCATTATATATACTCCCATTATTGCTGCTTTGTCTTCCCATTGTAGTCAAATTGACATATAAGAAACATATTGCTAGTCAGGAAGCCATAGTGGGGATAGGAGAAAAGGAGATATCTGAGCACATAGAGCACACAACAGCAATGATTTCCTGCCAGGCATTCTATAGGCCTGAGTTGAACTGTATTATATAGATTCCTGTTATAACTTTACTTACTGTATGTGTGTCATTTTTCCTGCCTACAAATGCAATATTTGCAATCAGGTGGCATTTGAAGCACTGCATTCTCAAAAAGTCATATGGTCCCTTATAAACAGTGTATTTGAAAATTTTCAATTACATTTATAACAGAAAAATGTATTATTGCCTCTGTCTTTTGAAACATTGCAAATTACACTCCAAGCACCACAACAACTACATCTTAATGTAATGGGCTTGTTATAAAGAGCCTGTCACTGCATCTCACTTGCAAACACTGCTGTCTCTGTTTCTATGGATTGGCTGAGGTTGTCATTACGGAGGGACAGAGTAGTGAGGGGTGGTGAAGTGGCCATGGTGGCGAGTGCTAAAAATAAGTAAAACTTTTTTTATTTGAGTCTTAAAAAGGGGCTCCTAAATCAAACTTGCAAGATCACACTCTAATGTTAGAAGCCTGTGTTTGCAAGATTTTCCTTTTAAAAATTAAGGATACCATGTCGTGAAAAAATAAATGTTAAATTATATATTTATGAACTTGGTAGAGAGGCACATTCATATCTACTAAACACTGAATATTTACCATATCCAAATAAAATGATGGTATATATATATATTTATATATTTTTTATTATTTTACTTCTAGCGGTGGAAGACGTTGATAACGCCCAGTCCTGACTTAAAAATGAGAGGAAAACTTGCTGCAGAAACATGCGCCAATGCAGTAAATGACTGTGAGACAAAACTTACAGGTGATGGAAACATCTCAGCCATTACAGAGAAAGAAACACATTTCTAAAAGTTTTTTTTTCTTGTTGTTGCTATTCTTTTGTAAAATAAGAATATAAAAAAATATACTTCATTCGATTCTAGAGGTTCACTCGTTTCGCACAAATTTTAACAGGTTCATTTTAAAGTGCACATTGTATACAAGTGAGTTTTTTTTATTATATAAATGACTTATTGAAAAACATTAGTGTATGGTCTTTTTAGTGCCAAATTTATGTAATATTGTGATACTGGTAACTGTTTTCTAGATATTTAGAAACTGTATAGTGTGTTGTAAATTTTTTATACTTGGCCTTTTGAAGCATGGTGTTTAAATAGACTATCTTATAATCTGTACACATTTCAGACCATTCCAATTTGTGATGTATGTCTATAAAGAGGCACATTTCCAGATGTCTGTGTGTGTTTTTAAACCTTTTTAATAAATATGTGTATAATAATTAATTTCTTTGTAAATTGCTAAATTTTATTCAATATAGATGTGTGAGAATTCAGGAGAGCTGTCTAATATAAAAGCATAATTAAACTGAAGGGTAGTAGAAGAGTATGGCTAAATGGGGACAACTGAACCTATTCAACTGGGGAGTCTTTGTTAATACAAGGTGCACATTTACTACATACAATTAACTATATGTGCCATCACTGGATGCATTTGTTTCTCTGTAGTCCAGAGATCTTAAACTTGGTCCTTTAGTAGTAATTCTAAATGAGATGTAGGATTTCTCCATTTGATGAGTAATAAGTATAATATGCAGTGAAGCTAGCACTCCTGCCTATTAGATCTTTACAAAGTCAAAAATGTATACGATACTAAAGGTCCAATAAAACAGTAGAAAATACTGACATGTCCATATTAAAAAGGCCAATTCTTTTATCAGTTATTTCTGATAAGATGGAAGCCAGCTTAAAAGTGTTAAGCAAAAAGTGAACTAACTTATAAACATTTGCGAGGTACGAGGCAGATATTTTTTTCTCACCTGACTACTATTGGCCAAAAATCTGTCAACTCCCCATAATGTTTTACGAAAAAACATGAAAATGAACATTTTTAAAAAGCATTTTTTCTATCATTTTATATTGCTTGAAACAAACAAACAAAAAAAAGACTCATACAATATAGCATAATAAGAGAGAAAAAAAAACAATTCTAGTACAAGTAGTGGACAGGAAAATAAAAGAGCGAGGGTTAGACAGAGAGCACAGGGAAAGAGTAATAGTTTTAAAAAAAAATTTGAGGGGAAAAAAAGGAAGAAGAGGGAAACAATGATAATGGAGGGAGCAGAATGTTTAGTGTTGCACCTGTAATGGTGCTGATAAAGAAAGTCAGAGGTGAATGAAATCGGAAATGGACATATTCTTGCATGATCAGTAATCGCCTAGCTGGTGGCCATAAAACCGAACAGTGATATTTTACATACAGAATTATAAATAATATGTAAATCTGGCTACGATGCATATGCAAAATGCTAGTTTAACCCCTTAAGGACACAACTTCAGAAATAAAAGGGAATCATGATGGAATATTTCCGTCATGTGTCCTTAAGGTGTTAAGGAAGTTGATAATCTTTTAAATGCTCTAAATGCCCTGGCAACTATTTTTTACACAACCGATGGTGATAACATAGCACAAAAGTGCACAAAAATAGTACATAAGTGCCATGACAATATGAACGTTATAAATCAACATGTTTACTGGGTATCCCTAATGGAATTTTTCATCATTAAAATAAATAGTATTTTATAAGATGATACTGCCAACTGAGTAATTATTGAACAGTTGGTTACATCTTCCGAGCATTCAGTGATACCATATTAAAATGGAGCGAGGATGACACAACACGGTATGAAACTGTGGATTTAGGAATGTAATGTAAGGGCATTTTGCCCTTTGATCTTGCCAGCTGCTAAGCACCATCCCCAGATGGAGTGTATTTGGAGTTTTCTTCACTTATGTGCACAAAAAAGGATTGTGTCTTTTTTAGGGTGCCCTATAGCAATACATATGACAAAACATGCACATAACCTTTTTTAATAAAAAATCAACTAGTACTTTGCAGAAAAATCAATTTTTGCTACTTTATATTTTATACAGCTGCGAATGTGAGCAGAGAGATCAATATATACTATATTATTTGTAAATCATTAAAACTATAGCTAAGATCTTTAATAATTCAAAGCAATATCTATATATCAATACACACACACACACACACAAACACACACATAAACACACACTCAGTGGCTACCTTATTTGCTACTACTCAAACAAACATCCAAACATTAAAGTAAATGGCTCAAGGCATATAAAGTGTGCAAAATGTTTAGCTGCACAAGTTTACAGAAAATGGTGTTATAAGGAAAAAACATCCAATAAGCTGTGAAGCATATCATTTTGTGGATCTGTACTGCTCGTGTTATTGGTGCAGGCTACTGGACCCACATAAATCATGTGTCATCTTTTTTGTCACTTCTACTGTATGTAGCCTGCACCAACGTGTCATCTCAAGAAGATTCCATCAATGTAACAGTGACTTCATGGTACTACAATGGCCTATACGATCCCTAGATCTTAAAGCAATAAAGCTTCTGTAGCAACAAACACCATTAGAATTAGGTAATACTAATTGGACAGCATATCCTCTAAAAGTTTTTTTTTTCTTTTTTGAAAGAGCAATAGGGAACATTCCCTGGTAGTAGCTGATAAAGTGATCATTGACTGTATGTGTGTAGTAAATATATCTAGATCTACCTATTTATCTATCTGTCCACATTTACATAAATATTCTGTAAATAATAACAAAAAAGAATAACGTTAACAGTACTACTCAATTTTATAACATTTCTTGTTTAATTTCAAATTTCAGATTATGTGAATAATAAGAATATTATTTTTTAGTTTTATTATATTTAAGAATATTGTTTTTTACTTTTATTATATTTAAAATATATATATATATATATATATATTACAAACAAGTTATATATTTTCAAAACATATATTACTATAGCAGCCACTGCAATATAAAATAAACCTGCTTTTTGAATTATACTTGAATGAATTATCAGATCAGTTATTGCAATTCCATTAAACCAAAAACACTCTGCAATTAATTTAGTTTATTTTTTTTTTATTATTTTTTTTAAATAGGTAGAAAATTATCCTCACATTATATTTGGTGCTCTATGGCTGTTACATCACTTATAGGGTTATTTACTAAGGTGAGGATTCGAAGTGAATTTCAAATTTAAGGTCAGAATAGCCAAACCGAAAACAAAGCAGGGATATTTCCCATTTTTGCTATTTTGTTCTTAAATTTGAATTTCCACTTTGCATTCACTTTGAATTCTCACTTTAGTGAGTAATCTTGTTAGGGCTCATTTACAATATAGCAAGTTTTGTTTGCAATTCAGCTTGCAAAACTATGGCCAAAATATTCAATATAAAATTTCTCCAATTTAGAAATTGGAAAAAAAAATTTGGCCCAAATTTTGCTGATTGCCTCTCTTTTTCTCTTTTATTTAGTTAAAAGACCCCCAATGTAGTAAAGACATAAATAAGATCACTGATCAATGCAGATCTGTGAAATTTAGCACCTTTTTGTTCTATTTATTAGTTATTTTTTTAATTTCTATATTTGTCTGCAAAATGTAAACAATGTTTAACAGTTTATAGTCAAATGTATCAAATTTTTAAAAGTGGGTCTGAAACAATATATAACTATTAACTACTTAACTACCGGGCACTTTTTTATTTAAAAAAAGATTCGCATATAATTTTTTTTAAAGCGGATTTATTTGAATGGAGGCATAGCTAGCATATGAACATTTGATATACCAGCAAGTTTGTGTATAGACTGCATTGCAGACAAACTTAAAAATAAACTAAATTTAAGTGTCATTTATCTTCCAATATATTACACAGGGTCTGAAATGTTAGTACAAAAACAAAAATAACATTTTTCTCACATACAGTATATGTGACAAAAATTATACATAAAAATGTCAATACCTTGCTTATACCTTGCTTTGTAAGTATTCTGCAGATATTACTAGCAGTCTGTATTTGAGCATAATGCCCACATACAGTAAATACAGTTAAGTCATATATTTCTTACATATAGGTAAATAAAACTGCTATAGAAATCTTTATCAATCTCTGGACTACTAATGTGCTGTTGTCTAGTGACATTCCTGGCTGTGGGAATGATATCACCCCTTGATACTTCCTGTACTGTTGAAAAGCAGGCATTGCATCAGTGACTAGTGGCTTGTGGCAGAGAAATCTGTTACTCTACAGGCTGGTAATCATAACTACAGCAGTTATAGTGCAAAATACATAAAAATACATAATACATAAAAATAAAACATTTATACTCAATTTGGGTGTTGAAGGAGTTTAACAGTTCATTCTGATTAATTAAATAGTATACCAAAATATTAAGCAAAATTGAAAAGTGTCTTTGAACTCTAGTTATAAGAGATTTATATTTAACAATATATGTCTAGTGGTGAATGTGTTGTATAATGGAGATAATTCTAAGATGCTCAAAGTTAACTTGTTTTAAATAATATTTAAAAACCTGCACCTCAAGTATGATGTACTTTTTTTAAAACACAAGCAGAGTTCCCTCTTTTCTTATCCAAACTTCAGAAAAATTAGTGGTTGCTTGTTAGTTTCAATGTATAGCAGACCTATGTATTATCCTGTAGTCTGAGATACAAAGGAACAATTCATTCAGTTAACAGCTGGTTTTTAATATTACTCACTTGTAGCTGATAAAACATGGGTGATATTGAATAGACTCCACAAACAAAGAATGTCCTTGGCATTACAATCTCATTTATATTGTATTTCATGATGAGTAAATGTTATAGGCAATTCTATATGGGTTGTTTTTTTTATAGCTAAATAATATAAAAGATTTGTTACTATAATTATAGAACAAATGTGCTAATTAATTATTTATGCAAGTGAGCAGCATTGCTTTCAAGACTTGTAGAATTGTATCTTTTAATTTTAAGCAACACTCAGACTAGCATAACCACTACATTATGCTGTGGTGGTTATGGTGCTTGGAGTACCCTGGCACATTACTAGTGTAATTTTGTTAAACCATTTCAGAATGGTTTAACAACTTACCTGGGTTCATCAGGGCACCTGCACCTGCACTACCTGCATCTGAATACTCCTTGCAGGATAATATGATTAGCTCCACTGAGCATGTACTTGCATCAACTGTGCTTAGCTCAGTGCATGAAAAGATTGTATGATGCATTGGTTCCCCCGTTCTAAAATGGTTTGACAAATTGCACTGGCATCATTCTGCAATGGGCTGCAGTGGTCATGGTACGTGGAGAACTCATTTAAATGTAATTGTAATTAATGATTAAGAACTCAGGTTCTTCAAGTAATATGAAGTTAAAAATGTAGTTACTCAAAAAACTTAAATAGAATATTGTACACTACAAAAAGATGTTAGCAGAAACTAAACACAGTAACATAGAAGAATATTAGAAACAAGACAATTTTATGATATAATAATATAATAAAAATAAAAATTGGAATCAACTATGGATCATACTTGAAAGGTTACATTATGGCATACGCATTCGGACTGCAGTTCAAAGTCAGTCAGATTAACAAACAGCATCTAACAGTTTGACAAACTATAGAACTCTTGGCATGATCTACACATAATCGGCCATCTATTAAGTAGATTTTAATGTTTAATGTTCAGCCCTGAATAGTAGTGCTAAGTAAGAAAATAATAAATATAATATTTCTATCAGGTAATACATAATTCTTTATCAGTTAAAACCTGTTATGATGGAAGCATCACATTTGCTTGAAAACACCAATACAGTATTATGGATAAGCACATTTTATTTATGCTTTTTCACAAAGGTAAAAATAAAATCTATCGCTATGCATAGAGTATTAAAATGTGTTTTCAGATATATGTCAAGTTCCCAAACTAAGTTAATATTGTGATTATTGTTTTTCACTTTTCCAGTTTATTAAGATAAGGATCAACTGTAATTAATTAAACTGCTATACATTGCTGCATTTGTTATTAGATATTGGTATCTGTAGCATTTTACTATATAGTAAAATAAAATAGCAAAAAATAGAAAGAAAAAGGTGTTTAGCAGCTGTTACTTTGTAGAGTTAAATGTTTCTTTGAAACTCAGCATTGAAGTTGAGTTGAGCAAAAACCCTGAAGTAAAATATCAGCTACCATTTCTCAATATCGCAATATGTGACTTATGAAACTTACTTATGTAACTTATAAAGATTCTGCCAATTTTCCCCACCAAAAACGTATTTTACCGAGTTCATCAATGGGAAATTGTAAATCCGGCCAAACGGTCTTTAGAGTGTTAATTGTATAAAATTTCAAAGGAATACTCCAAACACCATAACCACTACAGTTTGTTATAGTGGTTATGGTGCCAGGAATGCTTTGGCTCCCTCCCAGAGTACCTAGTCAAATCTTTTGAGAATTGTTTTACAATTTACCTGGGATTTCACCAGTCACCTTCTCCTGTGACCCCAAAGCTCTTGCTCCGAGGTAAGCCCAGTGGAATAGGGCTTAGCTCATTGGCTTAGAGAACTCAGCTGATGCTCTCAGGCAATGATCTGGCCTTGCAGAGCAGAGTTTAGCTTACGTGAGCTAACGTAAGCTCTTTGCAGGAGCTTCCAGCTCCACAGGTGGAGGTGACCAGTGCCTGGTGGGCTATAGTGGGTTTGGTGCTTGGAGTGTACCTTTCCTGGGAAATCAAGTAGCTAAAAAAGTGTTGCTCCTATTTTTACTTTTGAAGATAACATTCTTTTGGTTCGTAAATTTGAAAAATTTGAAAACTAGCAATAATTCAGATCAAAATCGATTGGCTTGGCGTAACATGTGCACAAACAGAATGCATTTTGACTCTATGCTTAATTATTTGCTAAACAGCCGTGACAAACAGATAAAACATTTAGACCAGAAATAGATCGGTCGGTGATTTTCCAGGTGATTTTTAGTCTATTTTCTACAATATTCATATTTATGGTCAACTCACCACAACTCACTCTTTAGCATTTTAGCATTTTATTCTTATGACTGTATGGCATATACATTCCAGTGTGCTGCTATAATAAATATGGCTTTATTTACATACACATTGTTTGGTATGGTCTAAAGTAACATACAGACTTACTAATGTGAAAAGGCGTGATTTTTGTCCAAATTGTACAAATGACTTGTTTAACACAACTAATTTTTTTTAAGTTGTTTGTTTGTTTTTGCAAATTTCCTACTAGAATTTGTTTGTTTTTTTAAAGCAAAATGTGAAAAATATGTAACTGTGATTACTTTTTGATATGTAGTAGAACAAAACTCCCTTTGATGATGTATTTGGAAAATTAAAGAAACATATGATTATAATTGGTCTCTATTTTCTATCTTTATTTTTGGATCATTAAAATGAGTGATAGTGGGAGTTATCAAAATGTCATAATCTAAAGAATATCCAAACCATGTATAACCCTGAGTGAAAATAGATGATAAAAAAAGATTTGTGACAATGTGCTGCTTCATTCAGCAACACCGATGTGGAAGATTGGAGTAGAAGTATTGCTTAGTAGCAAACAGTCCATGGATAATTTGTATAGCGCCTCTGCCATATTTTAACTTAATGCCCTTTCTTAATTCACCCTATATTTCGCCTTATACCCTAAAACCGAATATGTACTTTAAATCATATTGTGACACCAAATATTTGAATGAATTCATAGTTTTATAAAAACTGTATTTGTAAAGTCTACACCTGCTGGACATGTTAACTGAGATAGAAGGATTGTGTTTGTGTGCCCTGTAAATGATATGGAATTTGTGTTAAAACTATTTAAATCCAGGTCTACTCATTTAAAGTAAGTTTTCCCTACTTAGAAGATCTCTACATATATAAATAACATATCTAAAATAAAAGCCCCGAAAGTATAAT